>NC_080045.1:9528873-10128873 GCF_012489685.1 Lotus japonicus
TATAACTCTTTATTGTCTAAGCGTAAAAGTTGAAAAAGAACTTATCTGCTGTCTCCAAGACTCCTTCTGAACATGAGAAAATTATTTCTGATTTGAAAAATGAAAATCATGCTTTTGGTAAATTCTAACTCTGTGCTTAAGAACCAGATTGCTAAGTTAGAAGAAATTGTTGCCTGTGATGCCTCTGATTGTAGAAATGAATCTAAGTATGAAAAGTCTTTTCAAAGATTCCTAGCTAAAAGCGTGGATAGAAGCTTAATGGCTTCAATGATCTATGGCGTAAGCAGAAATGGAATGCATGGCATTGGCTATTCTAAACCAATTAGAAATGAGCCTTCTGTGTCTAAAGCTAAATCCTTGTATGAATGCTTTGTTCCCTCTGGTACCATATTGCCTGATCCTGTACCTGCTAAAATTGCTAAAAACCCTCTTAAAAAGGGATCTTTCTCTATGACTAAATATCATGCAAATATTCCTTTAAAATATTATGTTGAGACACCCAAGGTGATCAGAACCTCTGGGGTAACTAACAAAAGAGGACCCAGAAAGTGGGTACCTAAGGACAAGATTATCTATGTTGCAGATATCCTTGATAGCTCCACTGAAACACCAATCATGGTATCTGGACAGTGGATGCTCGCGTCACATGACGGGAGAAAAGCGTATGTTCCGAGAGCTGAAACTTAAGCCTGGAGGCGAAGTTGGCTTCGGAGGAAATGAAAAGGGTAAAATTGTTGGTACTGGTACTATTTGTGTAGATAGTAGTCCATGCATTGAAATGTTTTATTGGTAGACGGCTTAACACATAACTTATTGTCTATAAGTCAATTAGCTGACAAGGTTATGATGTTATATTCAATCAAAAGTCCTGCCGGCTGTAAGTCAGATCGATGGCTCTGTTCTGTTTAACAGCAAGAGGAAGAACAACATTTATAAGATCAGATTATCTGAGTTGGAGGCTCAGAATGTGAAGTGCCTTCTGTCTGTTGATGAAGAGCAGTGGTATGGCATAGACGGTTAGGGCATGCCAGTATGAGAAAGATTTCTCAGCTGAGCAAGCTAAATCTTGTCAGGGGCTTACCCAATCTGAAGTTCGCTTCAGACGCTCTTTGTGAAGCATGTCAGAAAGGCAAATTCACAAAAGTCCCTTTCAAGGCAAAGAATGTTGTCTCAACCTCAAGGCCGTTGGAACTTCTGCATATAGACCTTTTTGGACCAGTGAAAACTGAGTCTATAGGTGGCAAGAGATATGGGATGGTTATCGTTGATGACTATAGCCGCTGGACATGGGTAAAGTTTCTAACCCGCAAGGATGAGTCTCATGCTGTGTTCTCTACCTTCATTGCTCAAGTGCAAAACGAGAAGGCTTGTAGGATTGTGCGTGTCAGAAGTGACCATGGTGGAGAGTTTGAGAATGACAAGTTTGAGAGTCTGTTTGATTCCTATGGAATTGCACATGATTTCTCTTGTCCCAGAACTCCTCAACAAAATGGTGTTGTTGAGAGGAAGAACAGAACTCTTCAGGAGATGGCTAGAACCATGCTCCAAGAAACTGGCATGGCTAAGCACTTTTGGGCAGAGGCAGTAAATACAGCATGTTACATTCAGAACAGAATCTCTGTGAGACCAATTCTGAATAAGACTCCTTATGAATTGTGGAAGAACATAAAACCCAACATTTCTTATTTTCATCCTTTTGGCTGTGTTTGTTATGTTCTCAATACTAAGGATAGATTGCATAAATTTGATGCTAAGTCTTCTAAGTGTCTATTACTTGGTTATTCTGATAGATCTAAAGGTTTTAGATTTTATAATACTGATGCTAAGACTATTGAAGAATCTATTCATGTTAGATTTGATGATAAGCTTGACTCTGACCAGTCAAAGCTAGTTGAAAAGTTTGCAGATTTAAGCATTAATGTTTCTGACAAAGGCAAAGCTCCAGAGGAAGTTGAGCCAGAGGAAGATGAACCAGAGGAAGAAGCTGGTCCCTCTAACTCACAAACTCTGAAGAAGAGCAGAATCACTGCAGCTCACCCTAAGGAATTGATTCTGGGCAACAAAGATGAACCAGTCAGAACCAGATCTGCCTTCAGACCCTCTGAAGAGACCTTGCTGAGTCTGAAAGGATTGGTGTCCTTAATTGAACCCAAGTCCATAGATGAAGCTCTTCAGGACAAGGATTGGATTCTGGCCATGGAAGAAGAATTAAATCAATTCTCCAAGAACGATGTTTGGAGCTTAGTGAAGAAGCCTGAGAATGTCCATGTTATTGGAACGAAATGGGTATTCAGAAACAAGCTAAATGAGAAAGGAGATGTAGTCAGAAACAAGGCAAGGCTAGTTGCTCAAGGCTACAACCAGCAGGAAGGAATAGACTACACTGAAACATTTGCTCCGGTAGCAAGACTGGAGGCAATCAGACTGTTGATCTCCTTCTCAGTAAATCACAACATAGTTCTACATCAGATGGACGTAAAGAGTGCCTTCCTAAATGGTTATAACTCAGAGGAAGTCTATGTTCATCAACCCCCAGGTTTTGAAGATGAAAAGAAACCAGACCATGTGTTCAAATTGAAGAAATCACTCTACGGTCTGAAGCAAGCTCCCAGAGCATGGTATGAGAGACTTAGCTCATTCCTTCTGGAGAATGAGTTTGTAAGGGGTAAAGTAGATACAACTCTTTTTTGCAAGACTTATAAAGATGATATCTTAATTGTGCAAATTTATGTTGATGATATTATATTTGGTTATGCTAATCAATCTCTATGCAAAGAATTTTCTGAGATGATGCAGGCTGAATTTGAGATGAGTATGATGGGAGAATTAAAGTACTTTCTGGGAATACAAGTTGATCAAACACCAGAAGGAACATATATCCATCAGAGCAAGTACACTAAAGAACTTCTGAAGAAGTTCAATATGCTGGAATCTACAGTGGCCAAGACTCCAATGCATCCTACATGCATTTTGGAGAAAGAAGATAAAAGTGGTAAAGTATGTCAGAAGCTCTATCGTGGAATGATAGGTTCACTTCTATACTTAACTGCATCTAGGCCAGACATATTATTTAGTGTTCACTTATGTGCTCGTTTCCAATCAGATCCAAGGGAAACCCACTTAACTGCTGTTAAGAGGATCCTAAGGTATCTGAAAGGCACCACTAACCTTGGCTTGATGTATAAGAAAACATCAGAGTATAAGCTTTCAGGTTATTGTGATGCTGATTATGTGGAGATAGAACAGAGAGAAAAAGTACTTCTGGAAATTGTCAATTTCTGGGAAGCAATCTAGTCTCATGGGCAAGCAAGAGGCAATCAACCATTGCACTATCAACTGCAGAGGCAGAATATATCTCAGCAGCAATATGCAGCACTCAGATGCTCTGGATGAAACATCAGCTGGAGGATTATCAGATCCTTGAGAGCAATATCCCAATCTATTGTGATAACACTGCTGCAATCTCATTGAGTAAGAATCCTATCTTGCATTCAAGGGCAAAGCACATTGAGGTAAAGTATCACTTTATTAGAGATTATGTACAGAAGGGCGTACTTCTTCTGAAGTTTGTTGATACTGACCATCAATGGGCAGATATCTTTACAAAGCCCTTAGCAGAGGATAGATTTAATTTTATTCTGAAAAATCTAAACATGGACTTTTGTCCAGAGTGAAGATGGATCAGAACCTCTGACTATGATACTTCTTGATCAGAAGATGTCTAGTCCAGAAGGTAACTCAATCAGAGTGTGTGTGCCCACTGGTACTGACTCTGAAGCTGAGACAACAACACGTGTGTCAGAATTTCTGATGCATAATTCCTTGTGCCCGTGTGACAGTCTGTTATGATTGCGTGTAGATATGCTTATCTCCTGTGTGTGATTGTGTATTTTACTGTTACTATCTATCTTTAATTTTCAACCGTTGATCTTAAAGTGCTTTTTGAATCAACAACGGTTATTTGATAAAACCCACTATACACACACGTTCTCGTTCACTTCCGGTTTTCACTCTCGCACTCTCTGCTTTTCAAAACCGCCTCTTTCGTGATTTCTCTCTCGATCTCTCTTCATCCTTCAAACTTCATCTTCTACCTCAAACCTTCAACCTCTTCAAAATGGTGAGACAAACCAGAAGATCTACTGCAGATGCACCTCAGTTCCCTCACATGGTAGTTGGTTTGGCAACGGGTCAAAGGGGCTCTGAGAACCCGGCACAAGAACAAGTTCAAGCTCAAGAGCAGATTGTTCCAATTGCAGAACGGGGCTGTGCCGTTCACTGCGTATTTGCTCCTGAGGAACTCCAAGTCCTGCAGAATGGAGATTCGACCTCGACAACCTGGCTGCAAATGGGTTTGATCTTCGTCCTGAAGTCCAAGCTCAAGGTTGGGGAAACTACTTCAACCGACTTCGAGGACCGGTGTATGAGAAGTTGGTCAAGGAATTCTGGAAGCACGCCGACTGCGATGATACTCAAGTGGTATCTCATATTCTTGGCAGGAAGATCATCATCACGGAGAAGTCATTCGTGAATCTGCTAGGTGCAGACACTGCTTATGGGTTTCGATTCCAATTCACTGAGTCGAAGCTGAAACCCAGCACCAAAGACAAAACCAACCAGGCCCTGTACACCACTTTCAAACCGGGCAAGACAAGTTACAAGGTGATGGACCTTCACCCCAAACTCAGGATCTGGCACAAGATCCTGCTCAACTGCATCAATCAGAGACCGAAGGGCAGTTCCCCAGATTACATCAACTTCAACCAGAAGGCGATGCTGTTTTTCATTCAAGACAAGAGGAAGATCTGCCTTCCCTACTTCCTGTTCTCCTACTTGAAGGAGTGTATCCGGAAGTCTAGGACTACTGCCTCAATCAAGTCAGCAATCAAGTATATCCCCTTTGGGAGACTGCTGTCTGATCTCTTCATTGAGAGTGGCCTCATTCAAGACCTGATCAATGCTGGTTGCACAGAGGACTTGAGCACAATTGTCAGCGATGTCTTCACTGCCAACTCTCTGAAGAAGATGGGTTTGGTCCAGAAGAAGATTGCTCCTGCTCATGAAGATACATCTTCTGAGATCAGAGGAAGAAGGATGCCTCTGAATGACTACCCACTGTGGACTCAAGCAGACAATCCTGAAGCCATCAGATGCTATGTTGAAGACCTCAGGGCTCAAGGATTCGAGATTGATCTTGATGATTTCTTCAGCAGACTGCCGCCAGCTCCAGAGTTTCCTTCTCCTCCCAAGAAGAAAGCTCAGAGGAAGATGGTTCTGGAAGAATCCTCTGAAGAATCTGATGTCCCTCTGGTCAAGAAGACAAAGAGAAAGCCTGATGATGGTGATGATAGTGATAGTGAGGATGGTCCTCCAAAGAAGAAGCAGAAGAAGGTCAGAATCGTGGTGAAGCCTACTCGGGTGGAACCAGCTGCTGCAGTGGTCAGAAGGACTGAACCTCCTGCCAGAGTGACTCGATCATCAGCACATTCAAGTAAGCCTGCACTTGCTTCTGATGATGATTTGAATTTATTTGATGCACTTCCTATTTCTGCCTTGCTTCAACACTCCTCAAATCCCCTCACTCCTATTCCTGAATCCCAACCAGCCGCACAAACCACCTCTCCACCACATTCCCCACGATCCTCCTTCTTTCAACCTTCTCCTACCGAAGCACCTCTCTGGAATTTGCTTCAGAACCCAACCTCTAGGTCAGAAGATCCAACCTCTCTCCTTACCATTCCGTACGACCCATTATCTTCTGAACCCATCATCCATGACCAACCAGAGCCCAACCAAACAGAACCACAACCCAGAACGTCTGATCACTCTGCTCCCAGAGCATCAGCACGTCCTGCTGCCAGAACCACGGATACAGACTCTTCAACAGCCTTTACACCTGTATCCTTCCCAATCAATGTTGTTGATTCTTCTCCCTCCAATAACTCTGAATCAATTAGAAAATTCATGGAGGTTAGAAAAGAGAAGGTGTCTGCCTTGGAAGAGTATTACCTTACCTGTCCAAGCCCTAGGAGATATCCTGGCCCTAGACCTGAACGTCTAGTTGACCCAGATGAACCTATCTTGGCCAATCCTATCCAAGAGGCAGACCCCTTAGTTCAACAAGCTCACCCTGTCCCTGACCAACAAGAGCCCATTCAACCAGACCCTGAACCCGAACAATCAGTGTCTAACCAATCCTCGGTTAGATCACCTCACCCTCTGGTTGAAACTTCAGACCCTCACCTTGGAACCTCTGAACCCAATGCTCCCATGATTAACATTGGTTCTCCACAAGGTGCCTCTGAAGCTCATAGCAGCAATCACCCAGCCTCTCCTGCACCCAACCTCTCCATAATTCCCTATACTCACCTTCAACCCACATCTCTCTCTGAGTGCATCAATATCTTCTATCATGAAGCCTCCTTGAGGCTCCGCAATGTGCACGGTCAGACTGATCTCAGTGAGAATGCTGAAAATGTGGCTGATGAGTGGAACAATCTGAGCACTTGGCTAGTGGCTCAAGTTCCGATTATGATGCAGCTCATGCATGCAGAGGGCAGTCAGAGCATTGAGGCTGCAAAGCAAAGGTTTGCTAGAAGGGTGGCTCTTCATGAACTAGAACAGAGAAATAAGCTTCTTGAAGCTATTGAAGAAGCCAAGAGAAAGAAAGAACAAGCAGAAGAAGCTGCACGTCAAGCAGCAGCTCAAGCTGAACAAGCCAGACTTGAGGCAGAGCGACTTGAAGCTGAGGCTGAAGCTCTTAGATGCCAAGCACTTGCACCAGTTGTGTTTACTCCTGCTGCTTCTGCTTCCATTCCAGATCCTCAAGCTGCTCAGAATGTTCCTTCCAGTTCTACTCAGACAAGCTCATCCAGACTCGACATCATGGAACAACGTCTTGACACTCATGAATCCATGCTGATTGAGATGAAGCACATGATGATGGAACTTCTGCGACGCACTGACAAACCTTAGTTTTAGGATCTCTTCTTTTTCTTCTTTTTCGTTACCTTTGTTTTCCATTGTTAAACTCTGTTTCTTTTTATTTATTTATTCTCTTTTGTTCGTTTGTGATTATATATGCATAACTATATACTTATGTCACATATGTTTGCTAAACTCGTTTTATTCATAATTGTTTTGTGTTTACATCATATTTCTTTCCATCATATAATCTAGAATGGAGGATCTCTCCTCATTCTTCTGCACTCCTGGCGCTGCTCTGACCTATCCTTCTCCAGACGCTCCAGTACATGCTGGATGTTGCTGAGCCTGATCTTTAGCTCATCCCTCTCCAGAATCTCTTCTGAAGTCTTGAGCTTCTCTTCCAAACTCTCTTTCTCTTCCAGCAGCTTGAGTTCAAGCCGGCTGAGTTCTTGCACCTCCTCCACGAAGGCAAGAAATTCCTTCAGGTCTCTCTCCAACTCTGGACGCAGGTCCTCTTCCAGCAGTGTCCGTGTCAGCTCCGCGATGGTAGTTGCACCCTCTGGATGCCTGATGTTCAGGAACAAGTCCTCTTCAAAGGCCTTCTTCCTCAGCTCTTCTAGTGCTACGTTGTATGATGCCATTTTTTTTACTGAAAATTATTCGAGGTGTGAAGCTTACCTTTCTCTCCAACGCTTTTTATAGGCTTCACTTTCTCTCTGAAAGTTAATGCTCTTACAGTTTCTCGAGGTTAAGTTCTTGGTAACTGACCCTTCTATTTACTCACTTGACCGGTGGTAAACGTTCATCCCTTGCATTAACTCTTCTATTTATTTTCGCCTAACTCTGATTCTTACATCGTTTTCATTTTCTTTTAAACTTAGACCTTCTCTAAGGGGGAGTACCTTGTACTTCAAGCTAAGTTTTTCACACCCCAAGCTTTTTGCTTATGACAAAAAGGGGGAGTAAACCCAGTTTTTGATTTGTAAGATGTGTTAGTGTGACTTATTTTTCTTTTGGAGATTTTAAGAGTTCCACCTTCATGACCATAGATGTGTCACTGGGCAAATACAAGGAATACATTTCACTTCTTCTGAAGTGATTCTAAGTTGACTCAGATACCCAAGACTCTGATACCTTGTCCATGACTCTGATCACTTATGCGCTCTGATTATTCGTTTTTCATCTATGTCATAAGCTTTTCACTCTGAACTCTTATATTTTTTAGCTCAGAATCTAGACTTTACTAACGTTTTCATCAAGTATTAGATTCAGGGGGAGCTAAGCTCAGAATCAAGCAGTGACTTGAATTCAGAATGAGCAAGATAAACTATTCACATCAGGATAAGTCTTATTCTATATCTCTAAACTCTGAGTGAATTCAGTTTAATGTTTAAGAATTGTTCATCAAAAATCTTAGTTTTGTCATCATCAAAAAAGGGGGAGATTGTAAGATCAAGTTTTGATCTAGTAGTACAACTCTATGTTTTGATGATTACAAGTTAACCTTTTGATATGAACAATTGTGGTACTCTAACGTGTTTTTCTGAGTGTGCTATTTACAGGCTCTGACCTCAACTCAATCTCACACAAATCAGAAGCACTGTGTATAAAGGGTAACCCAAGCAACGCTTTCGCATTCACCATGTTCAGTATGAACAGTGGAAAACCTTCAAAAGTTCTGAAGCTATACAAACTCTGATGTGGACTCAGTCGCTAGAAGCTCTGAAGATCCAGAAGTTCTGATAACCAAGAAACACTGAAGGTTCAGATGTTCTGATGGTGTAGAAGACTCTGAAGATCCAGAAGCTGAATAGTGGAAACTCTGAAGTCCAGAAGCAAGAAACTCTGAAGGCCATGTTCTTCCCTCTGAGTTCAGAATCAGAAGATACAATGGTCAGAGGATCTGTGCTTTCCCTCTGACTCTGATCAACCGGCTTCACAAGTTCCAATATGAAGTATTCCCCTGATCAGAAGTCTCCTAGGTTAAAAGGTCAAGTCGCTATCCAAGTACAAAAGCAAGTGTACCTTCCTGACGACCTACCTAACGTTCTCAGCCACAGCAGAAGCTGGATTTTCCAGAACTGCCCTCCAACGGTAGCATTTCCCATGCAACGCTCAACCCTAATCCTTGGAGTATATATAGAGGCTGAAGATTGAAAGTGAAGGTGTGAAAAACGACTAGAGGGGGGGGGGGGGGGTTGAATAGCGTTTTCAATATAAAAACTTTCCCCTTAAGATTTAAAGTAAATCTTTTCGGTTTCTCTAAGATAGATGGTGCAGCGGATAAAGATAGAGAGAAGAGAGAAGCACACAAGTATTTTATCCTGGTTCACTTGATAAATCCCTCAAGCTAATCCAGTCCACCCGTTAAGGTGATTTCTTCCTTCTTAGAATGAAGGCAATCCACTAATCAGATAATTGTTACAACTGCACTTGAAACCTACAAGTGACTAACAATACACCGACTTAGCTCACAGTAAGATTCACTCTCTTAGTCTTCTCTAGGATCCGATCAACCTTGATCTCCTAAAGGAATCACCACTAAGATTCACTCTCTTAGTCTTCTTAAGGATACTGACCTACCCGGTCCCTTAAGGAAAATCAAACAACTGTTTGAGGTTGGTGTTTACAAAGGTTTGCTTCTAAATAAGCTGAGTGTAAACTACATAAGAATAGATGAAGAAAGTAGAGGCTTGAATCTTTTCTTGTATTGCAGCTCTTGATTTCTCTCTTGCACTTCTTTCTTCTTTTCTTCAGCCTTTTATAGTCCAAGGTGCAAAGGATATTTCTGTTGAGAGAATATGACCGTTGGAGGGCATTTCTGGAACTTCCAGAACCTGCTGTGGCTGAACCTTGGTAGGTAGGCTTTTCAGAATAGTACACTGCTCTTGTACTTCTTGATAGAGACATTTGCCTTTAACCAATGACTTCTGATCAGAGGAATGCTTCGTGTTGGAACTTGTGAAGCTTGGTGATCAGAGTCAGAGGGATGCTTGGATCCTCTGACCTTCGTAACTTCTGCTTCTGGACCTTCAGAGCTTCTGAACCTTCAGAGCCTCTGGTCCCTCAGAGCTTCTGGTCTTCAGATCTTCTGATCCTCAGATCTTCTGATCCTCTGATCTTCTGATCCTCTGATCCTCTGATCCTCTGATCCTCAGATCCTCTGATCTTCAGATCCTCTGATCTTTTGATCCTCTGATCCTCAGATCTTCTGATCTTCAGATCCTCTGATCTTCTGATCCTCTGATCCTCAGATCTTCTGATCCTCTGATCTTCTGATCTTCAGATCCTCTGATCTTCTGACGAATATATCTTCTGGTGTCAGAATCAGAACCTGTTTGTCAAAACACTCAAGACAAACATTAGAGTATCATAGTTGTTCATCCACAAATAAATACTTGTTATCATCAAAACATAGAGTTGTACCACATGACCAAATCTTGATCTTACAATCTCCCCCTTTTTGATGATGACAAAACCATGTATTTTGATGAACAACTCTAAACAAATAAACTGAATACACTCAGAGTATAGGGTATCAGAGTTAAAACTTATCCTGATGTGTATAGTTTATCTTGCTCCTTCTGAATCCAAGACTCGTGCTTGATTCTGAGCTAAGCTCCCCCTGAATCTAATACTTAATATCAATGTTAGTAATATCTAGATTCTGAGCTAAATAAAATAGGAGTTGTCAAGATACTATAAGTTCTCCCCCTTTTTGTCATAAGCAAAAAGAATGAAGGTGGGAAAAAAAATAGTAAGAGCATAAGACGAAATACTCCCCCTCAGAAGGAATACCAAGGGATACTTGGCTTCTGATTAGCATATCTTCTGATGAGAGCAGAAGTGTGGTTCTGGTGACATCTCCGTTCTGGAAAAAATTCCATCTTCAGATGCTTCAGAATGACAAGCTATGAAACTACTCTTCTTCTGATGACGCAAGTCAGAAGTTGTAGTAGCATCTTCTGATGTTGTTGCTTCTGGTTTGACAAGTTCTGAGTCTTTGTCTCTTTCTGAAACGGTCATGCTCATCTCTGCAAGCTTTTTCAGCTAGCTTTGACTTGACCAAATCTTACTCTACTGATGCCTCCAAGATCAACTTCACCTTCAGGTTCAAGTATTGGATCTTGGGACATATGCCTTTCTCCCGTCATGTGTTGCTTGCATCCACTGTCCAGGTTCCATGGTTGGAGTTTCGATGGACCTATTGAAGATATCTGCAACATATATAATCTTATCCCTAGGTACCCACTTTCTGAGTCCTTTCTTGTTAGTTAGCCCAGAAGTTCTGACAACTTTGGGTCTTTCAACAGGATAATATAAAGGAATTTGAGCATGATATTTTGACATTGAGAAAGTTCCTTTCTTAAGAGATGATGGAGCAACTGCAGAAGGTTTAGAATGACCAATGCCATATATTCCATTTCTGCTTACGCCATAGATCATTGAAACCATTAAGCTTCTGTCTACGCTTTTAGCCAGGAATCTTTGAAAAGACTTTTCATACATAGATTCATTTCTATAATCAGAGGCATCACAAGCAACTATTTCTTCTAACTTAGCAATCTGGTTCTTAAGCACAGAGTTAGAATTTACCAAAGCATGATTATCATTTTTCAAATCAGAAATAATTTTCTCATGTTCAACAGAGGTTCCAGAGGCAGCAGAGAAGGAATCAAATACCTCATTTTCATCATCAGAGTCTGGATCTCCTTCTGATTCTGAGTCAGAGTCAACAACATCCTTTGACTCTGCTTCTTTGTCTTTGACAATAGCCATGAGTCCTTGGACTTCACCATCAGAGTCAACATCCTCTGACTCTGATTCATCAAAAGTCACCATCAGACTCTTCTTGGTCTTGAAATGCTTCTTTGACTTTTTGTCCTTTGATGAGCCTTTGAACTTGCTCTGCCTGTGCTTCCAGATGCAGTTGAGCTTTCTGGATATAAGAGTCAGCTCATCTTCATCAGAATCTTCAGAGGCTTCTTCGGATTCTTCTGCTTCTGCTTGGAGAGCCTTAGCCTTTTCAGATTTGGATTTCAAGGCTATAGACTTCTTCTTCTAATCCTGATGTTCAGCACGCTTTAGTTCATGACACTTCAGTATGCTTATGAGTTCTTCCAAACTCATCTGCTCAACATCTCTAGTTAGCTCCAAGGAAGTTATCAAAGGCATCCAGCTTTCAGGAAGACCTCTAAGGATCCTCATGACATGATCCACAGTGGTGTAGCTATTGCTGAGGGGTCTTATTCCAGCAATAATCAACTGGAATCTGGAAAACATATCCTCAATGGATTCGTCAGGTTCCATTTGGAAGGATTCATATTTCTGGATCAAAGACAGTGCCTTTGATTCTTTCACTTTCTTGTTTCCTTCATGAGACATCTTCAAGGATTCAAAGATGCCCTTGGCGGAATCACGATCAGTAATTTTCTCATATTCTTCATATGAAATGGCACTTTGCAGAATAGCTCTTGATCGGTGATGATCTCTGAATTCCTTCTTTTGATCTTTACTCATCTTCTTCCTTGGGATCTTTACACCATGTACATCAACAGGAGGGGTGTAGCCATCAACAACAAAATCCCAAAGATCAGGATCAAAGCCAAGAAAGAAGCTTTTGATTCTGTCTTTCCAGAAATCAAATCTCTGACCATCAAAGATAGGTGGTCTTGCACTGTATTGATATTTGCTTGTAGTAGTGGTGGAATCCATGAGTTTTTCACACTGGCCCGGATCTACTGAACACTGTTAAGTGTGGTAATCAGAACTTGCGCTCTGATACCAATTGAAGGTGTGAAAAACGACTAGAAGGGGGGGGGGGTTGAATAGCGTTTTCAATATAAAAACTTTCCCCTTAAGATTTAAAGTAAATCTTTTCGGTTTCTCTAAGATAGATGGTGCAGCGGATAAAGATAGAGAGAAGAGAGAAGCACACAAGTATTTTATCCTGGTTCACTTGATAAATCCCTCAAGCTAATCCAGTCCACCCGTTAAGGTGATTTCTTCCTTCTTAGAATGAAGGCAATCCACTAATCAGATAATTGTTACAACTGCACTTGAAACCTACAAGTGACTAACAATACACCGACTTAGCTCACACTAAGATTCACTCTCTTAGTCTTCTCTAGGATCCGATCAACCTTGATCTCCTAAAGGAATCACCACTAAGATTCACTCTCTTAGTCTTCTTAAGGATACTGACCTACCCGGTCCCTTAAGGAAAATCAAACAACTGTTTGAGGTTGGTGTTTACAAAGGTTTGCTTCTAAATAAGCTGAGTGTAAACTACATAAGAATAGATGAAGAAAGTAGAGGCTTGAATCTTTTCTTGTATTGCAGCTCTTGATTTCTCTCTTGCACTTCTTTCTTCTTTTCTTCAGCCTTTTATAGTCCAAGGTGCAAAGGATATTTCTGTTGAGAGAATATGACCGTTGGAGGGCATTTCTGGAACTTCCAGAACCTGCTGTGGCTGAACCTTGGTAGGTAGGCTTTTCAGAATAGTACACTGCTCTTGTACTTCTTGATAGAGACATTTGCCTTTAACCAATGACTTCTGATCAGAGGAATGCTTCGTGTTGGAACTTGTGAAGCTTGGTGATCAGAGTCAGAGGGATGCTTGGATCCTCTGACCTTCGTAACTTCTGCTTCTGGACCTTCAGAGCTTCTGAACCTTCAGAGCCTCTGGTCCCTCAGAGCTTCTGGTCTTCAGATCTTCTGATCCTCAGATCTTCTGATCCTCTGATCTTCTGATCCTCTGATCCTCTGATCCTCAGATCCTCTGATCTTCAGATCCTCTGATCTTTTGATCCTCTGATCCTCAGATCTTCTGATCTTCAGATCCTCTGATCTTCTGATCCTCTGATCCTCAGATCTTCTGATCCTCTGATCTTCTGATCTTCAGATCCTCTGATCTTCTGACGAATATATCTTCTGGTGTCAGAATCAGAACCTGTTTGTCAAAACACTCAAGACAAACATTAGAGTATCATAGTTGTTCATCCACAAATAAATACTTGTTATCATCAAAACATAGAGTTGTACCACATGACCAAATCTTGATCTTACAGAAAGAAGCGGCTAGAAGAAAGAAACACATATACGCACAAGACATATTCAAAATATTCTAAGCTTTCTTTCATCTGAAATTCATTGTGTTTACTATTAGCTTTTTAGAAGCAAATCTCTTGTAAACAATTCTTTGATAAACAGTTTGTTTAGTTCCTTTAGGAGATCAAGGTTGATCGGATCCTAAAGAAGACTAAGAGAGTGAATCTTAGTGTGAGCTAAGTCAGTGTAATTGTTAGTCACTTGTAGGTTTCAAGTGCAGTTGTAACTCTTACCTGATTAGTGGATTGCCTTCATTCTAAGAAGGAAGAAATCACCTTAACGGGTGGACTGGAGTAGCTTGAGTGATTTATCAAGTGAACCAGGATAAAATCCTTGTGTGCTTTTCTATCTCTTATCTTTAGCAATTAAGTTCTCGAAAGATTTGTCAAAATCTTTAACGTGGAAGTTTTGTTCTGAAAACGTTATTCAAACCCCCCCCTTTCTACCGTTTTTCATACCTTCACTCTGTGAGACCAATTCTGAATAAGACTCCTTATGAATTGTGGAAGAACATCAAACCCAACATTTCTTACTTTCATCCTTTTGGCTGTGTTTGTTATGTTTTCAATCCTAAGGATAGATTGCATAAATTTGATGCTAAGTCCTCTAAATGTCTATTACTTGGTTACTCTGATAGATCTAAAGGTTTTAGGTTTTATAATACTGATGCTAAGACTATTGAAGAGTCTATACATGTTAGATTTGATGATAAGCTTGACTCTGATCAGTCAAAGCTAGTTGAGAAGTTTGCAGATTTAAGCATTAATGTTTCTGACAAAGGCAAAGCTCCAGAGGAAGCTGAGCCAGAGGAAGATGATCCAGAAGAAGAAGCTGGTCCCTCTGATTCACAACCTCAGAAGAAAAGCAGAATCATTGCTTCACATCCTAAGGAATTGATTCTGGGCAACAAAGATGAACCAGTCAGAACCAGATCAGCCTTCAGACCCTCTGAAGAGACCTTGCTTAGTCTGAAAGGATTGGTGTCCTCAATTGAACCCAAGTCCATAGATGAAGCTCTTCACGACAAGGATTGAATTCTGGCTATGGAAGAAGAATTGAATCAATTTTCCAAGAATGATGTTTGGAGCTTAGTGGAGAAACCTCAAAGCGTCCATGTGATTGGAACCAAATGGGTTTTCAGAAACAAGCTGAATGAGAAAGGAGATGTAGTGAGAAACAAGGCAAGGCTAGTTGCTCAAGGCTACAGTCAGCAGGAAGGAATAGACTACACTGAAACATTTGCTCCAGTAGCTAGACTAGAAGCAATCAGACTGCTGATCTCTTTCTCAGTGAATCACAACATAGTACTTCATCAGATGGATGTCAAGAGTGCATTCCTAAATGGTTATATATCAGAGGAAGTCTACGTTCATCAACCCCCAGGTTTTGAAGATGAGAAGAACCCAGACCATGTGTTCAAACTGAAGAAATCCCTCTATGGTCTGAAGCAAGCTCCTAGAGCATGGTATGAGAGACTCAGCTCATTCCTTCTGGAGAACAAGTTTGTAAGGGGTAAAGTAGATACAACTCTCTTTTGCAAATCTTACAAAGATGATATCTTAATTGTGCAAATCTATGTTGATGATATAATATTTGGCTCTGCTAATGAGTCTCTATGCAAAGAATTTTCTAAGATGATGCAGGCTGAATTTGAAATGAGTATGATGGGAGAACTCAAGTACTTTCTGGGAATACAAGTTGATCAAACACCAGAAGGAACATATATCCATCAAAGCAAGTACACTAAAGAACTTCTGAAGAAGTTCAACATGCTGGAATCTATAGTTGCCAAGACTCCAATGCATCCTACATGCATTCTGGAAAAGGAAGATGCAAGTGGTAAAGTTTGTCAGAAGCTCTATCGTGGTATGATAGGATAGCTTCTATACTTAACTGCATCTAGGCCAGATATATTGTTTAGTGTTCATTTATGTGCTCGTTTCCAATCAGATCCAAGGGAAACCCACTTAACTGCTGTTAAGAGGATCCTAAGGTATCTGAAAGGCACCACTAACCTTGGCTTGATGTATAAGAAAACATCAGAGTATAAGCTTTCAGGTTATTGTGATGCTGACTATGTTGGAGATAGAACAGAGAGAAAAAGTACTTCTGGAAATTGTCAATTTTTAGGAAGTAATCTAGTCTCATGGGCAAGCAAGAGGCAATCAACCATTGCACTATCCACTGCATAGGCAGAATATATCTCAGCAGCAATATGCAGCACTCATATGCTCTGGATGAAACATCAGCTGGAGGATTATCAGATCCTTGAGAGCAATATCCCAATCTATTGTGATAACACTGCTGCAATCTCATTGAGTAAGAATCCTATCTTACATTCAAGGGCAAAGCACATTGAGGTAAAGTATCACCTTATTAGAGATTATGTACAGAAGGGCGTACTTCTTATGAAGTTTGTTGATACTGACTATCAATGGGCAGATATCTTTACAAAGCCCTTAGCAGAGGATAGATTTAATTTTATTCTGAAAAATCTGAATATGAACTTTTGTCCAGCATGAAGATGGATCAGAACCTCTGACCATGATACTTCTTTATCAGAAGATGTCTAGTCCAGAAGGTAACTCAATCAGAGTTTATGTACCCATTGGTGCTAACTCTGAAGCTGAGACAGTAAACGTGTGTCAGTATCTCTGATGCATAGTTCCTTGTGCCCGTGTGACAGTCTGTCGTAATGAGTGTTGATGTGCTTCTCTCCTGCGTGTGATATGTGTATTTACTGTTACCATGATGTCTTTAATTTTTAACCGTTGATTTTAAATTGCTTTTGATCAACAACGGTTACTTTTAAAAACCCACTATACACACACGTTCTCCTACACTTACGGTTTTACCTTCTCTCTCTTTAGTTTTTCAAACCCTTATCCCCACGATCTCTCTCTCTCTCTCTATTCATCCTCTTCCTTTCTACCCAAAACCTTCAACCGCTCAACAATGGTGAGAGTAAACAGAGGTGAAGCAACCCAAGGTTCTCGGTTTCCAGTGATGGTAGTTGGTCAAGCTACAGGACAGGCAGGTCCTGAAGTTCAGAGAACTCAAGCTCCGACTCAAGGGCAGATGATTCCAATTGCAGAACGGGGCTGTGCCGTTCACTGCGTTTTTGCTCCTGAAGAACTGTTAGTTCTTGCTGAGTGGAGATTTGATCTAGACAACATAGTTTCAAATGGGTATGATCTTCGACCTGAAGTCCGTGCTCAAGGATGGGAAAATTACTTCAAAAGGCTTCGAGGACCGGTGTACGACAAATTGGTCAAGGAATTCTGGAAACACGCTGAGTGTGATGAAACTCAGGTGGTTTCATACATTGCTGGCAGAAGGATAATCATCACTGAGAAGTCCATTGTGAATCTGCTGGGTGCACACACTGGAACTGGGTATAGATTCCAACTGACAGAATCGAAGTTGAAACCCAAAACAAAGGAAGACACCAACAAAGCTCTTTACACCACCTACAAACCAGGAAAGAGTGACTACAAGGTAGTGGATCTTCATCCCAAGCTCAGAATCTGGCACAAGATTATTCTCCACTGCATCAATCAAAGACCAATGGGCAGCTCTCCTGATTACATCAACTTCAGCCAGAAAGCAATGCTCTTCTTTATTCAAGATCGTCAGAAGATTTTTCTTCCCTTCTTCCTGTTCTTCTACCTCAAGGAGTGCATTAAGAAATCAAGAACAACTGCCTCCAAGAAGTCTGCTATCAAATACATTCCTTTTGGAAGACTGCTCTCAGATCTCTTTGTTGAGAGTAAGCTTGTAGAAGACCTGACAAAGGCTGGCTGCACAGAGGATCTGACCATGATTGAAAGTGATGTCTTCACTTCCAACTCCCTGAAGAAGATGGGGCTGATTCAGAAAAGGATTGCTCCTGCACATGAAGATACTTCAGATGAAGTCAGAAGAAGCAAAATCCCTCTGGTGGATTATCCTCTGTGGTCTCAAGCAGAAAATCCTGAAGCCATTCTATGCTACATTGATGATTTGAAGCAACAAGGCTATGAGATTGATGTGGTTGAATTTTTCAGAAGATTGCCACCAGCACCTGAGTTTGATTCTCCTCCCAAGAGGAAAACTAAGAGAAAGATCATCTTGGATGAATCCTCTGAAGAGTCTGACTCTGATGCTGTTCAGAAGAAGAAGGAAAAGGCTGACAAGCCTAAGAGGAAGGACGAGGAAGCCACCAAGCAAGACGCTCCCTCTGATGGTGATAATGATGACGGTCCTCCTCCACCAAAGAAGAAGAAGCAAGTCAGAATCATGGAGAACCCGTGTGGAACCGGCTGCTCAAGTGATCAGACAGATTGAGACTCCTGTCAGAGTGACTAGGTCTTCAGTGCGATCAACAAGTAAGTCTGCTATTGCTGAATCTGATGATGATTTAAATTCACTTGATGCACTCCCCATCTCTGCGTTGCTCCAACGCTCTTCTAACCAACTCACTCCTATCCCTGAGTCCCAACCAGCTGCACAAACCACTTCTCCACCTAATTCCTCAAGATCTTCTTTCTTCCAACCTTCCCCACATGAAGCACCTCTTTGGTACATGCTTCAGAACCAACCTTCCAGACCCTCTGATCCAACTTCATCCATTACCATCCAATACAATCTATTAACCTCTGAACCCTTTATTCTCGATCAATCTGAACCTGAACCCAGAACTTCTGATCACTCTGTCCCTAGAGCATCAAAACGTCCTGATCGTAGAACTGCTGATACAAATTCCACAACACCATGTCCCTCTGTATCTTTTGCTACCAATGTTGCTGATTCCTCACCCTCCAACAACTCTGAATCTAATCGCAAATTTATTCAAATTGTGAAAGAGAAAGAGTCTGCCATTCCTGAGTACTACCTCACAGTACCTAGCCCTAGGAGATACCCTGGACCTAGACCAGAACGTCTAGTTGACCCAGATCATCCTATTCAGGCTGACCCTTTACATGAAGCAGACCCTTTAGTGCAACACCTTCAACCTCAACCTGTGCAACCAGAACAAGAAAACTCCGAATCTAACCATTCTTCGGTTAGATCACCACATCCTTAGGTTGAACACTCTGAACCACATCTTGAGCACCATACTTCAAATGAACAACCCTTTGATATTGGCTCTCCTCAAGGTGCCTCTGAAGCCAACAGCAGCAATCACCCAACCTCTCCTAAAACCAATCTTTCCATTGTTCCCTTCACCTACCTCAGGCCAACCAACCTCCTTGAGTGCATCAGTGTCTTTAGTCATGAAGCTTCACTGATGATTCGTAACGTAGAAGGTCACACTGATCTGAGTGAGAATCCTGACTCTGTTGCTAACGAATGGAATCGTCTGAGTGATTGGCTAATTGCTCAAGTCCCCTCTATGATGAGTCTTCTCACTACGGCAAGGGATCAAAGGATTGAGGCTGCTAGGCAGCGGTTTACAAGAAGAGTGGCTCTGCATGAACAACAGCAAAGAACTAAGTTACTTGAAGCTGTTGAAGAGGCCAGAAGAAAGAAAGAGCAAGCAGAAGAAGCTGCACGTCAAGCAGTTGCACAAGCTGAACATGGAAGATTAGAAGCTGAGAGACTTGAAGCTAAAGCTGAAGCTATCAGATGTCAAGCACTTACTCCAGTGCCTTTTGCACATGCTGATGTTCAACCTCCTCACTCTGCTCAGGATGTTCCCTCTACTTCTGCATAGACAAGCTCTTCCAGACTCGACATTTTGGAACAACGTCTGAACTCTCATGATGCTATCCTGCTCAACATGAATCAAGCTCTTCAAGAACTTCTGCGTCGCACTGCCAAACCCTAGATTTAGGACTTCTTGTCGTCTTCTTCCCTTTTTATCTATATACTTATTTTCCCTGTTTTAATTTTATCTTTATTTTGGTTATTTAGTTATCGTTTTACTATGTGTTGCATACTATGTGTTCATCATTAAAACTCCTTTCAGTCATATGCATTAATTAACCCACAATCTCTTTTTATTAATTCATAAAATGTTTCATACATTGCATTGCATAATTTAAAATGGAGGATTTTTCCTCAACTCTCTACACTGCCTACGCATCGCTGCTTTCTTAAGCTCCAGACGATGCTGATCATGCTCTAAGTGAACCAAGCTCTGGCGCAACTCCTGTCTTTCAGGACCCCCTGCCACAGTCTCCAGTGCTGATTCAATGGCTCTGATCTCCTCGTATAGCTCCTGCTCCCTCTGGAAGCAAAGCTGCATTTCTTCAATGAAGCTAAGGAAGCCTCTGAGGATGTTGTCCATCTCTGGACTCAAGCTCATGCCTAGTAGCTGATTTGTTAGGCTGTAGATGCTCGGTTCCTCTGGATGGTGAATATTCATGTAGAGATCTTCATCAAAGGCCTTGATCCTCACCTGCTCGATGCATGCTGTGAATGATGTCATTGCTATTTTATGCTCAAAGAATGATATGTGAAATGAGATGTGAAGACAACCCTTGTGGATTAACTGCCTTTTATAAGCTACGTTAAGTCTGCAGAAGTAATTGCCGAAGCTGTTTCTCGAGAATAAGTTATTGGTAACTGAAGCTTCTCTTTACTCCCATGGCCGGTGGTCAATTTTCTGCATATGCATTCATTCATTTCATTAAATTAATGTTTTCTTTTTAATCAGTTTTTTAATTCTTCTCCATCTTTTCTAAACTTAGACCTTCTCTAAGGGGGAGTACATTGTACTTCAAACTAAGTCTTTCACACCCCACGCTTTTTGCTTATGACAAAAAGGGGGAGTACAACCCAGTTTTTTATGTGTAAGCTGTGTTAGTGTGATTTATTTTTATTTTGGAGAATTTAAAAGTTCCACCTTTATGACCATAGATGTGTCACCGGGCAAATACAAGGAATACATTTCACTTCTTCTGAAGTGATATTAGTTTGACTCTGATACTCAAGACTCTGATACCTTAAGTCCGTTGACTCTGAATACTTATGCGCTCTGATTGTTCTAATTCATCTATGTCATAAGTTTTTCACTCTGAACTCTTATATTATTTAGCTCAAAATCTAGACTCTACTAACGTTTTCATTAAGTATTAGATTCAGGGGGAGCTAAGCTCAGAATCAAGCAGTGACTTGAATTCAGAATGAGCAAAATAAACCATTTACATCAGAATAAGTCTTATTCTATATCCCTAAACTCTTAGTGAATTCAGTTTATTGTTTAAGAATTGTTCATCAAAAATCTTAGTTTTGTCATCATCAAAAAGGGGGAGATTGTAAGATCAAGTTTTGATCTAGTAGTACAACTCTATGTTTTTATGATTACAAGTTAACCTTTTGATATGAACAATTATGGCACTCTAACGTGATTTTTTGAGTGTGTTATTTACAGGTTCTGACCTCAATTCAATCTCACACAAATCAGAAGCACTGCGCTTAAAGAGTGACCCAAGCAACGCTTTCGCATTCTCCATGTTCAGTCTGAACAGTGGAAAAGCTTCAGAAGATCTGAAGTAAATCAAGCTCTGATAAGGACTCAGCTCACTTGAAGCTCTGATGATCCAGAAGATCTGACAACCCAGAGACTCTGAAGGCTCAGAAGTTCTGATGGTGTAGAAGACTCTGAAGATCCAGAAGCTGAAGAGTGAAGACTCTGAAGTCCAGAAGCAACTGGCTCTGAAGAACATGTACTGATCCTCTGAAGTGAAGATCAGAAGGTACAGCGGTCAGAGGATCCAAGCTTCCTTCTGACTCTGATCAATCAGCTTAACAAGTTCCAACACGAAGCGCTCCTCTGATCAGAAGTCTACGAGGTTAAGGTCAAGTCACTATCCAAAGTACAAAAGCAAAGTGTACTATCCTGACGACCTACCTAACATCCTCAGCCACAGCAGAAGCTGAAATTTCCAGAACTGCCCTCCAACGGTAGCATTTTCATGCAACGTTCAAACCCTAATCCTTGGAGTATAAATAGAGGCTGAAGATTGAAAGAAGCGGCTAGAAGCACTTACACACGCGCAAGAAATATTCAAACCTTCTAAGCTTTCTTTCATCTTGAATTTCATTATGTTTACTATAAGCTTTTTAGAAGCATTCTCTGTGTAAACAAGAACTTCATATACAATTGTATAGTTTGCCTTTAGGAGATCAAGGTTGATCGGATCCTAGAGAAGACTAAGAGAGTGAATCTTAGTGTGAGCTAAGTCAGTGTATTGTTAGTCACTTGTAGGTTTCAAGTGCAGTTGTAACACATACTTGATTAGTGGATTGCCTTCATTCTAAGAAGGAAGAAATCACCTTAACGGGTGGACTGGATTAGCTTGAGTGATTTATCAAGTGAACCAGGATAAAATCCTTGTGTGCTTTTCTATCTCTTATCTTAAGCACTTTATTTGTCTCGAAAGATTTGCCAAAATCTTTAAGGTGGAAGTTTTATCTTGAAAACGTTATTCAAACCCCGCCCCTTTCTACCGTTTTTCATACCTTCAAAGGTGAATAGCAAGTTGAGCCGCAAGCCGGCTCGATCCATGGCGGAGATCCAGACGCGAGTAAACACCTACATCCTGGACGAGGAGGATGATGCTGTCAAGCGAAGGCGCACGAAAAAGGAGAAGGACGGCGAACAGGGGACGCTTCGCCAGAAGAAAAACGGAATAAGGAGAGGGGAGTGATGAGCAATATTTTACCCATTTTATATAGCATTAATTTGTCATTATTAATAATTATTCTTAATTAATTGACCTTGCTTGACAGAGATTTCTATTATTTGGTCTAATTACGTTTATTCTTATTTTCAGGTTTTATTTGACATCAAGGGCATTTTGGGGAATTGCGGAATGAAGATTTGATTGTGCTGGAGTGAAGATTGTATTTTAGGAAATATTAGGATTTAATTTCGAAATAAATTAAGTTTGATATCTTTCAGATTCAAACTTATTCAGGTTGTTATTTTAAAACTCTATCTTTAGGATTTTTTTTAGGATTTGATTTTGATATCTTTTAGGATTTGATTTTGATTAGGATTTGTGATCTCAGCTCCTATTTAAGGGTTTGTGCTGAGAGAAACAAGGACCTTTACCTTCTACATTATTATTTTATGCAATTTCGAATTTCAGTAATTATTAGAGTTCTGCTAGGGTTTATGCTTTTAATCTCTATTCTCTTCTCCAATATAATTGTTGAATTCGCCCCATCCATGGAAGGCTAATTTCCTTCGAACGAATTCCTTAGCAAAGTATATCGCGCTCTTGAGGTATAGTGCTTAATAGAATTCAACTGATTAGTTTTCTTCATCTCTAATTCTGGCTTAGGTTTGCTTAATTCCTCAGGTTCACGAATTAGAAGATGATGTATGTTCGCTTAGTTCATATTAGGGCGTAAAGGATTCTTAATCGCTTAGTTTAGGAATCTGTGAATTAGTTATCGCTTAGTTAATTAATTCTCACGAACTAGGAAACTAATAACAAGAATTGATCTTTAGATACCCGTGATTGAGCAGCGATATACTGAACAAAGGGATTCGTCTGTCTTTAATTGATCATATTAATCTTTGTTTACTTTCTGTTAATCTTTTGAACTGAATAACAAAAACCCCCCAGTGTGTGTGCGTTGTGCGTTCTTAATACTGAATCTTTGTTGAAACGATAATCCTTGGGAAACGACCTAGGAGTCACTTCCTAGTTACTACAGTTTTCTTAATTAATTATTTGTATCGGGTACGGCCTCGATCAAATTTGGCGCCGTTGCCGGGGATTATCGTCCTTGCCAAAGGTTCAATAGAGTTAGTATTAATATTAGTAGTAGTAGTAGTATTAGTTAGTAGTAGTATTAACAAGTTCGATCTCTGACGCAGGTACTGGATTTGTTGCTGAAGGTAAGGAATAGTGATTTTTGAAGGATAATTAGGCTGTAACTTCAAACGGCCGTATCTTTTGCTCCAGAACTCGAAATTCAACATATTATATATGTTTTTGGGGTAGAAAAAAAATTCCAATCCATCTGTGATTGCTGCGCCGTGAGATCGATTCTTAAAAATGCAAAAAAGGCCTTCCGCCAAAAGTTTTTTTTTAGGGTTTTGAAAAAAAAAAAAAAAATTTACTTTCATTCTTATTCTACTTGGGATACTTAGTGTTGCATGACTAGGGAAAATCCTGGGTTTGTGCATCCATTAATTTCTGAAATAAATAGAGAGTTTCATAGGTTAATTAGAGCACGTAGAGCTTTTGTAATTGATCCTCATTCCAGTGATTCTGATTCTGACCTTGATTTTGATTCTGAATTTGTTGCAGTTTTTGATAACATGGCTGAAGAAGGACCGCGAGAAAGAACATTAAGGGAGCTGGCTGCACCTGATTTCACCTACGAAAGCTTGTGTATCCAGTATCCTGAGGATGTACCATGTGTACTCAAAACTGGACTAATCCATTTATTGCCTAAGTTTGGTGGTCTTGCAGGTGAAGATCCTCATATGCATATCAAGGAGTTTCGTACTGTCATATCCACCATGAAGCCTCCTGAAGTTGACAAAGATCATATCTGTTTGAAGGCTTTTCCTCATTCTCTTCAGGGAACTGCAAAGACTTGGCTGTATAACCTGCCTCCTTCGTCCATTGCAAGCTGGGACGACCTGAAAAGGAAGTTTCTTGAGAAGTTCTTCCCTGCCTCTAGGACAACTTCAATCAGAAAAGACATCTCAGGAATCAGGCAGCTACATGGAGAGACTCTACATGAATACTGGGAAAGATTCAAGACACTATGTGTGAGCTGCCCCCATCACCAGATTTCCGAGCAGCTCCTAGTTCAGTATTTCTATGAGGGTTTGCTCAACATGGAAAGACATCTCATTGATGCTGCTTGTGGAGGTGCATTGAATGACATGACTCCTACTGAAGCTAGGCAGTTGTTTGAGAAGATGGCTGCTAATTCTCATCAGTTTCACACAAGGAGTAATGATGCTGTCAAAACTGTTAATGAGATTGGGACAGATCCAAGGATGGACAAGCTTGAGAAGAGGATGGAAACCATTGCCAGCTTGGTTACTCAATTGGTCATGAACCAGAATAAACCTTCACAACAGGCAAAGGTTTGTGGCATTTGCACTAAAGACCATAATACTGATGTTTGTCCTTCTCTGCAGGAACCTACGGATGAGAATCCTGAAGCATATGCTACCAACATTTTCAATAATCGACCTCAGCAAAATTATGATTTGTCATCTAACAGATATAACCCTGGCTGGAGAAATCATCCAAATCTTAGATGGTCTGATCAGTCACAACCTGCCCAAGCACCGTTTCGGAATAGTGCTAGACCATATGTTCCTCCTCCAATGCAACAACAGGCTAACAACCCTGCTGCACCGCAATCTAAAGAATCTTCATTGGAGGATATGTTGAAGCAGATGACAGCCCAAAACATACAGTTCCAACAAGACACCAGATCCTCCATTCAGAATCTGACCACCCAGATAGGACAGATGACTACTTCAATAAACCAGCTACAGTCCCAGAATTCTGATAAGCTGCCCTCTCAGACGGTTGTGAATCCAAGAAATGTGAGTGCCATCACCTTACGGTCGGGGAAGCAAATTGATGCAGATCATGGACCAGAGCCAGAGCCTGAACCTGAAAAGGAGACAGAGACCACTGCCACAAGAACCTTCCAAGTACAACCACCTTCCATTCCTCTTCCATTCCCTCCGAAAGCTATGCCAAGCAAGAAGAAGGAAGAGGTAGATAAGGGAATCTTGGAGATATTCAAGAAAGTGGAGGTGAACATACCTCTACTTGATGCACTCAAGCAAATTCCAAGATATGCAAAGTTTCTGAAAGAATTATGCACTCAGAAAAGGAAGCTGATGTAAGATCAAGTTTTGATCTAGTAGTACAACTCTATGTTTTGATGATTACAAGTTAACCTTTTGATATGAACAATTGTGGTACTCTAACGTGTTTTTCTGAGTGTGCTATTTACAGGCTCTGACCTCAGCTCAATCTCACACAAATCAGAAGCACTGTGTTAAAGAGCGACCCAAGCAACGCTTTCGCATTCACCATGTTCAGTATGAACAGTGGAAAAGCTTCAGAAGTTCTGAAGTTATACAAACTCTGATGTGGACTCAGTCACTAGAAGTTCTGAAGATCCAGAAAGTCTGATAACCAAGAAACACTGAAGGCTCAGATATTCTGATGGTGTAGAAGACTCTGAAGATCCAGAAGCTGATTAGTGAAATTCTGATGTCCAGAAGCAAGATACTCTGAAGACCATGTACTTCCCTCTGAGTTCAGAATCAGAAGAAACAATGGTCAGAGGATCTGGGCTTTCCCTCTGACTCTGATCAACCAGCTTCACAAGTTCCAATATGAAGCATTCCCCTGATCAGAAGTCTCCTAGGTTTAAAGGTCAAGTCGCTATCCAAGTACAAAAGAAACTGTACCTTCCTGACGACCTACCTAACAGTCTCAGACATAGCAGAAGCTGGATTTTCCATAACTGCCCTCCAACGGTAGCATTTTCCATGCAACGCTCAACCCTAATCCTTGGAGTATATAAAGAGGCTGAAGACGGAAAGAAGCGGCTAGAAGCATTCACATACGCGCAAGACATATTCAAATTCTTCTAAGCTTTCTTTCATCTGAAATTCATTGAGTTTACTATTAGCTTTTTAGAAGCAAATCTCTTGTAAACAATCCTTTGATAAACAGTTTGTTTAGTTCCTTTAGGAGATCAAGGTTGATCGGATCCTAGAGAAGACTAAGAGAGTGAATCTTAGTGTGAGCTAAGTCAGTGTAATTGTTAGTCACTTGTAGGTTTCAAGTGCAGTTGTAACTCTTACCTGATTAGTGGATTGCCTTCATTCTAAGAAGGAAGAAATCACCTTAACGGGTGGACTGGAGTAGCTTGAGTGATTCATCAAGTGAACCAGGATAAAATCCTTGTGTGCTTTTTTATCTCTTATCTTTAGCACTTAAGTTCTCGAAAGATTTGTCAAAATCTTTAAGGTGGAAGTTTTATACTGAAAACGTTATTCAAACCCCCCCTTTCTACCGTTTTTCATACCTTCAATTGGTATCAGAGCGCAAGTTCTGATTACCACACCTAACAGTGTTCAGTGATCCGGGCCGGTGTGAAAAACAATGGCTGCCACCACCAGTGAAACTCAAAGAGATGGTTACAATGCAAAGCCTCCTATGTTCGACGGCCAAAGGTTCGAATATTGGAAAGATAGACTGGAAAGTTTCTTTCTGGGTTTCGATGCAGATCTCTGGGATATTATTGTGGATGGCTACGAGCGTCCAGTTGATGCAGATGGCAAGAAGATCCCAAGGTCAGAGATGACTGCAGATCAAAAGAAGCTGTACTCACAACATCACAAAGCAAGAGCAATTCTTCTAAGTGCTATTTCCTATGAAGAGTACCAGAAGATTACAGATCGTGAGTTTGCGAAAGGCATTTTCGAATCTCTGAAGATGTCTCATGAAGGACACAAGAAAGTCAAAGAATCAAAGGCATTGTCTTTGATCCAAAAGTACGAATCCTTCATCATGGAGCCAAATGAGTCCATTGAAGAAATGTTCTCCAGATTTCAGTTGCTTGTAGCTGGCATACGACCTCTCAACAAGAGCTACACAACAAAAGATCATGTCATAAGGGTCATCAGGTGTCTTCCTGAAAGTTGGATGCCTTTAGTGACTTCAATAGAGCTCACGAGAGATGTTGAGAATATGAGTTTAGAAGAACTCATCAGCATTTTGAAATGCCATGAGCTGAAGCGCTCAGAGATGCAAGATCTGAGGAAAAAGTCCATAGCCTTGAAATCTAAATCTGAAAAGGCTAAGGCTGAGAAGTCAAAAGCTCTTCAAGCTGAAGAAGAGGAATCTGAAGAAGCATCAGAAGATTCTGATGAAGATGAGCTGACTCTGATCTCCAAGAGACTCAATCGCATCTGGAAGCACAGGCAGAGCAAATACAAAGGCTCTGGAAAGGCAAAAGGAAAGTCTGAATCCTCAGGTTAGAAGAAGTCCTCACTTAAGGAAGTCACATGCTTTGAGTGCAAAGAATCAGGGCACTACAAAAGTGACTGTCCAAAGTTGAAGAAGGACAAGAAGCCAAAGAAGCACTTCAAGACAAAGAAGAGTCTGATGGTGACATTTGATGAATCAGAGTCAGAGGATGTTGACTCTGATGGTGAAGTCCAAGGACTCATGGCTATTGTCAAAGACAAGGAAGCAGAGTCAAAGGGAGCTGTTGACTCTGACTCAGAATCAGAAGGAGATCCTAACTCAGACGATGAAAATGAGGTATTCGCTTCTTTCTCTACCTCTGAACTGAAACATGCGTTGTCTGATATCATGGATAAGTATAACTCCTTATTGTCTAAGCATACGAAGCTGAAAAAGGACTTATCTGCTGTTTCCAAGACTCCTTCCGAACATGAGAAAATTATTTTTGATTAGAAAAATGATAATCATGCTTTGATCAATTCTAACTCTGTGCTTAAGAACCAGATTGCTAAGTTAGAAGAAATTGTTGCCTGTGATGCCTCTGATTGTAGAAATGAGTCTAAGTATGAAAAGTCTTTTCAAAGATTCCTAGCTAAAAGCGTGGATAGAAGCTTAATGGCTTCAATGATCTATGGCGTAAGCAGAAATGGAATGCATGGCATTGGCTATTCTAAACCAATTAGAAATGAGCCCTCTGTGTCTAAAGCTAAATCCTTGTATGAATGCTTTGTTCCCTCTGGTACCATATTGCCTGATCCTTTACCTGCTAACGTTGCTAAAAACCCTCTTAAAAAGGGATCCTTCTCTATGACTAAATATCATGCAAATATTCCTTTAAAATATCATGTTGAGACACCCAAGGTGATCAGAACCTCTGGGGTAACTAACAAGAGAGGACCCAGAAAGTGGGTACCTAAGGACAAGATTATCTATGTTGCAGATATCCTTGATAGCTCCACTGAAACACCAATCATGGTATTTGGACAGTGGATGCTCGCGTCACATGACGGGAGAAAGGCGTATGTTCCGAGAGCCGAAACTTAAGCCTGGAGGCGAAGTTGGCTTTGGAGGAAATGAAAAGGGTAAAATTGTTGGTACTGGTACTATTTGTGTAGATAGTAGTCCATGCATTGATAATGTGTTATTGGTAGACGGCTTAACACATAACTTATTGTCTATAAGTCAATTAGCTGACAAGGGTTATGATGTTATATTCAATCAAAAGTCCTGTCGGGCTGTAAGTCAAATCGATGGCTCTGTTCTGTTTAACAGCAAGAGGAAGAACAACATTTATAAGATCAGATTATCTGAGTTGGAGGCTCAGAATGTGAAGTGCCTTCTGTCTGTTAATGAAGAGCAGTGGGTATGGCATAGACGGTTAGGGCATGCCAGTATGAGAAAGATTTCTCAGCTGAGCAAGCTAAACCTTGTCAGGGGCTTACCCAATCTGAAGTTCGCTTCAGACGCTCTTTGTGAAGCATGTCAGAAAGGCAAATTCACAAAAGTCCCTTTCAAGGCAAAGAATGTTGTCTCAACCTCAAGGCCGTTGGAACTTCTGCATATCGACCTTTTTGGACCAGTGAAAACTGAGTCTATAGGTGGCAAGAGATATGGGATGGTTACCGTTGATGACTATAGCCGCTGGACATGGGTAAAGTTTCTAACCCGCAAGGATGAGTCTCATGCTGTGTTCTCTACCTTCATTGCTCAAGTGCAAAACGAGAAGGCTTGTAGGATTGTGCGTGTCAGAAGTGACCATGGTGGAGAGTTTGAGAATGACAAGTTTGAGAGTCTGTTTGATTCCTATGGAATTGCACATGATTTCTCTTGTCCCAGAACTCCTCAACAAAATGGTGTTGTTGAGAGGAAGAACAGAACTCTTCAGAAGATGGCTAGAACCATGCTCCAAGAAACTGGCATGGCTAAGCACTTTTGGGCAGAGGCAGTAAATACAACATGTTACATTCAGAACAGAATCTCTGTGAGACCAATTCTGAATAAGACTCCTTATGAATTGTGGAAGAACATAAAACCCAACATTTCTTATTTTCATCCTTTTGGCTGTGTTTGTTATGTTCTCAATACTAAGGATAGATTGCATAAATTTGATGCTAAGTCTTCTAAGTGTCTATTACTTGGTTATTCTGAGAGATCTAAAGGTTTTAGATTTTTTAATACTGATGCTAAGATTATTGAAGAATCTATTCATGTTAGATTTCACGATAAGCTTGACTCTGACCAGTCAAAGCTAGTTGAGAAGTTTGCAGATTTAAGTATTAATGTTTCTGACAAAGGCAAAGCTCCAGAGGAAGCTGAGCTAGAGGAAGATGAACCAGAGGAAGAAGCTGGTCCCTCTAACTCACAAACTCTGAAGAAGAGCAGAATCACTGCAGCTCACCCTAAGGAATTGATTCTGGGCAATAAAGACGAACCAGTCAGAACCAGATCTGCCTTCAGACCCTCTGAAGAGACCTTGCTCAGTCTGAAAGGATTGGTGTCCTTAATTGAACCCAAGTCCATAGATGAAGCTCTTCAGGACAAGGATTGGATTATGGCCATGGAAGAAGAATTGAATCAATTCTCCAAGAACGATGTTTGGAGCTTAGTGAAGAAGCCTGAAAGTGTCCATGTAATTGGAACAAAATGGGTATTCAGAAACAAGCTGAATGAGAAAGGAGATGTAGTCAGAAACAAGGCAAGGCAAGTTGCTCAAGGCTACAGCCAGCAGGAAGGAATAGACTACACTGAAACATTTGCTCCAGTAGCAAGACTGGAAGCAATCAGATTGTTGATCTCTTTTTCAGTGAATCACAACATAGTTCTACATCAGATGGACGTGAAGAGTGCCTTCCTAAATGGTTATATTTCAGAGGAAGTCTATGTTCATCAACCCCCAGGTTTTGAAGATGAGAAGAAACCAGACCATGTGTTCAAATTGAAGAAGTCTCTCTATGGTCTGAAGCAAGCTCCCAGAGCATGGTATGAGAGACTCAGCTCATTCCTTCTGGAGAATGAGTTTGTAAGGGGTAAAGTAGATACAACTCTCTTTTGCAAGACTTATAAAGATGATATCTTAATTGTGCAAATTTATGTTGATGATATTATATTTGGTTCTGATAATCAATCTCTATGCAAAGAATTTTCTGAGATGATGCACGCTGAATTTGAGATGAGTATGATGGGAGAATTAAAGTACTTTCTGGGAATACAAGTTGATCAAACACCAGAAGGAACATATATCCATCAGAGCAAGTACACTAAAGAACTTCTGAAGAAGTTCAATATGCTGGAATCTACAGTGGCCAAGACTCCAATGCATCCTACATGCATTCTGGAGAAAGAAGATAAAAGTGGTAAAGTATGTCAGAAGCTCTATCGTGGCATGATAGGTTCACTTCTATACTTAACTGCATCTAGGCCAGACAAACTATTTAGTGTTCATTTATGTGCTCGTTTCCAATCAGATCCAAGGGAAACCCACTTAACTGCTGTTAAGAGGATCCTAAGGTATCTGAAAGGCACCACTAACCTTGGCTTGATGTATAAGAAAACATCAGAGTATAAGCTTTCAGGTTATTGTGATGCTGATTATGCTGGAGATAGAACAGAGAGAAAAAGTACTTCTGGAAATTGTCAATTTATGGGAAGCAATCTAGTCTCATGGGCAAGCAAGAGGCAATCAACCATTGCACTATCAACTGCAGAGGCAGAATATATCTCAGCAGCAATATGCAGCACTCAGATGCTCTGGATGAAACATCAGCTGGAGGATTATCAGATCCTTGAGAGCAATATCCCAATCTATTGTGATAACACTGCTGCAATCTCATTGAGTAAGAATCCTATCTTGCATTCAAGGGCAAAGCACATTGAGGTAAAGTATCACTTTATTAGAGATTATGTACAGAAGGGCGTACTTCTTCTGAAGTTTGTTGATACTGACCATCAATGGGCAGATATCTTTACAAAGCCCTTAGCAGAGGATAGATTTAATTTTATTCTGAAAAATCTGAACATGGACTTTTGTCCAGAGTGAAGATGGATCAGAACCTCTGACTATGATACTTCTTGATCAGAAGATGTCTAGTCCAGAAGGTAACTCAATCAGAGTGTGTGTACCCATTGGTACTGACTCTGAAGCTGAGACAGCAACACGTGTGTCAGTTTTTCTGATGCATAGTTCCTTGTGCCCTTGTGACAGTCTGTTATGATTGCGTGTAGATGTGCTTCTCTCCTGTGTGTGATAGGTGTATTTACTGATTAATATCTATCTTTAATTTTCAACCGTTGATCTTAAATTGCTTTTTGAATCAACAACGGTTATTTGTCAAAACCCACTATACACACACGATCTCCTTCACTTCCGATTTTTACTCTCTCTCTCTTGCTATTTCAAAACTGCTAATCCTCGATTTCTCTCTCGACCTCTCTTCATCTTTGAACCTTCATCTTCTACCTAAACCTTCAACCGCTTCAAAAATGGTGAGTCAAACCAGAAGAGCTACTGCAGATGCAACCCAGTTCCCTCATATGGTAGTTGGTCTAGCAACGGGTCAAAGGGGCCCTGAGAATCCGACTCAAGATCAAGGTCAAGCTCAAGAGCAGATTATTCCAATTGCAGAACGGGGCTGTGCCGTTTACTGCGTTTATGCTCCTGAGGAACTTCAAGTACTGGCAGAATGGAGATTCGATCTCGACAACCTTGCTACAAATGGGTATGATCTTCGTCCTGAAGTCCAAGTTCAAGGTTGGGGAAATTACTTCAACAGGCTTCGAGGACCGGTGTATGATAAACTTATCAAGGAATTCTGGAAGCACGCCGACTGCGATGATACTCAGGTGGTATCTCACATTCTTGGAAGAAAGATCATCATCACAGAGAAGTCTTTCGTGAACTTGCTGGGTGCAGAAACTGCTTTTGGGTATCGTTTCCAGTTCACTGAATCGAAGCTGAAACCCAAGACGAAGGATGAGACCAACAAGGCCCTGTACACCAATTACAAACCGGGCAAGACGAATTACAAAGTGATGGACCTTCATCCCAAGCTCAGGATCTGGCACAAGATTTTGCTCCACTGCATAAACCAGAGACCAAAGGGCAGTTCCCCAGACTACATCAACTTCAACCAGAAGGCGATGTTGTTCTTCATCCAAGACAAGAAGAAGATCTGCCTTCCCTACTTCCTGTTCTCTTACTTGAAGGAGTGTATCCGGAAGTCTCGTACCACTGCCTCCATCAAGTCAGCAATCAAGTATATTCCCTTCGGGAGACTGTTGTCTGATCTCTTCATTGAGAGTGGCCTCATTCAAGATCTGATAAATGCTGGATGCACAGAGGATCTGACCACTATTGTCAGTGACGTCTTCACTGCAAATTCTCTGAAGAAAATGGGCCTAGTCAAGAAGAAGATTGCTCCTGCCCATGAAGACACATCTTCGGAGATCAGAAGTAGAAGGGTGCCTCTGAATGACTACCCTCTGTGGACACAGGCTGACAATCCTGAAGCCATTAGGTGCTATGTTGAAGACCTAAGGGCTCAAGGCTTTGAAATTGATCTCGATGAATTCTTCAGCAGACTGCCGCCAGCTCCAGAGTTTCCTTCTCCTATCAAGAAGAAAGCTCAGAGGAAGATGATCCTAGAAGAATCTTCTGAGGAATCAGATGTCCCTCTGATCAAAAAGAAGAAGGCTGGTCAATCCAAGAGAAAGCATGATGAAACCAGCAAGCCTGATGATGGTGATGATGGTGATGATGGTGATAATGAGGATGGTCCTCCTAAGAAGAAGAAGAAGCAGGTCAGAATTGTGGTGAAGCCTACTCGGGTGGAACCTGCTGCTGAAGTGATCAGAAGGATTGAACCTCCTGCCAGAGTGACAAGATCATCAGCACATTCAAGTAAGTCTGTAGTTGCTTCTGATGATGATTTGAATTTATTTGATGCACTCCCCATATCAGCCCTGCTCAAACAATCTTCAAATCCCCTCACTCCTATTCCTGAGTCCCAACCAGCTGCACAAACCACCTCTCCACCACATTCCCCAAGGTCTTCATTTTTTCAACCCTCTCCTACTGAAGCACCTCTCTGGAATTTGCTCCAGAACCAACCCTCTAGGTCAGAAGAACCAACCTCTCCCATTACCATTCCGTACAACCCATTAACTTCTGAACCTATCATTCATGAGCAACCAGAGCCAACCCAAACAGAACCTGGACCCAGAACCTCTGATCACTCTGTCCCAAGAGCATCAGAACGTCTGGCTCTCAGAACCACGGATACAGACTCTTCCACAGCCCTTACACCTGTATCCTTCCCAACCAATGTTGCTGACTCTTCTCCCTCCAATAACTCTGAATCCATTAGAAAATTCATGGAGGTCAGAAAAGAAAAGGTGTCTACCTTAGAAGAGTATTACCTCACTTGTCCAAGCCCTAGGAGATATCCTGGCCCTAGACCTGAACGTCTAGTTGACCCAGATGAACCTATCTTGGCCAATCCTTTACATGAGGCAGACCCTTTGGCTCCACAAGCTCACCCTGCCCCTGACCAACAAGAGCATATTCAACCTGAACCTGAACCAGAACAATCTGTGTCTAACCAATCCTCGGTTAGATCACCTCATCCTCTGGTTGAAACTTCAGAACCTCACCTTGGAACCTCTGAACCAAATGCTCAAATGTTTAACATTGGCTCTCCACAAGGTGCCTCTAAAGCTCACAGCAGCAATCACCCAGCCTCTCCTGAAACCAACCTCTCTATCATTCCATACACTCACCTCCGACCCACATCTCTCTCTGAGTGCATCAATATTTTCTATCATGAAGCCTCTTTGATGCTACGCAATGTGCAAGGTCAGACTGACCTAAGCGAGAATGCTGAACATGTGGCTGAAGAGTGGAACAATCTGGGCACTTGGCTAGTGGCTCAAGTTCCAGTTATGATGCAGCTCCTGCATGCAGAGGGAAGTCAGAGGATCGAGGCTGCAAAGCAAAGGTTTGCTAGAAGGGCGGCTCTTCATGAACAAGAACAGAGACATAAGCTCCTTGAAGCTATTGAAGAGGCTAAGAGAAAGAAAGAACAAGCAGAAGAAGCTGCACGTCAAGCAGCAGCTCAAGCTGAACAAGCCAGATTAGAGGCAGAACGACTTGAAGCTGAGGCTGAAGCCCTTAGATGCCAAGCACTTGCACCAGTAGTGTTTACTCCTGCTGCTTCTGCTTCCATTCCAGCTCCTCAAGCTGCTCAAAATGTTCCTTCCAGTTCTACTCAGTCAAGCTCGTCTAGACTCAACATCATGGAACAGCGTCTTGACACTCATGAATCCATGCTAATTGAAATGAAGCACATGATGATGGAACTTCTGCGTCGATCTGATAAACCCTAGTTTTAGGATCTCTTCGCTTTTTTTTTCCTTTAACTTTGTTTTCTTTTGTTAACTTCTGTTTCTCTTTATTTATTTATTCTACCTTGTTCGTTTGTGATTATCTATGCATATCTATATATATTTTTGTCACATATGCTTGCAAAAATCTTTTTATTAATAATCTCTTTTTGTTTACATCATGCATTCTTTTCCTAAAGTCTAGAATGGAGGATCCCTCCTCATTCTTCTGCACTCCTGGCGCTGCTCTGACCTATCCTTCTCCAGACGCTCCAGTGCATACTGGATGTTGTTGAGCCTGTCTTTTAGCTCATCCCTCTCCAGAATCTCTTCTGCAGTCTTGAGCTTCTCTTCAAAAATTTCTTTTTCTTCCAGCAGCTTGAGTTCAAGCCGGCTGAGTTCTTGCACCTCCTCCACGAAGGCAAGAAATTCCCTCAGGTCTCTCTTCAACTCTGGACGCAGGTCCTCTTCCAGCAGTGTCCGTGTTAGCTCTGAGATGGTCCTAGTACCCTCTGGATGCCTGATGTTCAGGAATAAGTCCTCCTCAAAGGCCTTCCTTCTCAGCTCTTCTAGTGCTACGATGTATGATGCCATTTTTTTTTACTGAAAATTGCTCGAGTTGTGAAACTTACCTCTCTCTCCAACGCTTTATATAGGCTTCACTCTCTCTCTGAAAGTTAATGCTCCTACAGTTTCTCGAGGTTAAGTTCTTGGTAACTGACCCTCCTCTTTACTCCCTTGGCCGGTGGTAAACGTTCTTATCTTGCATTAACTCTTCTATTTATTTCGCCTAACTCTGATTCTTGCATCGTTTTCATTTTCTTTAAACTTAGACCTTCTCTAAGGGGGAGTACCTTGTACTTCAAGCTAAGTTTTTCACACCCCAAGCTTTTTGCTTATGACAAAAAGGGGGAGTAAACCCAGTTTTTGATGTGTAAGATGTGTTAGTGTGATTTATTTTTCTTTTGGAGAATTTAAGAGTTCCACCTTTATGACCATAGATGTGTCACTGGGCAAATACAAGGAATACATTTCACTTCTTCTGAAGTGATTCTAATTTGACTCTGATACCCAAGACTCTGATACCTTGTCTATTGACTCTGATTACTTATGCGCTCTGATTACTCTATTTTTATCTATGTCATAAGTTTTTCACTCTGAAATCTTATATCATTTAGCTCAGAATCTAGACTTTACTAATGTTTTCATCAAGTATTAGATTCAGGGGGAGCTAAGCTCAGAATCAAGCAGTGACTTGAATTCAGAATGAGCAAGATAAACTATTCACATCAGGATAAGTCTTATTCTATATCTCTAAACTCTGAGTGAATTTAGTTTAATGTTTAAGAATTGTTCATCAAAAATCTTAGTTTTGTCATCATCAAAAAGGGGGAGATTGTAAGGTCAAGTTTTGATCTAGTAGTACAACTCTATGTTTTGATGATTACAAGTTAACCTTTTGATATGAACAATTGTGGTACTCTAACGTGTTTTTCTGAGTGTGCTATTTACAGGCTCTGACCTCAACTCAATCTCACACAAATCAGAAGCACTGTGTTAAAGAGCGACCCAAGCAACGCTTTCGCATTCACCATGTTCAGTATGAACAGTGGAAAAGCTTCAGAAGTTCTGAAGTTATACAAACTCTGATGTGGACTCAGTCACTAGAAGTTCTGAAGATCCAGAAAGTCTGATAACCAAGAAACACTGAAGGCTCAGATATTCTGATGGTGTAGAAGACTCTGAAGATCCAGAAGCTGATTAGTGAAATTCTGATGTCCAGAAGCAAGATACTCTGAAGACCATGTACTTCCCTCTGAGTTCAGAATCAGAAGAAACAATGGTCAGAGGATCTGGGCTTTCCCTCTGACTCTGATCAACCGGCTTCACAAGTTCCAATATGAAGCATTCCCCTGATCAGAAGTCTCCTAGGTTTAAAGGTCAAGTCGTTATCCAAGTACAAAAGCAACTGTACCTTCCTGACGACCTACCTAACAGTCTCAGACATAGCAGAAGCTGGATTTTCCAGAACTGCCCTCCAACGGTAGCATTTTCCATGCAACGCTCAACCCTAATCCTTGGAGTATATAAAGAGGCTGAAGACTGAAAGAAGCGGCTAGAAGCATTCACATACGCGCAAGACATATTCAAATTCTTCTAAGCTTTCTTTCATCTGAAATTCATTGAGTTTACTATTAGCTTTTTAGAAGCAAATCTCTTGTAAACAATCCTTTGATAAACAGTTTGTTTAGTTCCTTTAGGAGATCAAGGTTGATCGGATCCTAGAGAAGACTAAGAGAGTGAATCTTAGTGTGAGCTAAGTCAGTGTAATTGTTAGTCACTTGTAGGTTTCAAGTGCAGTTGTAACTCTTACCTGATTAGTGGATTGCCTTCATTCTAAGAAGGAAGAAATCACCTTAACGGGTGGACTGGAGTAGCTTGAGTGATTCATCAAGTGAACCAGGATAAAATCCTTGTGTGCTTTTCTATCTCTTATCTTTAGCACTTAAGTTCTCGAAAGATTTGTCAAAATCTTTAAGGTGGAAGTTTTATACTGAAAACGTTATTCAAACCCCCCCTTTCTACCGTTTTTCATACCTTCAGCTGAAAGGAAATGAAAGAGTTTGCATGGGGAGAAACGTTTCTGCAATCATAGGTAAAGTTGGTAAACCTGCTCCTGTTTCTGATGTTCCTGAAAAGTGTGAGGATCCAGGTACGTTTTCTGTTCCTTGTGTCATAGGTGATACTAAAATTGAAAATGCCGTGCTAGATCTAGGAGCTTCAATTAATGTGATGCCTATGTCTATTTTTAAATCACTTTCACTTGGACCTTTGAAACCTACGGGTGTTGTCATCCAATTAGCAAATAGGAGCACGGCACACCCTGCTGGATGGGTAGAGGATGTTTTGGTTAGGGTTGGTGAACTTGTTTTCCCTGCTGATTTTTATGTGCTTGAAATGGAAAAAGGATCTTCCCGTAATACAGTTCCTATCATTTTGGGGAGACCATTTTTAAAGACAGCCCGAACCAAGATAGATGTTTATGCTGGTACACTGACTATGGAATTCGGTGATATTGTGGTTAGGATAAACATTTTTGATGCTATGAAACATCCACCTGAAGACTATTCTGTGTTTCATATTGATTTGCTTGATGAACTGCTTGATGATATGCTTGATGAACATGAATCTGATTTCCGACATGAATCTGATTTCCTACATGATTCTGATTATCCTCCCCTAACTGGGTCATACACTTGTCATACATGTACTGCTACTGAAATTTGTGATTCTTGCATTGATCAATTTTTGGACACTGTTGTTGTTGACTCAGATGTTAAGAAATCTGATTGCACTAACCCAGTTGTTGAAGTGCAGGCTGCAGAAACTGTATCTGCTAGTTTGGTTCCATCTGTTTTGCAGGCACCCGTATTGGAGCTTAAGCCCTTACCGAATAACCTCAAGTATGCTTACTTGGAGGATGATAAGAAGCTCCCTGTCATTGTTTCCTCAACCCTTCATGAAAATCAAGAGGAAAAGTTGCTGCAAGTACTAAAGAAGCACAAGAAAGCTATCGGTTGGACCTTAGCTGACATTCCTGGTATTAGTCCATCCATGTGCATGCATAGAATACTCTTGGAAGAAGGAGCGAAGCCAGTAAGACAACCACAAAGGAGATTCAACCCAGTGATACTTGATGTTGTGAAGAAGGAGATCACCAAGCTTCTACAAGCTGGAATTATATATCCGATCTCTGACAGCCCTTGGGTGAGCCCAGTTCAAGTGGTCCCTGAGAAGACAGGACTTACTGTAGTGAAGAATGAGAGAAACGAGCTTATCCCTACTCGAGTGCACAATAGTTGGAGAGTCTGCATTGATTATAGGAGGCTCAATCAAGCAACTAGAAAGGATCACTTTCATTTGCCCTTCAAGGATCCTTCTCTTGTGGATGTTACCATGGAAAATGTTTCCTTGGTTGTTTCCACCCTCCGCCCGCCATGAATCAGGGAGTTTTCCTTCTCCTTCTTTACTTTTATTGCACTTGTTCAATTCCATATTTGTTATGCTTCATTGGGACAATGTGTAGTTTAAGTGTGGGGGGAGATTACCGTAGGTAGAATATTTAGTTTTTGAATAAATTAGGTTGATCCATGCTTTCTTTGAATTCTTAGGTCTTGTTTAGATTATGGGCATTTTCTTTCTTTGAACTAAGTCATGATATCTTGTGATGTGAATCCATGTGTTCTTGTTGTCAAGTTACTTTTGAAAATTGAGGGGTTGAAACAATTATGATAGACTTAATTCCCTTGTGAGAGTTTTTGAGCCTTAACTGTAGGTGGTCAACTGTATGCCATCTCTAATCTTTTTCTTGTGTGATTGCACTCTTGATTACTTGCACTCTAGAACTTGACTTGACGCTTGTTTCTACTTGATACTCACATGCACATATTGAGGTGATTTTAGGCATTTTCTTCTTTTAATTAATAAGCCACTAGCCATATAAGCCTACCTTGAATGAATTATCCTTTGATATCCACTTTGAGCCTTTTTACCTTCTTTTCTTTAGCTCATTACAAGCTTATAAGTGAAAAACCATGATTGACCTAATCTTAGGGAATTTTGGAGCTTTGGAATTGTTTTGGGAGTAAGTACTAAGTGGGTAAGGGTGCATTGTTCTTTAATTCTTCCAATTCTCGGTTATGCTTAGTTGGTTGTTGTAAATAGTATGGTGGTGCTGTTTTTCTTACTAGTTTTGTTTTGTTAATTTCAGTTATAAAAAAAAAAAAAAAAAAAAAGAACGAAAAAAGAAAAAAAAAAAGAAAGAAAAGAAGGCCAAAGAGAAAAAAATGAATGAAAGGACGAAAAAGGATGAAAAGTTGAAGTGTGGAATTGGAGGAAGAATTGCAAATCTTATGCTATTAAATTGGGTTGATGTTGACTTACTTTTTACTTATTCCCCATTGCTCCTCTATTTCCTAAGGTTCTAGCTACTTATCCCATATTTTATCCTACCTTGTCCTTGGCCCCATTACAACCTTTAAAAGCCCTTTTTGATCTTTATGTGCATGTGTTTTTGATTGTTGATGTTAGCGTCTTGTCAAGCCTATGGTAGTGTTTGTTCTCATGAAGTGCCTTGAGCGTAAACGCAAACCGTAAACACTTGAGTGTAAACACTTTGAGAGCATAACTTGTGAGGTTCTATCATCTTTGTTCTCACCTCTTGGTTTGATTGGTTACTTTACATGCTTGGATGTTTGGATGATATTCATGGATTTCTTGTCTCTTTGATTCTTCACTTGATTTTGCCCATTTCTCTACATTTCCTAGGATTCATTGTTAAGTATGTGATCTTTTAGGTTATTGCATGATTCACTTCCAGTTACAAATTGGTTTTCATGTTCTTAATTCTTTATTTTGCCTAGGAGTGCAAAAGGCTAAGTGTGGGGGTATTTGATGAGCAATATTTTACCCATTTTATATAGCATTAATTTGTCATTATTAATAATTATTCTTAATTAATTGACCTTGCTTGACAGAGATTTCTATTATTTGGTCTAATTACGTTTATTCTTATTTTCAGGTTTTATTTGACATCAAGGGCATTTTGGGGAATTGCGAAATGAAGATTTGATTGTGCTGGAGTGAAGATTGTTGATGTGCCAAACTGCAAGTGTACAGTTTCGCCCGGGGTTTTAATTATCGAACACAAGGATTGTGATAGTTTACTTCTAATGTTACCAAATTCTCGTTGTAAGGACGAAAAGCGAAATTAAAAGAGGATTTAGTTGGTTGCTAGAACGAAGTAACAAGAAAACGTGGAAAAGATAATTACTGATTTGAAATCACTTAGAGAAAAGCGCACCGGGGAATTGATTTCGTTTACCCTTGCTATGTTTCTACCCGCTACAATTATATATGAAATTAGTTAAATCTGTTCCTGGTGCTAAGCCTATATGTTTACTTGCTAATCTCTTAGTCAAGCACCCCTTCTAGTTAATTAGTGATAGCTAATTCCTTAGTACCTAATCCTAATTAACTAGAGATACAATTTCATGTTCAGGCAAACACAAATAGATTGCTACCCTTATCCCTAAGGCGTAGAGACCCTTATTCAATTTCTTCCTAGATCCCTATCATCTACCAATTTCCCAATTGTGCAAACGATAGCATGAAACCCTTTCGCGATTGGATTCAATAGAATTAAAGAAGAAATTCATGAACTAAAATAACCATTCATATATAACTAAAACGTATCAAAACATAGTTTAGAGAAAACTACATCATATCCCCAGTACAAGAGAGGATTAGTTCCTCATAGTCATAGGAAACAATTCAAGAAAAAGGTAGCAAAACATCAAAAATCAATAGAAACCTGTAAGGGATCCTAAAGAACTCAGAGCTCTGCCTCCAAAGGTCTCTCTAAATGTTTCCACGTCAAAAAGATCCCCAAAATTAGGTTAAAACCGTGTTTTTATAACCTTCCAGCCGAGCTTGGCGCAATTGCACCATAAAACACTGAAAATAGCATGAAAATTCGGGCAGATAGGAAAAGCACGGAAATTGCGCGAAACAGTGAAGGATTGGCGCGAGTTTTTGTGCAAAAAATTCCAGCAACCATGAAGCTCAAGCATTTGCGCGAGAAACAAGCTGAATTTGCACGGGTTTGATGCCAAAATCTCCAGCCACTCCATATCTTAATCTTCTCTTGATTTCCTTCAAATCTTCCTCTAAAACAAAGCAAATAACAACTGATTAGAAATAATTATAAGATAACAATCTAAATTAAACTTATCTTATCCTAGAATAGAATCATTTAAATCCTAACAAAAACTAGAAAGATATCATAAAAACTAATAAAACTAATTAAAATAACCAAATACTAAAATAATGCAAATACCCAACTAAAACTAATGAAATCACTCAAATAGAATCAACAAAACATGCAAATTACCACACTAAAGACACATAGAACCTAGGGTTATCAACACCCCTATACTCAACGACAGCTTGTCCTCAAGCGTAAACTTAAGGTTGCTTGTCCTCAAGCACAGAACAAAATAACTCCAAGAGAAATGCCAAAACACGTAACAAACAGATACACATGCTCCACAAAGATAATTAGTTCATGAACATACTGAATCAAAAGATAAGAAACCTGAATCAGAGGGGATGAAAACACTAAGGTAGTGTTGTGCAGAATTCACATCAAACACTCACCCACGCAAGTATGCGTCATCAATCATTTAGTGCATCTGACAAAACAAGTACTATGTCTCGGTTCTGATAATCAATCACATTAAATCAGACAATGTAATGCTATGCACCAAGTAGGAGATTCATAAGGGTTGCAATGAGGCTAAGGTGTAACGTCAGGTAGGATAAGAAAGGAACGCACAAGGCAACACACTCAAAAAAAAAAAAAAAAAAAAAAACAGTTAGATGATCTATTTCATTGATAACTTAGAGCATTATTTCCAAAGTACTTAATGTTCTTCTCTTCCCTCTCCTTGTACTCATTTTCGTTCTTTTTCTTCTTTCTTGTTTTTTTTTTCTTTGTTGTTTCTCTTTTTTTTTTCTTTTTATCTTTCAACAACTTGAGTACATTTTCACTTGCAAGAGGAGAGAAAAGGAACCTTTTCACACATATGTTATGCTTTGCTCTTTTCATGGCTAAGATCACTTAACAGTTTGCAAAGATGTTTCAGTTTGGGACCAAGAAAATATCACAATCAAGCTCAACTTGGGCAACTAAGGATTAATTGAAACAATATCTGAAAGCCAGAAAAATGCCTAAGAATCTCATACCAGTCACAAGCACACCACTATCACCTTAACATGCATTTCAGAGCAGAACCAAACAAGTTCAGGTAAGTCAGGAATAAAGAGAACACTCGACGCTCAGCAAAAACAAGGGGTAAAATAATGAACCCCCAATGAATTCAGTTCAGCACCACCCAGTGATTCATCACTCAAACGTAGAATTCACTCATCTCTCTCAATAATATGTCATGTCCCAATAATTTCACAGAGCAAGAATATCGAAAACTTTTGGAAATTAGGCATTTAGCTAGAGTTATAATCACTTGAGACGTTAAGCATATGAGAGATAATAACCAGAGTTCCAACTTCACACAAACAAGATAAACTAAAATAGAAACTACATGGCAGATGCAGACTCAATTAACACACTAGACTATCATGCAAGACTCCAACTAAGAAAAGTGAAACTCAAAAACTAATACTAAGAATAAAATAAAAGAAAAGGTTTAGAACTCCCTCAATCTGATCCATTCGGATCATCATCATCAGTGTCTGCTCCCGCTACATCCGTGTGAGGTGGACCAACATCTAAGCTCATCTGCATCAGCATCTTTTCCAAGCTGCCATGTGGGAGAGGATACTCAAAACCAGCATATGGCGTCTCCTTGCTCTTCCAATCTCTCTCCATATTTCTATGCACAGCATCCACCCGCCGGAGTACAGCACCTATGGCACCAAATATTTCCTTTGGATCAAACTGCATGATCTGACCCGGGGATGCATTGGCAGCTTCCTTTTGTTGCCTCACAAGCTCTTTCGTTCTCAACTCCTCACGGAATTCATCATGGCACTCAGGGAAATTACCTTTGAAGCTTGAATGGGAGGAGTGAATGGACTCAAAATCGTAAAATTTGTGGGAGAAGAAATCACCCAGGTTAATGATGCAACGTCACTTTGTGAGATGAGCAAAAGAGTGAAACGTGCGTGTGTGGAGAGGGCATAACAAAAGGAGGGTTAAATAAAAGCAGTATAAACTGATTCATCTCTAATTTAAAATATCTCTTAATAAATTAAATCAGATTTGTACTGTTTTTAAAAGATAATATCAACTTTTCAAAAACATTCTATTTATATTTCCACAGATTCTTTTTGTTTTTAAATGTAATGTACTTGCGCCACACCACAATGGAATTTGCGTGAGTTTGTGGCCAAAAATTCCAGACAATAGTTCTTTGGTGCAATTGCACCGTGGGCCAAAGAGAACTGCACAAGTTCCGTGCAGAAATTTATATTTATATTTTTTTTTCTTTTTTTTTTGAACGGTTTTCAACTAATAATAAAAAAAACTAATGATACTAACAATATACTAATACTAAAATAAAATAAAATAAATGCCAAAATAAAAATAAATAAAATAAAACTTACTCCACTATGCTAATTTTGCTTGGGTTGTCTCCCAAGAAGCACAATGTTAGAGTCCTTGTTAGACTCTTGTTCGGCATGTCTACGTTGGAGAAGCTAAGCTCAAGGTGGTCTTTCCTCTAACTATTTCACCCCCATGATATAACTTAAGTCTTTGACCATTCACGGTGAAAGCTCGTTTAGAACTTGGCTCTTCAATTTCAACAGCTCCGTGAGGGAATACTTCCTTTACAGTGAAAGGTCCCGACCAACGAGACTTTAATTTTCCCGGAAATAATCTTAACCTTGAGTTATAAAGTAAAACTTGTTGACCAGGGAAAAACTCTCTTCTCACAATTTTACTATCATGCCACTTCTTAGTCCTTTCCTTATAAATGCGAGAACTCTCATAGGCTTGAAGCCTAAATTCATCCAACTCATTTAATTGCAAGAGTCTCTTACCACTAGCATCTTTTAAATCAAAATTCAGGCATTTTGTTGCCCAATAAGCCTTATGTTCAAGTTCCACTGGCAAGTGACATGACTTCCCATAAACTAGTTGAAATGGAGAAGTTCCAATAGGAGTTTTGAACGCAGTTCGGTACGCCCATAAAGTGTCGTCTAATTTCTTAGACCAATCTTTACGGGACGAACTAACCACCTTTTCTAAAATCCTTTTGAGCTCCCTATTTGAAACTTCAACCTGACCACTAGTTTGTGGGTGATAGGGGGTAGCAACCTTGTGCTTGACACCATATTTTTCTAAAAGGGATTCAAATGCTTTGTTACAAAAATGTGCCCCCCCGTCACTAATGATAGCCCTTGGAACTCCAAATCTAGTGAAAATATTTTTCTTTAGAAATGCCACTACAACCTTGGCATCATTTGTTGAGAGGGCGGAAGCTTCAACCCACTTAGAAACATAGTCTACAGCCACAAGAATGTACTGACATCCATAGGAAGCTGGGAAAGGTCCCATGAAATCGATACCCCACACGTCAAAAAGTTCAACTTCTAAAATATTTTTCAGGGGCATCTCATTCTTCCTAGAGATGTTTCCAGTTCTTTGGCACCTATCACACCTCTCAACAAATTGCCTACTATCTTTGAATAGTGAAGGCCAATAAAAACCACTTTGGAGGACCTTTGCTGCTGTCCTTTCTCCACTAAAATGTCCCCCATACTCAGAGCCATGGCAATGCCACAAAAGATTTTCAAATTCCTCCTCAGGGACACACTTCCTTATCACTCCATCAGCACACCACCTAAACAAAAAAGGTTCCTCCCACAGATAAAATTTAACATCATGCAAAAACTTCTTCTTTTGTTGCCATGTAAAATCAGGTGGCAATACACTAGCAGCTCTATAATTAGCAAAATTAGTGTACCAAGGTAAAGAAGAAGAGTTAAGGGAAAAAAGTTTCTCATCTGGAAATTCCTCAAAAATAGGAATTAAGTTGGAATCTCCGCCTTCAATTCTTGACAAGTGGTCAGCAACACCATTGTCCTTCCTTTTCTTATCTTTGATATCCAGATCAAACTCTTGCAGAAGTAAGATCCACCTTATCAACCTGGGTTTAGAGTCCTGCTTAGACAGTAAATGCTTCAAGGCAGAGTGGTCAGTATGAACAATAACTTTAGAGCCCACCACATATGACCTAAACTTTTCACATGCAAAAACAATAGCAAGTAATTCTTTTTCAGTGGTTGTATAATTCCTTTGTGCTTCTTTTAAAACCTTACTAGCATAATAGATCGCATGCAACACTTTTTCTTTCTTTTGACACAACACAGCTCCTACAGCTATATCACTCGCATCACACATTATTTCAAACAGTAAAGACCAATCAGGTGCAACTATCACAGGAGCAGTTACAAGTCTTTGTTTAATCAAATTAAAAGCACTAACACAATGTTCATCAAATATGAATGGAGCATCTTTCTCAAGTAGATTTGTCATGGGTTTAGCAATTTTTGAAAAATCTTTAATGAAACGTCTATAGAAACCGGCATGACCTAGAAAACTTCTAACACCTTTTATATTAGAAGGGGGAGGGAGTTTATCAATTACTTCAATTTTTGCTCTATCCACTTCTAACCCCTTTTCAGAGACACGATGGCCAAGAACAATTCCATCACGAACCATAAAATGACATTTTTCCCAATTCAAAACTAAATTTGTTTCTTGACATCGTTTCAATACAAGAGTAAGGTTATGCAAGCATGCATCAAAAGTAGGACCAAACACAGAAAAATCATCCATAAATATTTCAATGCAGTGTTCAATAAGATCAGAGAAAATAGCAAACATACATCGTTGAAAAGTTGCAGGAGCATTACAAAGCCCAAAAGGCATTCTCCTATAAGCAAACACCCCGTAGGGACAAGTAAAAGCAGTCTTCTCTTGGTCTTCAGGTGCAACAACAATTTGATTATATCCAGAATAACCATCTAGAAAGCAATAATATTTATGTCCAGCTAACTTTTCAAGCATTTGATCAATAAAGGGGAGGGGGAAGTGATCTTTCCGGGTAGCTGAGTTAAGCCGCCGGTAGTCTATGCAAACTCTCCATCCCGTGACTTGTCTAGTTGGGATCAATTCGTTGTTCTCGTTCTGAACAACAGTGATTCCTCCTTTCTTAGGAACCACTTGAACTGGACTAGCCCATTCACTATCAGAAATCGGGTATATGATACCCGCATCAAGCAATTTTATTACTTCTTTTCTCACCACCTCTTTCATTGTTGGATTAAGTCTCCTTTGAGGTTGGACCACAGGCTTATATTCATTTTCCATTAAAATTTTATGCATGCAAATTGTGGGGCTTATGCCCTTAATGTCATCAATAGTCCAACCCAAAGCTGACTTGTGCTCTCTCAGAACACGCAACAATTTCTCTTCTTCAAGAAGGGAAAGAGACTTGTTAATAATAACAGGTTTAGATTCACCCTCCTCAAGATAAACATACTTGAGAGTGGATGGTAATTGTTTCAATTCAGCCTTATCTTTCTTTTTAGAACTTTCCTCATCTCTACGGAGTTCCTCTATCAAATTCCTCCTAGGGTGGTATTGGTTGAGGGAATCTAGTTGTCCTATGGCATCACTCACCTCTTCTTCCTCAAAATCTATATCATCTACCTCTATTCCTTCCATGATCACAGTCTCGTAAGGATCCTTCATAGAGATTCTCATAAATTCCTTACACACAAACTCATCCACTACCTCGACTCTAAACACATCTTCTTCCTTGTTTGGGTGTTTCATATTCTTCCACACAGAAAATGTCACTCTCTCATCAGCTACTCTAAGGTCCATGGTCCCCAATTCTACATCTATTAACGCTCTCCCAGTAGCTAGGAATGGTCTACCTAAAATGAGAGGGACCCTAGTGTCTTCTTCCATATCTAACACCACAAAGTCTACAGGAAAAACAAATTTATCAACTCGCACTAACACATCCTCCACTATTCCATAGGGTGTCTTAAGTGACCTATCAGCTAACTGGAGAGAGATCATAGTAGGGGTGACTTCTCCTATATCTAACCGTTCAAACATGGTCAAAGGCATCAAATTAATACTAGCACCTAGATCACACAAAGCTCTTCCTACAGTTAGACCTTCTATGTCAACAGATATTGTGAAGCTGCCAGGATCTTTTAGTTTAGGAGGAAGCTTCTTCTGCAGAATAGCACTGCATTCCTCAGTTAACATTATAGTTTCACTCTCCTCACTTAACTTCCTTCTCCTTGACAAAATGTCTTTCATAAACTTAGCATAAGTGGGCATTTTCTCCAATGCTTCAGAAAAAGGAATGTTAATTTGAAGCTTCTTAAAAACTTCTAAAAAATTTGAAAACTGTTTTTCCAAATTCTTTTTTACTAAAGCATTGGGAAAAGGAATTTTGCCACAACAAGCAGGACTTTTCTTTTCTTTATTCTCACTTACTATCATATTTTCACTCTGATCTTTTTCCTTACTTATTGCTTCAGATTCACTTTTATTACCAGCCTCACTGTTATTCTTTTCACTATCTTTTTTCTTTTCAATTTCATGCATAACTTTTCCACTTCTTAGAGTAACAGCAGAAATATTCTCCCTAGGATTAGGCACAGTGTTACTAGGAAACATACCTGGAGGTCTCTCAGATAATTGTTTGGAAATTTGACCGACCTGATTCTCCAAATTTTTTATCGAAGCCTCCTGATTCTTAAAGTTATTTCTGGACTCATTGATGAAGCTATCTGTGGACACCTGAAGCTTGCTAGTAGCTTGTGCCAGTTCTCCCACAATATCTTCTAGGCTCTTCTTTCCACTTCCTTGCTCTTGAGAGGACGGAGGTTTTTGATCTTGACTATAACCCCTTTGATTAGAGTACTGCCTCGAATTTCCAGACTTGTCTTGATCTCTCCATGAGAAGTTAGGGTGATTCCTCCAACCCGGATTGTAGGTATTTGAGTAAGGGTTGTTTTGAGGATTACCCATTGCCTTCACTTCCTCATCAAATTCAGCATCTTCAACACTTGGTTTCCGACCGTCCAAACGTTGTACTATGGCATCCATCTTTTGTGACAACTTCCTGTTAGAGGCGAGAACGTCATCATTTGTTCCAACTCCATGCACACTTTCCCGGTTCTCTCTATCATAGTCTGACTGTGAAGATCTAGTGGCCAAATTGTCGATGATCTCAAGAGCTCTGTGTGCAGGCAATGAATCAAATGCACTATTAGCTGCTGCGTCCAACATACCTCTTGCGTACTCACGCAATGATGAGTAGAATTTGTCAACTTGTTCACCAGCAGAAATATTATGACCTGGACACTTTCTCAGAAGTTCTTGGAAACGCTCCCAAGCCTCATACAAATTTTCAGATTTGCTTTGTTTAAATGCATAAATTTCCTGCTTCGCCTTCCTGATGCGTGTGGATGGAAAGAATTTGGCGATAAATTTTTCCGCCAAGTCCTCACATGTTCGAATGCTGTTAGGGGGTTGTGACCTCAACCAATCTTCTGCAGTATCCTTCAAAGTGTAGTGAAAAAGAATCATCCGGACTGTATCCAAGCTGACTTCACGCCTTTTTAGAGACTCACAATGTCTGGTGAATCTGTCCATGTGAGCATGCGGATCCTCAGTAGCTTTACCTCCAAACTGATGTTGGCTCACCAACTGAATATAATGATGTGGAATCTGAAAGTTGTCTGGTAGGTCTGCTGGAAGAACAACACTGCCCTCATATGTGTAGTTCATACGAGGGGCAGTGATTTCCCTCAATGTTCTCTGAGCCTCACGTTCAGCTTCTTCTTCTTTCTGGCGAAGGATCCGAGCTTCAACCTCAGCTTCCACTCTCGCTTCAAACTCAGCTCGATTTCTTGCTTCATCTTGTGCTTCTACCATTGCAGCGGTTGCTTTGGCTTGACTCTTCTTCTTCCTTTGCCGTGCACGATTGGATCGACAAGTTCTTTCAATTTCTTGATCAAACAACAAAGATTCAGGACTGACTGTACCTCGCATGCACTAACAAACAGAAGTTAGTAATACCCGCACAAGAGAATTAAAGTAAAAATCCTAACAAATAGATTCAGATAAATTAGAAAAGAAACTAAACACAATCCCCGGCAACGGCGCCAAAAACTTGATGTGCCAAACTGCAAGTGTACAGTTTCGCCCGGGGTTTTAATTATCGAACATAAGGATTGTGATAGTTTACTTCTAATGTTACCAAATTCTCGTTGTAAGGACGAAAAGCGAAATTAAAAGAGGATTTAGTTGGTTGCTAGAACGAAGTAACAAGAAAACGTGGAAAAGATAATTACTGATTTGAAATCACTTAGAGAAAAGCGCACCGGGGAATTGATTTCGTTTACCCTTGCTATGTTTCTACCCGCTACAATTATATGTGAAATTAGTTAAATCTGTTCCTGGTGCTAAGCCTATATGTTTACTTGCTAATCCCTTAGTCAAGCACCCCTTCTAGTTAATTAGTGATAGCTAATTCCTTAGTACCTAATCCTAATTAACTAGAGGTACAATTTCATGTTCAGGCAAACACAAATAAATTGCTACCCTTATCCCTAAGGCGTAGAGACCCTTATTCAATTTCTTCCTAGATCCCTATCATCTACCAATTTCCCAATTGTGCAAACGATAGCATGAAACCCTTTCGCGATTGGATTCAATAGAATTAAAGAAGAAATTCATGAACTAAAATAACCATTCATATATAACTGAAACGTATCAAAACATAGTTTAGAGAAAACTACATCATATCCCCAGTACAAGAGAGGATTAGTTCCTCATAGTCATAGGAAACAATTCAAGAAAAAGGTAGCAAAACATCAAAAATCAATAGAAACCTGTAAGGGATCCTAAAGAACTCAGAGCTCTGCCTCCAAAGGTCTCTCTAAATGTTTCCACGTCAAAAAGATCCCCAAAATTAGGTTAAAACCGTGTTTTTATAACCTTCCAGCCGAGCTTGGCGCAATTGCGCCATAAAACACTGAAAATAGCATGAAAATTCGGGCAGATAGGAAAAGCACGGAAATTGCGCGAAACAGTGAAGGATTGGCGCGAGTTTTCGTGCAAAAAATTCCAGCAACCATGAAGCTCAAGCATTTGCGCGAGAAACAAGCTGAATTTGCACGGATTTGATGCCAAAATCTCCAGCCACTCCATATCTTAATCTTCTCTTGATTTCCTTCAAATCTTCCTCTAAAACAAAGCAAATAACAACTGATTAGAAATAATTATAAGATAACAATCTAAATTAAACTTATCTTATCCTAGAATAGAATCATTTAAATCCTAACAAAAACTAGAAAGATATCATAAAAACTAATAAAACTAATTAAAATAACCAAATACTAAAATAATGCAAATACCCAACTAAAACTAATGAAATCACTCAAATAGAATCAACAAAACATGCAAATTACCACACTAAAGACACATAGAACCTAGGGTTATCAATTGTATTTTAGGAAATATTAGGATTTAATTTCGAAATAAATTAAGTTTGATATCTTTCAGATTCAAACTTATTTAGGTTGTTATTTTAAAACTCTATCTTTAGGATTTTTTTTAGGATTTGATTTTGATATCTTTTAGGATTTGATTTTGATTAGGATTTGTGATCTCAGCTCCTATTTAAGGGTTTGTGCTGAGAGAAACAAGGACCTTTACCTTCTACATTATTATTTTATGCAATTTCGAATTTCAGTAATTATTAGAGTTCTGCTAGGGTTTATGCTTTTAATCCTTATTCTCTTCTCCAATATAATTGTTGAATTCGCCCCATCCATGGAAGGCTAATTTCCTTCGAACGAATTCCTTTGCAAAGTATATCGCGCTCTTGAGGTATAGTGCTTAATAGAATTCAACTGATTAGTTTTCTTCATCTCTAATTCTGGCTTAGGTTTGCTTAATTCCTCAGGTTCACGAATTAGAAGATGATGTATGTTCGCTTAGTTCATATTAGGGCGTAAAGGATTCTTAATCGCTTAGTTTAGGAATCTGTGAATTAGTTATTGCTTAGTTAATTAATTCTCACGAACTAGGAAACTAATAACAAGAATTGATCTTTAGATACCCGTGATTGAGCAGCGATATACTGAACAAAGGGATTCGTCCGTCTTTAATTGATCATATGAATCTTTGTTTACTTTCTGCTAATCTTTTGAACTGAATAACAAAAACCCCCCAGTGTGTGTGCGTTGTGCGTTCTTAATACTGAATCTTTGTTCAAACGATAATCCTTGGGAAACGACCTAGGAGTCACTTCCTAGTTACAACAGTTTTCTTAATTAATTATTTGTATCGGGTACGGCCTCGAACAGGGAGAGGGCAGCAAAAAGCGAGACAGGAAGGTGAGGTCATGAGAGAAGGCTGCGAAGGAGCCATTGTACCCTAAGAGAGAAAATTTAGAGTGCCGCAGACCGTGGCATCAAGCTGACCCTCGCCGGCGAGAGGAGCCAGGTAAGAGTCTTAATGCACATTTGACGGAGTTGCTTCGTGAGGTCGACAACCCACGCGGTTGAGGAAGGCGAGAAATAGGCCGACCCGCCCCGAGTGGCGTTGGATAAAATGAACTGGTGCGAGTATCACCGTTCGGCAGGCCATGACACGAGAGATTGCTTTACCCTGAAGAACGAGATTGAGAGGCTTATTCGAGCAGGACGATCGCAGTGAACGACCGTGGCGATCGGTGGAATGGAGAACGGCAGTAAGGGAACCGGTACAGAGTGGGCCGTCAGCAGGATGACAGCAGGCGAGACGACCGCCGACGCACGCCAACTGCTGACAAAAAGGAAACACTGGCAACAAGGAAGAAGGGGGCGGAAGAAACCTTTAATAAAGACCTTGAGCCGCCAGTTGGGACAATAAACACAATCGTGGGTGGCTTCGGCGGGGGAGGAGACACAGCGTCGGCAAGGCAAAGGCACGTCAGAGCAGTGACATCAGTGCAATAGTATGAAACTCCATTCGGTTTCCAACATCCAGATATTGTGATATTGTCGGCAGATTTCGAAGGTATCAAGACACACAAGGACGATCCTGTGGTTGTAATGATAAGGATTAACATTTTTAATGTACGGCGGGTTCTTTTGGACTAAGGGAGCTCCGCTGACATCATCTAAGGAGATGCTTTTGATCAATTAGGATTGACGGACAAAGATTTGATGCCCTACACAGGAACGTTGGTAGGCTTCTCGGGCGAGCAAGTCTGGGTACGCATATATGTAGATCTGGACACAGTCTTTGGTATCAACGATAACGCCAAGCTACTCCGCGTAAGGTATCTTGTATTGCAGGTTGTGGCATCCTACAACGTCATCATTGGAAGGAACACACTCAATCGCCTCTGTGCAGTAATTTCGACGGCACACCTGGCGGTGAAATATCCGCTGATAAGTGGAAAAGTGGGAAAGATTGTAGTTGATCAAAGGAGGGCGAGAGAATGTTACAACAACTGTCTCAACCTGTATGGAAAGAAAGGAGCTGGCGAGGGACACATGTGTCTTGAGGTTGAGGTCATCCAAGGTAACCAAGGCAGGCAAGGGGAATCGAAGCACGAGGTTGACAGGAAGATAGCAAGATCAGGGAGCAACAAAGGACAGGTCAGTATAGATGGCAGGACGGGCAAGGATAGACAGTTCACGGACGCTCATGCAGAGGAGCGTTGGGCAAGTGTGATCGCAGATTTAGAAGCATATAAATTCAGCATGGGGTGTTGGCGATCGAGCCCAGGCTCACGGTTAGTCAAGAGAGACACTTAGAGAAGCTGGTAGAGGACAACTTTGACCTCTTCAGCTGGAGCTCAAAAGACCCAGAACTCTGGGAACTGCCGATGTTCAGGAAACAGAGTCTCGTGAATTCAGGGCGATATTAAAGTATTGGAATAACAGGACTTCGACCTTCGATCTGGAGCTTCGAACTGATCTAAACACTTAGCCAATTTATAAATCAAAATTTGAAGATTCTATCTCATGGTCTTGACCAGTGATTATGTGAAGGTCTTCCACAAAATCCTACCTTCGAACCTACTCTTGAGTCTTGTGGAACTCATTCGAATGTATCATAGAAAAATAAATAAGGTGAAATCTGTGGTACCCCAAAATTATTTTGGGTATGATACTCGCATTAATTAAGTAATTTAGCAGATTATTGTCATGTGAAATAAATTTTTAGCTGTCAAGGTTTATTGATGACAGAGTTGACGATATCTGGAGATCATGACTGGCGTAGGATGAAAACGATGGTGTCCGACACCTTTGTTTTGAAATTAATTTTTGACGATGCAGAGGAGAAGAAGGGTTGGGAACTTTCTGGAGGATTACTTTGCAAATAATGTTGAGAATATTAACACTTAAAATTTAGAGTATGTTTTATATTGGTACACGTCATTTAGAGCATGTATGACTCAATCAAAACATGTATATTTATTGATACACATCATTTTAAGTACCATATCTTGATCTAACTTAAGGTACCACAATAAGCATCTAGAAATAAAGGGGAATAAGAATAATAGCGCGGTAGTCGTGTATCTACCACATCTAAAGTAGCGATGGTGTCTAGTGATGCTACTAAGCGCATAAATTAACCATGCCAGCAGAACTTGCAATTCAGCAGACTTTGTGACACAAATGGTAGTTGTAAACTCATATCTCTTTTTACTATATTAGTTATGCCATTGGCCAATGATGTTGGCAAAGATGGGATGATCTTAACTGTCGTCACTGATCAATCATTTGTCACAGAAGCAACATGAACATTAATGAAATCATTTTCTATATCATAGGAATTGAACTAGGCTGATATATATTGACGAATCACTAACCCAATGAGAAATATAAAAATAAAAATATTTTATATTCTACCTCTTGTAACGTTTATATTTTTTGATCTATTCTGTGAAATATGTTGCCAAATGCCTTTAATTAAATCAGCTAACTTTAAGCTTTTATCTAAGTTAATAGATAGATGCTCCCAAACTTATATTTTTATACCTTGTACTCAATAATTTATAACAAGTGTAGCTATCCCCAACCTAAATTTATGGGGTGTGTTATAATGACATAAAATTTAAATTTGTGTGGACTTTACTCTTAGTTCGAAAGTTAAATTTATATGTATATTTTATTTAGTTTATTTTATAAGATACAAAAGATCTCATCACTCATAACAACAACAAATCGTAAGCCCGGTAAGAGCGAATACAAAACAATTTCCTCCTTTCTTATAACCACTCCTAAAGCAGTTTTCTCTACAATCTGATCCATTATAGCAAAACTCAGTCCCAATGCAAGTTCAAGGAGGATTACCAAAGCTATTCTTCGAGCCAATCGATATTCCTGCATCAAACCCAAAGTTAATTAAAATTTCACCTTATTGATATATTAAACCACCCAAAATAACTTCAAAAAATTAGAAATCATTATCTTGTGATGCACAGGTGACATCTTCTATTAAAATTTACAAACATTAAAAGTTGTTTTGAAAATATTTTCGAATCCCACCACTGCAAAACAATTTTTATTTTATAATTAACATATAAGAACATTAAACGAATAAAGCATATACCTCTTTTAGTTGGAAGTTTTCTCATTTTTTTTGTTACAAAAATGTAAAAAGCAATCAATCAAACAAACTTTTAAATTCATACCTGAAACAAAAATCAAAGTGAGGCATAAAATCAAGAGATGAGATGGACATTTGTGCATAAACATTTTGAGGAATTTTAGCTTTTATTGTTTTACTCACAAGATGGAGACTAATATGCATTTCTCATTATATATAGTGGACCATATATAAATAGAATAACTTTTTTTTAGAAAGTGATAACTTAATAAGATGATATATTGAATAGATAATTAATATCATTAAAGTCAAATTAAATACTAAATATAATATTTACTGTATTCCAATAGTAATTAGTACTAGTATTCAATGCAAATTAATATTATTAATTATTGTAAAAATTATAATACAGGTTGACTTGAGTTTTATATTAATATATATATATATTAATAGTCACTAAAAACACTTTATATTATTAATTATAGTGTAACGTTACTTTCAAAAAAAAATTATAGCAACGTTTAATTTTAAAATATTTCATGAAGAAATTTTCCAATGTATAAAAAAGAATATTTCATGAAGATAAACAAAAATAATAATATATTTTCATTTTTAAAAAACATTGAATGACAAATTACATTTTTAGCTATGCTATTTATTAATCATAAAGCTTGTAATACATTAAATAGAGTAAGTTGACTTGAGTTTTATACTAATAAAGTTATTAATGAGTTATTGAAGACACTTTGTATAATTAATTAACTACTCTATCCATTCTTTAATATATGGAAAATGCTATAGTGCACGAGACAGACCTGACGTGTAATGCACGAAGTAATTTTCTGGCGGTTATAAACCCCTTGTAGTGTTAAAACCGCCAGAAATTGCGAGTCGGATTTTGCAATTTGTGACACTTATGAGTTTCTGGAGGTTTGAAACTGCCAGGAAACGCGTTTCATGCATGACACGACAAAATCTGTCGTGTCATATATACTCTGCTCTTAATATATATTATTATCTTAAGAGTATTTTTGTTTCTGTTTATTTATCTGTTACATAATTTCAAGAAAACATTAATTACGTCTTATCAATTATACCCTTAACATGTTTAATTTTTAATGGTGGAAGGAAATTTTAAAAATCAAAAGGGAAAACTTAGATACAGTAACATTTATACAGTTGGTACTGTTTTCCAATAAAAAATTGACATATGTCCCATTAATAATTTTTTTTCATTTTTAACCGCTTCCCCTGATTCCCTGTAACAAGTCACGTTAATGCTATCGTTTCTACGTCTAAATTCCAATAACAAAAAAACTGCAGTTCTCAAATCTCACTTCGGATCCAATTCCTATTGTCAATTCTTTGGCTGAAATGTTAATGCTCTATCTCCAATCAATACTTTGTTCTTGCTTTCGCTGCTACAGAGTACGTTTCCTCCTCTTCAATTGCAAGTTCGACATTGGCTTTCCATTCTTCATGGTTGAAGCTCCATGCCTCACACCCAGTCGTCTGCACCGCTGCAACTGATAACAAAGATGGAGAAAAGGGGGCCAACAATTAACAACAACAATGGAGAAAATGGGGTCAGATCAGGAGCATCCTCTTCGGTAGAACACATCTTATTGCAGCCAGCAGCACCCAATCGAAACGAAGAAGCCAAAAACCTGCAACCACATCTTGTGTTCACTTCCTTCACGAACAAGAGTCGCGTGGAGATCGTGACTCCTTCATTTCGTACGACCACCGAGCAAGAGACGACGATGACTTGTTATAGGGAAAGAAGTTTTTTTTAAACTTACAAGAAAGAAGTTAAATATGAAAAAATAATTAATGGGATAGATGTCATTTTTTTATTGGAAAACAGTAGCAACTGTATGAATGGTACTGTATCAAAGTTTTCCCCGAATCAAAATTACTAAGAGATATAAAGGGTATATTAGAAAGCTAGTAATAATTTTAACAAAAAACCAGAATATTAATACTATTTCTTAATACATGTGTCAAAACCTTAAAGTAACAAAATTATAGGAATAAAGGGAACATTGTAAAAAAATTAATGCATTAAAGTGACAATGCTAATTAGTCCTCCCGTCCCCATTTATAAGCATTTTAACCATAATTAAAAAATTATTTACAATAAATTTCTCTAGAGTTTATTCTTCTATTAACTATCATAGATTACCCTTACAGTTTTATAAAAACTTTCAAATTTAACTAATTTCTCTCTCTATTTTAACTATTTGTTTAAATTTCTATCCATGTTAAAAACTTTTCAAAATCACATCATCGCTTCCATGTTAAACATGAGGGTAATTTTAGAAAAAATATTAATTGTTTCATTGATATATTATAAAGTGAGTTATATTTACGATAAGAAAAAAATCTTAACATGTTACTTATTCATAGAGACTAGGAGTACTAATTATATCGTGCAATGAAAATATATCGTTTGGTTCTTTAGATATAAAACTTAATTAACCACAAGTGGGGAATGTGCATTTCCTTAAGGGATTTCATCTAGGCTTCTGGCCCGGGTTCGATCCGGTCTGAGGTAAAAAATAATACATTTATGGTCAGGGACTTCACTACTGTATCCCGAGCCAGATTAGTCACGTGGGGTCTCTTTCTCCCGTGGAGACTGGTGGCCAAAGGACAAATATATATATATATATATATATATATATATATATATATATATATATAAAAAGACTTAATTAAATATTTACATAATTTAATATTTTATTTCATCTTACTGATGAAGATTTAATTTAATAATGTTAATAAATATGTCAAAAGGCTTTGGACTGGGCGAGACTCCAGGGTCCCTCGCCCAGGAGCACTGGCCTAGGGCGATGAGCGGACTAGGGACTTGGGCCTTCATCCCGGAGGCCCAACTGGCCCATTAGGATGATTTAGAGGCGCTAAGCCCAACTCCTCCAACTATAAATAGGGGAGGGATACCAATTGTAAAGGACTCTTGGCTCATTTGTGAGAAAACAAGATTGGAATTCAGTTATTCTCTCTCTAAAGCGGTTACGCTCTCACTTTCCCAAGGAATCTCACATCACGTTCCTCACACCTTAGGTACTATACCTCATCTCAATGTTCATGAAGGAACATTTGGCGCCGTCTGTGGGGATCGGTAGATTTCGATTCCTGGACTACGTGGATTGCAATTGGATTTAGAGAAGTTCAATTCTCTGTGTGAATTTTCTTCAGTTTTTAGTTTTTCGCCTGAAGTTCTTCGGTTCACTAACCAAGATCGATGGAGACACGTCGTCGACGACGCGACAAAGATCAGGAGCGGCGGCGCGATTCGCCTCCACGCCGCGTGAGGCAGGCCGCGACGCGAGCAAGTTCGCCATGAAGAAACCGATCAGTTAACTCCTCCTCCACCACCACCTCCACCTCCTTCTCCAACGCCTTCGTTACCTTCTCCGCCAACTTCACCGGAGCAGCAGAGATCACCAGCGCACTCACCCAGAGCTTCGGGAGAGGAGAATCCGGCACCTCAGGAACCGATCTCTGGCCAAGATTAGAGGCGCTTGATCCGTAGTGTTGGTGATATACGACAGAGAAACGATTACTTACAAGAACAGCTAGAGTATTATCATTTCGAGCAGCAGGATGAAGGGGAGCGCGAAGCGGAAGCCGTGGCTGAATTTGAACCGTTCTCAGCGGCAGTAAGAAAGGTTGCCATACCAGATAACATGAAGAATATTGTCCTTGAGACATACAGCGGGAAAGTTGATCCCAAGGAGCACCTGCTATATTTCAATACAAAAATGGTGATCAGTGCCGCTTCCGACGCTGTGAAGTGCAAGATGTTTCCAGCTACGTTCAAAGGCACAGCCATGGCGTGGTTTACCACGCTACCCCGAGGATCCATCACTAATTTCCGTGACTTCTCATCAAAATTCCTCGTCCAGTTTTCCGTCAGTAATACCAAGCAGGTGACAATTGAGGATCTCTACAACGTCCGCCAATCTAAGGGAGAGACTCTGAAGCAGTATGTAAAATGATTCAGCGCGGCGTTAGTCAAAATTGAGGAGTCAGAGCCGCACGCCTGTGAGCGTGCCTTCAAGAACGGGTTGCAGCTGGGGAAGCTGAATAGCAAGTTGAGCCGCAAGCCAGCTCGGTCCATGGCGGAGATCCAGACGCGAACAAACACCTACATCCTGGACGAGGAGGATGATGCTTTCAAGCGAAGGCGCACGAAAAAGGAGAAGGACGGCGAACAGGGGACGCTTCGCCAAGAGAAAAACGGAATAAGGAGAGGGGAGAGGGCAGCAAAAAGCGAGACAGGAAGGTGAGGACATGAGAGAAGGCTGCGAAGGAGCCATTGTACCCTAAGAGAGAAAATTTTGAGTGCCGCAGACCGTGGCATAAAGCTAACCCTCGCCGGCGAGAGGAGTCAGGTAAGAGTCTTAATGCACATTTGACGGAGTTGCTTCGTGAAGTCGGTAACCCACGCGGTTGAGGAAGGCGAGAAATAGGCCGACCCGCCCCGAGTGGGGTTGGATAAAATGAACTGGTGCGAGTATCACCGTTCGGCAGGCCATGACACGGAATATTGCTTTACCCTGAAGAACGAGATTGAGAGGCTCATTCGAGCGGGACGATCGCAGATGAACGACCGTGGCGATCGGTGGAATGGAAAACGGCAGTAAGGGAACCGGTACAGAGGGGGCCGTCAGCAGGATGACCGCAGGCGAGACGACCGCCGACGCACGCCAACCGCTGACAAAAAGGAAACACTAGCAACAAGGAAGAAGGGGGCGGAAGAAACCTTTAATAAAGACCTTGAGCCGCCAGTTGGGACAATAAACACAATCGCGGGTGGCTTCGGCGGGGGCGGAGACACAGCGTCGGCAAGGCGAAGGCACGTGAGAGCAGTGACATCAGTGCAACAGTATGAAACTCCATTCGGTTTCCAACATCCAGATATTGTGATATTGTCGGCAGATTTCGAAGGGATCAAGACACACAAGGACGATCCTGTGGTTGTAATGATAAGGATTAACAGTTTTAATGTACGGCTGGTTCTTTTGGACCAAGGGAGCTCCGCTGACATCATCTACGGAGATGCTTTTGATCAATTAGGATTGACGGACAAAGATTTGATGCCCTAAATAGGAACGTTGGTAGGCTTCTCGGGCGAGCAACTCTGGGTACACATATATGTAGATCTGGACACAGTCTTTGGTATCAACGATAACGCCAAGCTAATCCGCGTAAGGTATCTTGTATTGCAGGTTGTGGCATCCTACAACGTCATCATCGGAAGGAACACACTCAATCGCCTCTGTGCAGTAATTTTGACGGCACACCTGGCGGTGAAATATCCGCTGATAAGTGAAAAAGTGGGAAAGATTGTAGTTGATCAGAGGAGGGCGAGAGAATGTTACAACAACTGTCTCAACTTGTATGGAAAGAAAGGAGCTAGCGAGGGACACATGTGTCTTGAGGTTGAGGTCATCCAAGGTAACCAAGGCAGGCAATGGGAATCGAAGCACGAGGTTGACAGGAAGATAGCAAGATCAGGGAGCAACAAAGGACAGGTCAGGATAGATGGCAGGACGGGCAAGGATGGACAGTTCACGGACGCTCATGCAGAGGAGCGTTGGGCAAGTGTGATCGCAGATTTAGAAGCATATAAATTCAGCTGGGGGTGTTGGCGATCGAGCCCAGGCTCACGGTTAGTCAAGAGAGACACTTAGAGAAGCTGGTAGAGGACAACTTTGACCTCTTCAGCTGGAGCTCAAAAGACCTTGAACTCTTGGAACTGCCGATGTTCAGGAAACAAAGTCTCTTGAATTCAGGGCGATATTAAAGTATTGGAATAACAGGACTTCGACCTTCGATCTGGAGCTTCGAACTGATCTAAACACTTAGCCAATTTATAAATCAAAATTTGAAGATTCAATCTCATGGTCTTGACCTGTGATTATGTGAAGTTCTTCCACAAACTCCTACCTTCGAACCTACTCTTGAGTCTTGTGGAACTCATTCGAATGTATCATAGAAAAATAAATAAGGTGAAATCTGTGGTACCCCAAAATTATTTTGGGTATGATACTCGCATTAATAAAGTAATTTAGCAGATTATTGTCATGTGAAATAAATTTTTAGCTGTCAAGGTTTATTGATGACAGAGTTGACGATATCTGGAGATCATGATCGGCGAACGATGAAAACCATGGTGTCCGACACCTTTGTTTTGAAATAAATTTTTTACGATGCAGAGGAGAAGAAGGGTTGGGAACTTTCTGGAGGATTACTTTGCAAATAATGATGAGAATATTAACACTTAAAATTTAGAGTATGTTTTTTATTGGTACACGTCATTTAGAGCATGTATGACTCAATCAAGACATGTATATTTATTGATACACATCATTTTAAGTACCATATCTTGATCTAACTTAAGGTACCACAACAAGCATCTAGAAATAAAGGGGAATAAGAATAATAGCGCGGTAGTCGTGTATCTACCACATCTAAAGTAGCGATGGTGTCTAGTGATGCTACTAAGCGCATAAATTAACCATGCCAGCAGAACTTGCAATTCAGCAGACTTTGTGACACAAATAGTAGTTGTAAACTCATATCTCTTTTAACTATATTAGTTATGCCATTGGCCAATGATGTTGGCAAAGATGGGATGATCTTAACTGTCGTCACTGATCAATCATTTGTCACAGAAGCAACATGAACATTAATGAAATCATTTTCTATATCATAGGAACAGAACTAGGCTGATATATATTGACGAATCACTAACCCAATGAGAAATATAAAAATAAAAATATTTTATATTCTACCTCTTGTAACATTTATATTTTTTGATCTATTCTGTGAAATATGTTGCCAAATGCCTTTAATTAAATAAGCTAACTTTAAGCTTTTATCTAAGTTAATAGATAGATGCTCCCAAACTTATATTTTTATACCTTGTACTCAATAATTTATAACAAGTGTAGCTATCCCCAACCTAAATTTATGGGGTGTGTTATAATGACATAAAATTTAAATTTGTGTGGACTTTACTCTTAGTTCGAAAGTTAAATTTATATGTATATTTTATTTAGTTTATTTTATAAGATACAAAAGATCTCATCACTCATAACAACAACAAATCGTAAGCCCGGTAAGAGCGAATACAAAACAATTTCCTCCTTTCTTATAACCACTCCTAAAGCAGTTTTCTCTACAATCTGATCCATTATAGCAAAACTCAGTCCCAATGCAAGTTCTAGGAGGATTACCAAAGCTATTCTTCGAGCCAATCGATATTCCTGCATCAAACCCAAAGTTAATTAAAATTTCACCTTATTGATATATTAAACCAACCAATATAACTTCAAAAAATTAGAAATCATTATCTTGTGATGCACAGGTGACATCTTCTATTAAAATTTACAAACATTAAAAGTTGTTTTGAAAATATTTTCGAATCCCACCACTGCAAAACAATTTTTATTTTATAATTAACATATAAGAACATTAAACGAATAAAGCATATACCTCTTTTAGTTGGAAGTTTTCTCATTTTTTTTGTTACAAAAATGTAAAAAAAGCAATCAATCAAACAAACTTTTAAATTCATACCTGAAACAAAAATCAAAGTGAGGCATAAAATCAAGAGATGAGATGGACATTTGTGCATAAACATTTTGAGGAATTTTAACTTTTATTGTTTTTCTCACAAGATGGAGACTAATATGCATTTCTCATTATATATAGTGGACCATATATAAATAGAATAACTTTTTTTTAGAAAGTGATAACTTAATAAGATGATATATTGAATAGATAATTAATATCATTAAAGTCAAATTAAATACTAAATATAATATTTACTGTATTCCAATAGTAATTAGTACTAGTATTCAATGCAAATTAATATTATTAATTATTGTAAAAATTATAATACAGGTTGACTTGAGTTTTATATTAATATATATATTAATAGTCACTAAAAACACTTTATATTATTAATTATAGTGTAACGTTACTTTCAAAAAAAAATTATAGCAACGTTTAATTTTAAAATATTTCATGAAGAAATTTTCCAATGTATAAAAAAAAATATTTCATGAAGATAAACAAAAATAATAATATATTTTCATTTTTAAAAAACATTGAATGACAAATTACATTTTTAGCTATGCTATTTATTAATCATAAAGCTTGTAATACATTAAATAGAGTAAGTTGACTTGAGTTTTATACTAATAAAGTTGTTAATGAGTTATTGAAGACACTTTGTATAATTAATTAACTACTCTATCCGTTCTTTAATATATGGAAAATGCTATAGTGCACGAGACAGACCTGACGTGTAATGCACGAAGTAATTTTCTGGCGGTTATAAACCCCTTGTAGTGTTAAAACCGCCAGAAATTGCGAGTCGGATTTTGCAATTTGTGACACTTATGAGTTTCTGGAGGTTTGAAACTGCCAGGAAACGCGTTTCGTGCATGACACGACAAAATCTGTCGTGTCTTATATACTCTGCTCTTAATATATATTACTATCTTAAGAGTATTTTTGTTTCTGTTTATTTATCTGTTACATAATTTCAAGAAAACATTAATTACGTCTTATCAATTATACCCTTAACATGTTTAATTTTTAATGGTGGAAGGAAATTTTAAAAATCAAAAGGGAAAACTTAGATACAGTAACATTTATACAGTTGGTACTGTTTTCCAATAAAAAATTGACATATGTCCCATTAATAATTTTTTTTCATTTTTAACCGCTTCCCCTGATTCCCTGTAACAAGTCACGTTAATGCTATCGTTTCTACGTCTAAATTCCAATAACAAAGAAACTGCAGTTCTCAAATCTCACTTCGGATCCAATTCCTATTGTCAATTCTTTGGCTGAAATGTTAATGCTCTATCTCCAATCAATACTTTGTTCTTGCTTTCGCTCAAGCTAATCCAGTCCACCCGTTAAGGTGATTTCTTCCTTCTTAGAATGAAGGCAATCCACTAATCAGATAATTGTTACAACTGCACTTGAAACCTACAAGTGACTAACAATACACTGACTTAGCTATCACTAAGATTCACTCTCTTAGTCTTCTCTAGGATCCGATCAACCTTGATCTCCTAAAGGAATCACCACTAAGATTCACTCTCTTAGTCTTCTCTAGGATCCGATCAACCTTGATCTCCTAAAGGAATCACCACTAAGATTCACTCTCTTAGTCTTCTTAAGGATACTGACCTACCCGGTCCCTTAAGGAAAATCAAACAACTGTTTGAGGTTGGTGTTTACAAAGGTTTGCTTCTAAATAAGCTGAGTGTAAACCAAATAAGAATAGATGAAGAAAGTAGAGGCTTGAATCTTCTCTTGTATTGCAGCTCTTTGTTTTCTCTCGCTCTTCTCGCTCTCTTAGTCTTTCTTCTTTTCTTCAGCCTTTTATAGTCCAAGGTGCAAAGGATATTTCTGTTGAGAGAATATGACCGTTGGAGGGCATTTCTGGAACTTCCAGAACCTGCTGTGGCTGAACCTTGGTAGGTAGGCATTTCAGAATAGTACACTGCTCTTGTACTTCTCGATAGAGACCTTTGCCTTTAACCATTGACCTCTGATCAGAGTTATGCTTCGTGTTGGAACTTGTGAAGCTTGGTGATCAGAGTCAGAGGGATGCTTGGATCCTCTGACCTTCGTAACTTCTGCTTCTGGACCTTCAGAGCTTCTGAACCTTCAGAGCCTCTGGTCCCTCAGAGCTTCTGGTCTTCAGATCTTCTGATCCTCAGATCTTCTGATCCTCTGATCTTCTGATCCTCTGATCTTCAGATCTTCAGATCCTCTGATCTTCTGAACTTCTGATCTTCAGATCCTCTGATCTTCTGAACTTCTGACGAATATATCTTCTGGTGTCAGAATCAGAACCTGTTTGTCAAAACACTCAAGACAAACATTAGAGTATCATAGTTGTTCATCCACAAATAAATACTTGTTATCATCAAAACATAGAGTTGTACCACATGACCAAATCTTGATCTAACAATCTCCCCCTTTTTGATGATGACAAAACCATGTATTTTGATGAACAACTCTAAACAAATAAACTGAATACACTCAGAGTATAAGGTATCAGAGTTAAAACTTATCCTGATGTGTATAGTTTATCTTGCTCCTTCTGAATCCAAGTCTCGTGCTTGATTCTGAGCTAAGCTCCCCCTGAATCTAATACTTAATATCAACGTTAGTAAAGTCTAGATTCTGAGCTAAATGATGTAGGAGTTGAGTTGTCAAGATACTATAAGTTCTCCCCCTTTTTGTCATAAGCAAAAAGAATGAAGGTGGAAAAAAAAATAGTAAGAGTAAAAGACGAAATACTCCCCCTCAGAAGTAATACCAAGGGATACTTGGCTTCTGATTAGCATATCTTCTGATGAGAGCAGAAGTGTGGTTCTGGTGACATCTCCGTTCTGGACAAAATTTCATCTTCAGATACTTCAGAATGAGAAGCTAGGAACCTGCTCTTCTTCTGATGACGCAAGTCAGAAGTTGTAGTAGCATCTTCTGATGTTGTTGCTTCTGGTTCGACAAGTTCTGAGTCTTTGTTTCTTTCTGAAACGGTCATGCTCATCTCTGCAAGCTTTTTCAGCTAGCTTTGACTTGACCAAATCTTACTCTACTGATGCCTCCAAGATCAACTTCACCTTCAGGTTCAAGTTTTGGATCTTGGGACATATGCCTTTCTCCCATCATGTGTTGCTTGCATCCACTGTCCAAGTTCCATGGTTGGAGTTTCGATGGACCTATTGAAGATATCTGCAACATATATAATCTTATCCCTAGGTACCCACTTTCTGGGTCCTTTCTTGTTAGTTAGCCCAGAAGTTCTGACAACTTTGGGTCTTTCAACAGGATAATATACAGGAATTTTTGCATGATATTTAGACATGGAGAAAGATCCCTTTATAAGAGGAGGTTTAGCAGCTTCAGCAGGTACAGGGTCAGGCAATATGGTACCAGAGGGAACAAAGCATTCATACAAAGATTTAGCTTTAGGCACAGAGGGCTCATTTCTAAGTGGTTTAGAATACCCAATGCCACGCATTCCATTTCTGCTCACGCCATAGATCAATGAAGCCATCAAGCTTCTATCTACGCTTTTAGCCAGGAATCTTTGAAAAGTTTTTTTATACTTAGATTCATGCTTACTATCAGAGGCATCGCAGGCAATAACTTCTTCTAACTTAGCAATTTGATTCTTAAGCACAGAGTTAGAATTAACTAAAGCATGGTTATCATTTTTCAAATCAGATATGATTTTCTCATGTTCAGAAGAAGTTTCAGAGGCAGCAGAGAAATTCTTTTTCAACCTTTTATGCTTAGTCAAGAGAGAGTTATATTTATCCATAATTTCAGACAAAGCATCTTTAAGTTCAGAAGTTGAGAAAGAGTCAAATACCTCATTTTCATCGTCAGAGTCTGGATCTCCTTCTGATTCTGAGTCAGAGTCAACAGCTTCCTTTGACTCTGCTCCTTTGTCTTTGACAATAGCCATGAGTCCTTGGACTTCACCATCAGAGTCAACATCCTCTGACTCTGATTCATCAAATGTCACCATCAGACTCTTCTTGGTCTTGAAATGCTTCTTTGACTTTTCGTCCTTTGATGAACCTTTGTATTTGCTCTGCCTGTGCTTCCAGATGCAGTTGAACTTTCTGGATATCAGAGTCAGCTCATCTTCATCAGAATCTTCTGATGCTTCTTCGGATTCTTCTGTTCCAGCTTGGAGAGTCTTAGCCTTTTCAGATTTGGATTTCAAGGCAATAGACTTCTTCTTGTGATCTTGATGTTCAGCACGCTTTAATTCATGACACTTCAGTATGCTTATGAGTTCTTCCAAACTCATCTGCTCAACATCTCTAGTTAGCTCCAAGGAAGTTATCAAAGGCATCCAGCTTTCAGGAAGACCTCTAAGGATCCTCATGACATGATCCGCAGTGGTGTAGCTGTTGCTGAGGGGTCTTATTCCAGCTACGAGCAACTGAAATCTGGAAAACATATCCTCAATGGATTCGTCAGGTTCCATTTGGAAGGATTCATACTGCTTGATTAGAGACAACGCTTTTGTCTCTTTCACTTTCTTGTTTCCTTCATGAGACATCTGCAAGGATTCAAAGATGCCCTTGGCGGAATCACGATCAGTAATTTTCTCATATTCTTCATATGAAATGGCACTTTGTAGAATAGCTCTTGATCGGTGATGATCTCTGAACTCCTTCTTTTGATCTTCACTCATCTTCTCCCTTGGGATTTTTACACCATGTTCATCAACAGGAGGGGTGTAGCCATAAACAACAAAATCCCAAAGATCAGGATCAAAGCCAAGAAAGAAGCTTTTGATTCTATCTTTCCAAAAATCAAATCTCTGACCATCAAAGATAGGTGGTCTTGCACTGTATTGATATTTGCTTGTAGTAGTGGTGGAATCCATGAGTTTTTCACACTGGCCCGGATCTACTGAACACTGTTAAGTGTGGTAATCAGAACTTGCGCTCTGATACCAATTGAAGGTGTGAAAAACGACTAGAAGGGGGGGGTTGAATAGCGTTTTCAATATAAAAACTTTCCCCTTAAGATTTAAAGTAAATCTTTTCGGTTTCTCTAAGATAGATGGTGCAGCGGATAAAGATAGAGAGAAGAGAAAAGCACACAAGTATTTTATCCTGGTTCACTTGATAAATCCCTCAAGCTAATCCAGTCCACCCGTTAAGGTGATTTCTTCCTTCTTAGAATGAAGGCAATCCACTAATCAGATAATTGTTACAACTGCACTTGAAACCTACAAGTGACTAACAATACACTGACTTAGCTATCACTAAGATTCACTCTCTTAGTCTTCTCTAGGATCCGATCAACCTTGATCTCCTAAAGGAATCACCACTAAGATTCACTCTCTTAGTCTTCTCTAGGATCCGATCAACCTTGATCTCCTAAAGGAATCACCACTAAGATTCACTCTCTTAGTCTTCTTAAGGATACTGACCTACCCGGTCCCTTAAGGAAAATCAAACAACTGTTTGAGGTTGGTGTTTACAAAGGTTTGCTTCTAAATAAGCTGAGTGTAAACCAAATAAGAATAGATGAAGAAAGTAGAGGCTTGAATCTTCTCTTGTATTGCAGCTCTTTGTTTTCTCTCGCTCTTCTCGCTCTCTTAGTCTTTCTTCTTTTCTTCAGCCTTTTATAGTCCAAGGTGCAAAGGATATTTCTGTTGAGAGAATATGACCGTTGGAGGGCATTTCTGGAACTTCCAGAACCTGCTGTGGCTGAACCTTGGTAGGTAGGCATTTCAGAATAGTACACTGCTCTTGTACTTCTCGATAGAGACCTTTGCCTTTAACCATTGACCTCTGATCAGAGTTATGCTTCGTGTTGGAACTTGTGAAGCTTGGTGATCAGAGTCAGAGGGATGCTTGGATCCTCTGACCTTCGTAACTTCTGCTTCTGGACCTTCAGAGCTTCTGAACCTTCAGAGCCTCTGGTCCCTCAGAGCTTCTGGTCTTCAGATCTTCTGATCCTCAGATCTTCTGATCCTCTGATCTTCTGATCCTCTGATCTTCAGATCTTCAGATCCTCTGATCTTCTGAACTTCTGATCTTCAGATCCTCTGATCTTCTGAACTTCTGACGAATATATCTTCTGGTGTCAGAATCAGAACCTGTTTGTCAAAACACTCAAGACAAACATTAGAGTATCATAGTTGTTCATCCACAAATAAATACTTGTTATCATCAAAACATAGAGTTGTACCACATGACCAAATCTTGATCTAACATACGTTTCCTCCTCTTCAATTGCAAGTTCGACATTGGCTTTCCATTCTTCATGGTTGAAGCTCCATGCCTCACACCCAGTCGTCTGCACCGCTGCACTTGATAACAAAGATGGAGAAAAGGGGGCCAACAATTAACAACAACATTGGAGAAAATGGGGTCAGATCAGGAGCATCCTCTTCGGTAGAACACATCTTATTGCAGCCAGCAGCACCCAAACGAAACGAAGAAGCCAAAAACCTACAACCACATCTTGTGTTCACTTCCTTCACGAACCAGAGTCGCGTGGAGATCGTGACTCCTTCATTTCGTACGACCACCGAGCAAGAGACGACGATGACTTGTTATAGGGAAAGAAGTTTTTTTTAAACTTACAGGAAAGAAGTTAAATATGAAAAAATAATTAATGGGACAGATGTCATTTTTTTTTATTGGAAAACAGTAGCAACTGTATGAATGGTACTGTATCTAAGTTTTCCCCGAATCAAAATTACTAAGAGATATAAAGGGTATATTAGAAAGCTAGTAATAATTTTAACAAAAAACCAGAATATTAATACTATTTCTTAATACATGTGTCAAAACCTTAAAGTAACAAAATTATAGGAATAAAGGGAACATTGTAAAAAAATTAATGCATTAAAATGACAATGCTAATTAGTCCTCCCGTCCCCATTTATAAGCATTTTTACCATAGTTAAAAAATTATTTACAATAAATTTCTCTAGAGTTTATTCTTCTATTAACTATCATAGATTACCCTTACAGTTTTATAAAAAATTTCAAATTTAACTAATTTCTCTCTCTATTTTAACTATTTGTTTAAATTTCTATCCATGTTAAAAACTTTTCAAAATCACATCATCGCTTCCATGTTAAACATGAGGGTAATTTTAGGAAAAATATTAATTGTTTCATTGATATATTATAAAGTGAGTTATATTTACGATAAGAAAAAAATCTTAACATGTTACTTATTCATAGAGACTAGGAGTACTAATTATATCGTGCAATGAAAATATATCGTTTGGTTCTTTAGATATAAAACTTAATTAACCACAAGTGGGGAATGTGCATTTCCTTAAGGGATTTCATCTAGGCTTCTGGCCCGGGTTCGATCCGGTCTGAGGTAAAAAATAATACATTTGTGGTCAGGGACTTCACTACTGTATCCCGAGCCAGATTAGTCACGTGGGGTCTTTTTCTCCCGTGGAGACTGGTGGCCAAAGGACAAATATATATATATATATATATATATATATATATATATATATATATATAAAGACTTAATTAAATATATACATAATTTAATATTTTATTTCATCTTACTGATGAAGATTTAATTTAATAATGTTAATAAATATGTCAAAAGGCTTTGGACTGGGCGAGACTCCAGGGTCCCTCGCCCAGGAGCGCTGGCCTAGGGCGATGAGCGGACTAGGGACTTGGGCCTTCATCCCGGAGGCCCAACTGGCCCATTAGGATGATTTAGAGGCGCTAAGCCCAACTCCTCCAACTATAAATAGGGGAGGGATACCAATTGTAAAGGACTCTTGGCTAATTTGTGAGAAAACAAGATTGGAATTTAGTTATTCTCTCTCTAAAGCGGTTACGCTCTCACTTTCCCAAGGAATCTCACATCACGTTCCTCACACCTTAGGTACTATACCTCATCTCAATGTTCATGAAGGAACATTTGGCGCCGTCTGTGGGGATCGGTAGATTTCGATTCCCGGACTACGTGGATTGCAATTGGATTTAGAGAAGTTCAATTCTCTGTGTGAATTTTCTTCAGTTTTTAGTTTTTCGCCTGAAGTTCTTCGGTTCACTAACCAAGATCGATGGAGACACGTCGTCAACGACGCGACAAAGATCAGGAGCGGCAGCGCGATTCGCCTGACGCCGCGTGAGGCAGGCCGCGACGCGAGCAAGTTCGCCATGAAGAAACCGATCAGTTAACTCCTCCTCCACCACCACCTCCACCTCCTTCTCCAACGCCTTCGTTAACTTCTCCGCCAACTTCACCGGAGCAGCAGAGATCACCAGCGCACTCACCCGGAGCTTCGGGAGAGGAGAATCCGGCACCTCAGGAACCGATCTCTGGCCAAGATTTGAGGCGCTTGATCCGTAGTGTTGATGATATACGGCAGCGAAACGATTACTTACAAGAACAGCTAGAGTATTATCGTTCCGAGCAGCAGGATGAAGGGGAGCGCGAAGCAGAAGCCGTGGCTGAATTTGAACCGTTCTCAGCGGCAGTAAGAGAGGTTGCCATACCAGATAACATGAAGAATATTGTCCTTGAGACATACAGCGGGAAAGTTGATCCCAAGGAGCACCTGCTATATTTCAATACAAAAATGGTGATCAGTGCCGCTTCTGACGCTGTGAAGTGCAGGATATTTCCAGCTACGTTCAAAGGCACAGCCATGGCGTGGTTTACCACGCTACCTCGAGGATCCATCACTAATTTCCGGGACTTCTCATCAAAATTCCTCGTCCAGTTTTCCGCCAGTAAAACCAAGCAGGTGACAATTGAGGATCTCTACAACGTCCGCCAATCCGAGGGAGAGACTCTGAAGCAGTATGTAAAATGATTCAGCGCGGCGTTAGTCAAAATTGAAGAGTCACAGCCGCACGCCTGTGAGCGTGCCTTCAAGAACGGGTTGCAGCCGGGGAAGCTGAATAGCAAGTTAAGCCGCAAGCCGGCTCGGTCCATGGCGGAGATCCAGACGCGAGCAAACACCTACATCCTGGACGAGGAGCATGATGCTTTCAAGCGAAGGCGCACGAAAAAGGAGAAGGACGGCAAACAGGGGACGCTTTGCCAAGAGAAAAACGGAATAAGGAGAGGGGAGAGGGCAGCAAAAAGCGAGACAGGAAGGTGAGGACAGGAGAGAAGGCTGCGAAGGAGCCATTGTACCCTAAGAGAGAAAATTTTGAGTGCCGCAGGCGTGGCATCAAGCTAACCCTCGCCGGCGAGAGGAGTCAGGTAAGAGTCTTAATGCACATTTGACGGAGTTGCTTCGTGAGGTCGGCAACCCACGCGGTTGAGGAAGGCGAGAAATAGGCCGACCCGCCCCGAGTGGCGTTGGATAAAATGAACTGGTGCGAGTGTCACCGTTTGGCAGGCCATGACACAGGAGATTGCTTTAACCTGAAGAACGAGATTGAGAGGCTCATTCGAGCGGGACGATCGCAGATGAACGACCGTGGCGATTGGTGGAATGGAGAACGACAGTAAGGGAACTGGTACAGAGGGGGCCGTCAGCAGGATGAGCGCAGGCGAGATGACCGCCGACGCACGCCAACCGCTGACAAAAAGGAAACACTAGCAACAAGGAAGAAGGGGGCGGAAGAAACCTTTAATAAAGACCTTGAGCCGCCAGTTGGGACAATAAACACAATCGCGGGTGACTTCGGCGGGGGCGGAGACACAGCGTCGGCAAGGCGAAGGCACGTGAGAGCAGTGACATTAGTGCAACAGTATGAAACTCCATTCGGTTTCCAACATCCAGATATTGTGATATTGTCGGCAGATTTCGAAGGGATAAAGACACACAAGGACGATCATGTGGTTGTAATGATAAGGATTAACAGTTTTAATGTACAGCGGGTTCTTTTGGACCAAGGGAGCTCCGCTGACATCATCTACGGAGATGCTTTTGTTCAATTAGGATTGACGGACAAAGATTTGATGCCCTACACAGGAACGTTGGTAGGCTTCTCGGGCGAGCAAGTCTGGGTACACATATATGTAGATCTGGACACAGTCTTTGGTATCAACGATAACGCCAAGCTACTCCGCGTAAGGTATCTTGTATTGCAGGTTGTGGCATCCTACAACGTCATCATTGGAAGGAACACACTCTATCGCCTCTGTGCAGTAATTTCGACGGCACACCTGACGGTGAAATATCCGCTGATAAGTGGAAAAGTGGGAAAGATTGTAGTTGATCAAAGAAGGGCGAGAGAATGTTACAACAACTGTCTCAACCTGTATGGAAAGAAAGGAGCTGGCGAGGGACACAAGTGTCTTGAGGTTGAGGTCATCCAAGGTAACCAAGGCAGGCAAGGGGAATCGAAGCACGGGGTTGACACGAAGATAGCAAGATCAGGGAGCAACAAAGGACAGGTCAGGATAGATGGCAGGACGGGCAAGGATGGACAGTTCACGGACGCTCATGCAGAGGAGCGTTGGGCAAGTGTGATCGCAGATTTAGAAGCATATAAATTCAGCAGGGGTGTTGGCGATCGAGTGTAAGATCAAGTTTTGATCTAGTAGTACAACTCTATGTTTTGATGATTACAAGTTAACCTTTTGATATGAACAATTGTGGTACTCTAACGTGTTTTTCTGAGTGTGCTATTAACAGGCTCTGACCTCTATTCAATCTCACACAAATCAGAAGCATTGTGCTTAAAGAGTGTCCCAAGCAACGCTTTCGCATTCACCATGTTCAGTATGAACAGTGGAAAAGCGTCAGAAGTTCTGAAGTTATACAAACTCTGATGTGGACTCAGTCACTAGAAGTTCTGAAGATCCAGAAAGTCTGATAACCAAGAAACACTGAAGGCTCAGATACTCTGATGGTGTAGAAGACTCTGAAGATCCAGAAGCTGATTAGTGAAATTCTGATGTCCAGAAGCAAGATACTCTGAAGACCATGTACTTCCCTCTGAGTTCAGAATCAGAAGAAACAATGGTCAGAGGATCTGGGCTTTCCCTCTGACTCTGATCAACCGGCTTCACAAGTTCCAACATGAAGCTTTCCCCTGATCGGAAGTCTCCTAGGTTTAAAGGTCAAGTCGCTATCTAAGTACAAAAGCAACTGTACCTTCCTGACGACCTACCTAACAGTCTCAGACACAGCAGAAGCTGGATTTTCCAGAACTGCCCTCCAACGGTAGCATTTCCCTTGCAACGCTCAACCCTAATCCTTGGAGTATATAAAGAGGCTGAAGACTGAAAGAAGCGGCTAGAAGCATTCACATACGCGCAAGACAAATTCAAATTCTTCTAAGCTTTCTTTCATCTGAAATTCATTGAGTTTACTATTAGCTTTTTAGAAGCAAATCTCTTGTAAACAATTCTTTGATAAACAGTTTGTTTAGTTCCTTTAGGAGATCAAGGTTGATCGGATCCTAGAGAAGACTAAGAGAGTGAATCTTAGTGTGAGCTAAGTCAGTGTAATTGTTAGTCACTTGTAGGTTTCAAGTGCAGTTGTAACTCTTACCTGATTAGTGGATTGCCTTCATTCTAAGAAGGAAGAAATCACCTTAACGGGTGGACTGGAGTAGCTTGAGTGATTCATCAAGTGAACCAGGATAAAATCCTTGTGTGTTTTTCTATCTCTTATCTTTAGCACTTAAGTTCTCGAAAGATTTGTCAAAATCTTTAAGGTGGAAGCTTTATCTTGAAAACGTTATTCAAACCCCCCCTTTCTACCGTTTTTCATACCTTCATCGAGCCCAGGGTCACGGTTAGTCAAGAGAGACACTTAGAGAAGCTGGTAGAGGACAACTTTGACCTCTTCAGCTGGAGCTCAAAAGACCCAGAACTCTGGGACCTGCCGATGTTCAGGAAACAAAGTCTTTTGAATTGAGGGCGAGATGAGCAAAAGGGAACACGATTAAGGGAATGGATCAACGAATCGTCCAACAGGGCAGCGGCGAGAAAATATATAATAAGGCGCACGAGCGGTCTAAGGACAAGAAGAAGGTGAGGAAAAGGAGCCCAGTGAGTCGTCGCCCGGGTAAAGCAAAAAGAGAGTCAAAATATTGGAAGCCTGTGGGTTCGGTAGTTTTGAAGCCAGCGACGTCCAAGCGCGACAAGAAGAAGGGCAAGATAGGAGAAGTTCGTCACTGTCACGAGGCGGGCATGGAAGGAAGCCAGCCCAAAAACAACAATGAGTGGCTAGCGAGCACGTCGGGCTCGAAAGATGTGGTGATGGGGATGATACTTTGACCCGAGGGGCTAGGAGTGGAAAGCAGGGTCGAGGACGCAGCAAAGGAAGCAGGAACGAGGACACAACAACAAAACCAAAAAATAGGACCAAAAATAAAGATGCACTCTTTTTCTCCGCCACGAGAGTTTTTTAATGAGGCATCCCTCCCATGCAAAATTTTTTACAAATCAAATACAAAGGATATTCTCAAGTAATACTCCTAGCTGGACTACAATACGACGGTCGCTCAGTGGGAAAAATTCCCCGAAGGTGGCGATCCCACCACGACCTTGATGTCTGGGGATCGCTCCGAGAAAGTCCGACGCGAACCGCTGCTACCCAGATAGCAACTCAACTAACATGTCACGTTCGCCCGGTGGGAAAAATTCCCTGAAAGTGGCAATCTCAACACGACCTTGATGACTGGGGATTGCTCCGGAAAGTCTGGCGCGAATCGCTGACCTCTCGTTGGTGATGTGTGCGGGTAGGCTCCTTGTCTGAGGACAAGCAGTTTATCCCAAAAGTCTCCCCGAAATATGGGCAAACGAGACCTCCCCGAAATATGGGCGAGAACAAAAACTAGGCATAAGTCTGGGTAAACCTATATGGTCATTGGGTCCCTCGCAACTGTAAGCCCTCGTCGGGATAAAACTGGTGAGGCCGCACCTGCTCTTACGGGAAATATTGGTGTGAAGGAGAAAGCCTCAGTCCAAGGTTGAGCTAAAGTCCTAGTTTCGCTAGCACACATTCAAAATCGCTACACGAGCACAAAATACAAAGCCCGAAGAGCACAAGGGCGCGAACGAGGAGAGAAATGGACAAACGAAATCGCAGCAAATTTTCATTAAATAACGTGGCGTGATATTAATTACAAAAAAAGAGGTAAGAGAAAAATCAGTACAAAATATTCACACTACATTAACGTCTTCTGCTTCCCTTGCATTTTCAGCGACCGCGAAACATGCAGCATTGAAGCCCGGGGATCGTCCGGGCCGACCAATCCGTGGGGGGTGATCTTCTTGAAGGCTCTCGTCCCGCTGAGGTCAATCCCCTCTTAAAGATATTGAACTTGAGCTTTGGTGAGGAAAAAAACCGCGACCACGCTCTTCCACGGCCTCAACAGCAGCCCTGGCCGCCGACCTTGCCCGGAGAGTTTTGGCCTCGGAATTTGCACGGTATTCCGCGTCCGCAACAACTTTGGCCTTTGTTTCCAATTCAGATCTCACCTCAGCGAGAGATTCGTTCGTCGACCCCAACTCACTACGAAGGAACGCGATCTCTTTGTCTTTGACAAGGCAAGCAGCCTTGCTCGCGGCGATCGCCTCGGCCTTTGCCTTCAGTTCCTACTGCAAATCGTCCCGCTCGTCCTCCAGTTCCTCCGTTCTACTTTCACAAGCAGACAAGTCAGCCTCGCGATAACTCATCTCGATACCCAAATTGTTCAATTTAGTCATTTGGGCCGCTACCTGGGTCAGCAACTTGTCACGCTCGCCATGCGCTTTGAGTGTAGCGTGGCGATAACCCTCATCCCTCTGACGAAGCTCTTCAACTTCAGCGGTTGTGGCTGAGTCTTGTGACAGCTTGGCGAAGAGACACCCTGCACGCAAAAGGCTCGAGATGGCTTCTCGCGCCACTCCATCAAGGTCAGGATTCTCAGTTCCTCTCATGCTGCCAAGAAAAGGGTCAGTTAGCATAAAGTCGACAGGGGAGGGTTGTTGATTTGAAACAAAGCACGTCTGCCCATCAACAATCGGATGGCTATCAGTAGGGGAAGAAAGGCGAAGCGGAAGCAGGGCGGTGGGGGTTTGGTCTCCACTGCCGTGACTCATGGTGGAAATGAGGGAGGCCCTAGGTGGGCTTGCCCCGACTTGATGACATGAATGGTCAGGAGAAAGGGTCGTTTGGGGAGCACCAGAGGGAACGTCTTCAGAAGCATGCTGATCAACGATGACTTCCTCAGGAAAGAGCGAGGACTCCACATTGCCCGTGGGGTTTGGCTTTTCCCGGCCCACCAGGTCTTGGCGAGGGGCAGATGTTTCGCCAGCCCTGGGTCTCTTGGTTTTCTCCTTCTTCTTTTTTGACTTTTGAGGCAGGGGAGTCGCGACCCTCGACTTTACATCTGTGCCAGGGGTGACCCTTTTGGATTTTTGGGATTTTCTTGTTGGGGAAGGTTGGTCAGCATCGCCGGTGGACATCGGAGCCGGCTTGTCAATCTCCAGTGGAAGGATGGAGTCTGGTATTGGCTCGCCAGACCCCGTGGCAACGACGTTTGGGGTCGTAACGACCGTTCCAGAAGGGGCAGCACCGGATCTTTTGGTCCGTTTCTTTAGAGGGGAGGCGGCGACCTCGGCATCAGCATCCGCGACAGCACGTTTCCTCTTAACCCCGTTAGTATTAAAGACGGGAGGAAACTCAAGTGAGTCAGCAGCTAGGGCGCGCTTGAGCGCGACTTCAGTAAAGTTCATCCCTCATAGAAATGAGCAGAGGGTGTTTTTGCGAGCGGCTACAAGCAGCTGAGAGCACTCAAGGATGGGGAGCCCAGCGAAAAAGCCAAGGATGGCTTTATCTTCATCGCTCAGCGATGTGTCGGAAGGCGGCGGGACGTCGCAAGGACTCTTGGTCCAATAGAAAGGGACTGAGCAGTCACGTCCCGGCTGGTGAAAGCTTCAGGGTAGGTAGGATGTACGAGTATTCAGAAATACCGGCGCCCAGGTTCCTTCTTTACGTTGCTCTTGTAAGGGTAGAGGCGCTACCGGCCCGTACGAGATTTTAGAGAGACCCACCCAGGAGTTGGAGTCTTCAGGGATTTTGGCTCCATGCCGTAGAAGTAAAAGAAATGGGAGGTTTTTGCTTCAAGACCGACGGCGTCGCAGAGAATCTCAAAGCACCGAACGAAAGCCCAAGCGTTCAAATGAAGTTGGCTTGGGGCAATATTGATTTCCCTCATAACCTGGCAGAGGAAAGGGGAGAAGGGTAGTTTGATCCCCAGGTCAAGGAAGAAATACTTGTAAACATAAAAAAAAGTGGGGTTGCTTGTTCGATCGTGCGGTGCTGCCAGGGATGACGGATTTCCAAGCCCCAACCGGTGATGAGGACATCTTCGAGGCACTTCTCGCGGCAAAGCCCGCCGGCTTGGCAGGCTGTCTCGGCAATAGACTTATCGGTGGACTGCTCAGAAGGTTGGCAGATGGCCTCCTGAGTGGGGTCTTGAGTTATGGACTGGGGTAAGGTGGCGAAGATTTGGTGCCAGAAAGCGTTCCTTTCATTTTCAATAAGGGGAAATCCCCCAGGGGGGTGTTAGCCGGAGAAGGAGATGCGGGAGCGGCGCTGCGAGATCGAGAGGATCCTTTGGTGCGGCGTTGGGGAGTCATTTTTGCTGGGAGGAAGGATAAGGATGGGAAAGGAAGGGGGTGCTATTTGTCAATTTCAACAGATTGTAGGAATTCCAAAAGTGGTGAATGAGTGAGGGAAGGAGATTTTAAAAGATGGGATAAGCAGCGATTGGGAAATCGTGCCTCATCATGGCAAAGGTGGAATGATCACTTAAGGGAGTGTGGCACGGATTTCGGGGAACGAAGGCAGCGCATTAAATGAAAAGTCACAACGGTTGAAGCTTATTGGTTTGAATTCAAATTGTCAGGCTCTACCACGATTTGAAGGGACGTTTCAAAGGTAGTGGTTGAGATTCCATGGATTTGCTGACCTTTGTGTCACCTCAGGGCGCAACGCGTGGTGCAGGCTCGACACATGTCAAAAAGTTACGGTTCAGGGCACGTGCGTAACTATGGCGGGGCGAGCAGATCCAGCATCATCGCCGCAAGCTCACTTGTGGACTCGCGCCGCCAGGGGAGCGTGACAAGGCGCTCAGAATTTTAAATTTTTAAGCTTTAAATTACCAAGCCATGTTGGCAATTGCTCTTTATTTCTGTACCTTACTTTTTAGCACTAGTTAGCTTCTTGTGGCCATCACCTTATTTCTTCTGTTTAAAAGACATACTTAGCTCTCATGCTTCGAGCTCGGTGTCTTGTGGACTGGGCGAGACCCCAGGGTCCCTTGCTCAGAAGCGCTGGCCTAGGGCGATGAGCGGACCAGGGACTTGGGCCTTCATCTCGGAGGCCCAACTGGCCCATTAGGATGATTTAGAGGCGCTAAGCCCAACTCCCCCAACTATAAATAGGGGAGGGATACCGATTGTAAAGGACTTTTGGCTCATTTGTGAGAAAACAAGATTGAAATTTAGTTATTCTCTCTCTAAATCGGTTACGCTCTCACTTTCCCAAGAAATCTCACATCACGTTCCTTACACCTTAGGTACTATACCTCATCTCAATGTTCATGAAGGAACATGCTTGATCTCAATTAATGGAAGAAATTCAGGTTTAGAATTAATGGAAGAAATTTAAATATGAAGTTGAATAGTTATATATTTTGATTGACTATTCATTTTCGGAAACATCACGTCCGGTATAACCCTAAGGTGTAGGCCAACAAATCGGAGATTGTGGAGGAAAAACCTCTCTCCTGGCCAATGTCCAAGTGTTAAGAACTCAATGAGGTGGTAACTCGAAATGTAGTTGTCTTCGATTATAGCATCTCTAAATCAGCTTGTCCTCTCCATAGTGAGTCTCGCGATAATGACCACAGTACGTCACCTACTGCTTGAGAGGGTAAAAAACCAACGTCGACATAGAGTTATTCTCAAGGAGCTCAAAGTCCACGCTTGTAGCGTCCCGTTTCTCATTTCGTATCATTATTATCACTGAAGTCTGGCGTTAAGCACCCACACAACACACAACAAGTAGAGAGAGTCAACTTCTAAAAACAAATGACCTCTAGGAATAAACAAACAATATAAGCATAGTTCTCAACTACATTTCCCACATCAATAAGATAAACATCTCAATCACATTAAGCATGTTACCAATCGTCATAATTTCATAAGCAAGTAAACATGTTATAAGCACACAAACATGTTCTCAATCATCACAGGTCAACACAGTTAGAACCTAAATGAGTTAGTCTATACGCACTACAAAATCTGGATATACGCCAACGACCATGCATGAGAGGAAGGACAATCACACATAAACCCATGAATTGATTTTATTCAAAGGAGCATCAAACTCATGAAAATTGAAATAATCAGAAGTCAAATGCTTTGTTTGAAGAAGCAACGAAAGCAAACAACTAGAAACAAGCAATTAGAAACAAGAAAACAAAGCAAAACATTGTGCTTGTTCACTTGTGACTAGTTAAACCCAGTGGCGGATCCAGGACCCCGAGGTCAGGGGGTTCAAATTTGTCTATGACCTTCCTAAAATTAAAAACACACCATAATCAGTAAAAACATGGCAGCACTACTCTATTTTAACAAAGGAAAGAGGATTAATAATATAATTAAGCATTTAATTAAACACTTTGATTCATATCAGAACAAGGTAATTTGCAGCAGCTTGCATATACAAACAATTGAGCTGCCAATTGGAATGGCAAGTTACCATGCCATTATTTATTTATTTTTGATAAGCAAAGCATTCATTAAAATCAAGCACAAGGAGTGCTAACAGCAATACAACGTTTGAGAAATCAATTACCTTACACACAAATCAGACCCAAGTAATCACTAAGAACTAAGGACAGCAACATACTTCATAGTTAAGTTATCCAAACAACATTAATAACTACCTTACTACCCAGCCCCAAGAAAGCAAAAGATGATACAGTAACACCATAGGTTACAAAAGACAAAACACCCTGCAAGATATAGCAAGCGATCCATCACATGTTGGTGCTCACCATGCCATTATTTATAAATCAACAAAACCATGATGCTTGCAGCTCAACACAATCAAATAGTCAATGTATTTCAGTTTTAACTCAATTCTTTTCAATATAGGCAACACTAAAATTATTCCAGTAAATGAAACAAATTTGAAATGAAAGTATAAATTTAAAATGTATCAACACTATATCCGTTTAACATTTAAGGTAATGAGAAGAAGTGCACATCCCCTGATCACCTGATGCAGTTCACAAAGTTAGGCAAAAGATCATAGAGCATATGGACTTATGGGCTATGGCTATCTCAGTGCGAGGACCCGGGCAGGAGTTGTATATGATTATTTGTATGAGCTGCATGATGTACAAAGATTGCCATTTCATACAATATAACTATTACTAGTGGTAATTTTAGGTCATTCTTTTCGTGCCAATTGATGCTATTTGGTCATTATATCATTGCTGAGGATGAATGTAGTTTGTGTTTGGAATAAGTTACATTCAACGTCAATGGAAAAGAATGAAACAAGTTGTTGATTCAAAAAAAGAAAATATAAATTTGAACTTGGAATTGAAGGGGAAAATCTTGAAAACAAGAAACTAGGATAAACAAATTGAACAGGTGAGAATAATTAGAAGATTATAACTTTAGAAATTAGGGGAAAAACAGAAATTAGGGTTAGGAAAAAATCAGCCATGCCCATACCTGTAGAAATTAGAACCGCAGAGGCACAGCCAAAGGCAGGGGCGCACGGCTGGAGAGTGGCACGTGGTGGTGCGGCGGCGGCGGCCGGCATGGTGGTGGCCGGTGGTGGTGCTTGGCCAGCTTGGGAAATCAGAGAATGAGAGCGTGAGTGCAGAGTGCGTGCGTGGTGACTGTGAGAGGAGAGAGAGATCTGACTAATAGTGACTATAGTGTGAGAGAGAGAGGAGTTGGGGTCTAGGGTGCAATATTAAATTTTCAGGGGGTTCAAAAAAAACATGTTATAGGGGGTAGGTTGAATTTTTTTTTTCTTCAGGGGGTTCAACTGAACCGGGTTCAACTGAACCCCCTGGGCCCTATGTGGGTCCGCCCCTGGTTAAACCTGACGAAAGTAGAAATCTGTCACATCAACATAAGCTATGAAGCGTGCCTACAAGCCGAAAATGGAAATATCTTTTCAAGCTCTAACTTTCAACGGTCAAGAAGCTATCCAAATTCAAGTCAAGCATGAACATGATAATCTGAATTCAAGCAACCAAGTACATCCTATAAGCTATTGTGGACGATGAAAACCTGCTCAAAAGCATTTCTCGACAACACCAAAGTCTTCATTCACCTAGCACAAATCAGATCAAGCATTTGTGATCAGAACGACTAGTTTCAACTCTCCAACGTCTACTCCATACACTCATTAAGTGTTACACCTTGTAACGATTATATTTTGAAGACTTAGTATAAATAGCTTATGCAGTTGGAAGAAAGTGTTGATTTTTGGAGAAGCAATCACAATGGCTCAGAAGAAGAGGATGAGATTTAGAGTCAAATACTAAAAGAAATAAAAGAAGAGCATGAGCATGAGCTAAAGAGTCAAACTCACATATGCAAATGAGAGATTGTGATACAGAGTCAAATCTATATTTATGAGAAGAAGAAGATGAAGGGAAACAAGAAGAAGAAGTAGAATGCATTAACACAAATCAGATCAAGCATTTGTGATCAGAACGACTAGTTTCAACTCTCCAACGTCTACTCCATACACTCATTAAGTGTTACACCTTGTAACGATTATATTTTGAAGACTTAGTATAAATAGCTTATGCAGTTGGAAGAAAGTGTTGATTTTTGGAGAAGCAATCACAATGGCTCAGAAGAAGAGGATGAGATTTAGAGTCAAATACTAAAAGAAATAAAAGAAGAAGAAGAAGAAGAAGAAGAAGAAGAAGAAGAAGTTAGTTGAGGATCCATTTATTCAATTCAACATCCATCTTAAAGACCTCAAATGAAGGAGCAATATCAAGATGAGGAGAATCAAGATTGAGTTGATTCAACGACGACATCAATATCTATGCTTGGGAGAGTCATAAGAATACTTGGGATGCCTAGAGAGGCAGAGATCAAAGAATACTCTGTTGAGCCTAGAGAAGCTCGTACAAGAATACTCATTGAGCCTGAAGAGGCTCGTACAAGAATACTCAACAATGCATAGAGAGACAATGACTAAAGAATATTCGTTTGTGCCTGAAGAGGCATATACAATAATACTTGTGAGAAAAAGTCCTTGATACTTGATAGTGAAAATCTACGTTGTTGCCAAGGACTGAATGTAAACTCACCGATATAGGGTGAATCGAGATAAAAGATGTGAGTGCATTGTCCGCTGCTTATCTCTTAACTTTATCGTCTGCACTACACGTCTATGGACGAAATGCGTATATGAAGATTACGTTATAACGTCTAGAAAAATCTAGTCAATCGCAATTGAATTATATGAACACAATCCAAACCCACTTGTTGTGTCCCTGTGGTCTAACCTTCAAATGATAATTCTTCAAGACAACTTCCTGGTCGAATCCACATAGTTGACGAACCTTCCCAGTTTTGAATTATTAGTGGTCACCTCGGTCCGGCAATGATAACCTACTTGGTTCCAAATACCCTACAGGCACTCATCTCATGCAAACGACACCTTATATCTCATGCAAGTCATAGTCAAGCTTGCAAGCATGACATATATCTCATAACATACATCATCATAGAATATTACATATATCTCATATCATGCACAATCAACAAACAATCAATATTATATCATATCATATCATAGATTGCAACATCCCAACAATAACATCATATAGTCATCACGCAATATACAAGCATTAAAGCATAACATGATTCAATCAACACATAGCACACAAGACGCTCTAAGACCAAAGTGCCATAACATCGAATATTTTTCTTCCTAAGTGTAAGGCCCGAGTTTTAGGCTTATGTTAAGTGAATAAACTTTTTATTCACGATTAGGGTTGATGTAATGTGAAGGGAAACCTGAACGAAAGTTTATTAAATTAAATATATTTATGAAGGAGAAAGTTCAGGAAAAGTTCAAGGATTTCATTATGATCGATAAAAGTTATAGCACGAACGTTTTACGCTTAAACCTAGGTCAGAAACCCTAGTATATAGCTAATTTTCACTTTTAGGCACGCTGGCAGTTAATTCCAAAAATCTTCAGAGAAATGTTAGAATTTCTCTTCTTCCATATATAACAATCGTTTCGAGGCGAAACTCTAGGATCTACGAACGTCCGATTCCAATCATCGGAAGTTTGCCGAAACCGAATCCCTGGTATTTCAAAACCCTAGAATTTCCCGACTTTGAGGACTTTATCTATTCAGAGCTTCAAATGAATATTCCACACGCGTACACCCATTTCTCTTGATGATTTCAATCTTTCTTCAGAAGGAAGTTTTCCATTCCGACATTCGAGGCAAAAAGCAACTTATCGGGTAAAATAGTTTTACACCGACTTTGCACCGACTTTGCATTAGTTGCCAAAAATACAAGGAGACATCTTCTTAGCTTGGGAATTCCTTTGCCAAAACCTATCTTAGAATTCATGGTGAATGACGCCGGAAAAATCGGATTCGCGGAACTTTCATTTTCCCGCGAATTTCCACCTTCTATATATAGCAAACAAAGGAAGAAAAAACACAATTTTCCTCCATTTTCTCTCCTCTAAACCGCGGCCAAGAACAAGGAAGAAGGAAGAAGAGTTTTTCTTCATCGTTTGCTTGATCGTCGATCAATCAGTTGCTACTTCAAGGTTTCGAGGTATAGTCGCTAACCCTTACCTCCGATCGCTTTTTCCATAGCTTTTCTGTAGAGTTTTCTGAGCGGATAGTTTATGGGTTTTTGCAAAACTATCCTGAATCTTTCATTTCTGATTCTAAACCTCTTCTATGTATGCCCAAGATCACTTCTGCCGGATTAGATTTTCCGTTATGTCGCCGGAATTCCGCCGGAATCAATTTGAACCTAAAATACCCATTTTATGTAGTTTTTGAGTAAAGTTCCAACCTCTAGGCTGAAAACTATCGCCTTAGCTTAGTGCTAGTAGGATTAGTTGTCATAAACGTCGTTGGTGACGTCCCTGCAAAATTTTATTTTTGGGATTTCAGTTTTGAAAATCCTAAGTTAAAAATCATGACCAAAATACCCCTGCGACAGTTTTTGATCCGATAATTTTTCCGAGTTCAGAATACCCTTAGTTACGGCTTATGAAAGCATAGGAACCAAGTTTGATCGAAGAAAAATCGAACCCTACAATTACCTATAGTGGCCGAGAGCTATAAGGGGGGAGGAGGAAATTTCCTTTTCCGAAAACTTGTCTTTTCGCGCTAGATTATCGTACCTTAGAGTATAGATTACTTCGAGTAACCTTAGTAAGTATCGATAGCTTAGTTTCCGATAGATTCTGATTGATTTTTGTGGTTTTGTTCTAAAGGTGATTTTGAGGAATTTCCTGAGGATCAACACCTTGCTTGTGAAGAAGAGTTTGAAGTTTTTGCTGGAGAACCTTCAGGTGAGGGCTTCTCACTGAATCTCTAGTTAATGCTTAGGGTCGATATTTCGACATTGTTTACTGTTTATGCACTGAGATTGTGTGTGATTGAAAATGTTTTCTGAGGCTTCGGCTGACAATGTAGATGATTCATCTACTGAATGTTTTTGAAGATTGACTTACATGCTATGTGCTATGTGGGTAATCTAGGATGTGTGGTGCATGCTTTATATGCTAAGTGCTAAGTGTTTATGATGCGATTTATTGATATATGACATGTTGTTGATTGTGATGATTTAAATATGCTTTACACTGAAAATCTGAGATTCTGAATGGTGAGAATAGCGGGCAGGTCATGCCGATTTTATTTTGAGAGTTTTGAGAAAGTTTGATAGGACGAACGAGGTTCGGGCCTTGTATAGGGTTTATGGATCGAGACATTCTCTGGAGTCATTTGGGGATTCGAAGATCCCGAGAACTTATAGGAATTGCGATAAGACTAAAAAGGATATTATTTTGAAAAGAAAATTCATAAGACATTAAACAACCTCTAAATCTTTAAGTAAGGGTAATAATCTCGAAAGGAGGCTTTGGATGAAAATCATAGTATGGAAAACGAGAAGTGTCGTTGGATCCAAGTGTTGAGTCTGTTGTTGTTGTGCTGTTGGAGCAGCGTTGGTTGTTGTGCTGTTGGAGCAGCGTTGGTTGTTGTGCTGTTGGAGCAGCGATGTTGTTGGGCTATCCTGGGGATAAGTCCGGGGAACCGTTAGTTCCCGAGTATGTGATACTCTTGTGCTGTTGGAGCAGCGATGTTGTTGGGCTATCCTGGGGATAAGTCCGGGGAACCGTTAGTTCCCGAGTATGTAATACTCTTGTGCTGTTGGAGCAGCGATGTGTGTTGTGAAGTGTGTCTTTTGTCGCAGAATCGACTTTGCCTTAGGGTAAGATTTTAGAGACTTTAATTTACCTAGAACACGTGGCGACGTGTCGAGTGAGATCGGAGACGTTGGTTGACTAATCATCCTGCATTCATGCAACATTAATGGGGTATTAACACAGGACGTACTCTAGACCTCGTCGGATTCCAAAATGGTCATAAGACCCGGATTTCCGTGATAGAGCGTCTGTAGACGTCTCTTGTAGCAGACCGAAATGGCAGACCTACGGGTTACGGCTGATCTGACTACCGTTGTTGTTGGAGTAAGAGGCACGCGGGCCGAAATGGCACCACCGTGGCTGGTGAAGGGCTGATCCGTTGATGTCCATCCGTTCCGGATTGCATATTGGTTGACTGGGTTAACCTGCATACATATCATGCAACATGCATACTAATTTAGTTGTTGAGTGTGATTGCTATTTGATTATCTTACTTGTAACATGCTAAGTGTTATTATTGCGTTCATGTTATTGTGGAACATGCAACCCTAGGAATGATATCTTTAGCTATAAGCCTAAGTGGCTATCTATTATTTGTACCTATTGGGTTTATTATCTACATAGTTCTTTAGAGTTGACCCTCGCGTCTTCTGTGTGTGTTTTGGCGGACAACGCCTTTTGTCAGATGAACATTGCGGATTGGTTCGCAATGGTCCACCCTTCGGGGGGGATTAGGTACGAGATGATCGACCAGGACGACCCCGGGTCGTGGGTGGTTGACCCCGCGAGCCACCGAGCGACGTATTCGGGGCGTATCATGGAGGACCACGTGGATAGTGGAGGACTCTTGAGGTCAGGAGTGTTGAGGCGATGCTCTATCAGCTTCAACTTGCCACCGGGCGTTCACTGTGGACCAGGTCTTGGAGGAGCACCACCGCCACCGTCATCTTCAGAGGAGGAGGATCCCTCAGAGGAGATTCCAGTGGGAGTGCCTTCGGCAGGGTCTAGTGCACCCTCCGTTGCGATCATTGATGATCAGGGTTCGGGCCCTAAGCCCGTGAGTCCAGCATCGGAGAGCGTTGCAGGAGCGAGGGGAGGACGGATAGGGTTGATAGACTTGGTCGTTCTGGATTCTGATTCAGACGACGATCATGCTAGCACATAGTTTTGAGTGTTGGTATGAGCTCCTCGAGTTAGGATTAGTGTAGGAGTAGAGTTTTAGCTCTGACAGTCTTGCTTCATTTGTTACTTAGGGGACAGGGTAGATCCGCCTATAGCTTTTTGTGTGGTTTCCTTACGGGAATCACAGAGAGTTGGTTGGACTTAGGAGGTCTTATTTTCAGGCCATTGGGGTCAGCTGATTCTCAGTTTTGAGGGATGGTGTTGCGGGCACTTCACCCTTTTCATTTGGTTTGTATATATTGCCTACGGGCATTGCACTTTTCTTTCCGTCACTGGAGGTTACTCGTGACGAGGTTGTTACTTACAGCGGGGGCTGTTTATATATTGTATATTAGTTTTATTACTTTTCGCATTTGGGTTTTATTTAATTCAGTCTTGTCTTAGTTATTATCAAAAAAAAATATTCACGTTTTTCCGCATTAAGTTTACTTTTGGTTACTAAAGTGACGCCACCGAAATCGGGGTGTTACACTAAGCGCATTCTTCCCAATCCCGACAACTTTGCTAACCGAACCTTAACAACAAGAGTAAATAAGTTACTAACCAAGGTCGTACAAAAGCTAGAGAGAGGAATCAACACATTTGAAAATAGCCTTGCAAACTAAACCCTAAACTTGGTTCATTTAGATTCAAGTCCCTCAACTTCTTAATATTTTCCAAGTAACCCCAACAAAGAACACATGATTAAAATGAACCCAAACAAGTTGGAGACGAGAGACGCAGCGCGAACCTGTTGGAGCGAGACGACGGCGAGTGTTTGGCGTGGCGGCCACCGTCGACGGCGAGGGTGTTGTTGGTGTTCCAACCTCCGTTCTTTAGCAAATCACTCCCATGTCGGTAGCTGTAGAGGGCGAAGCTGTGTCTTTTCAAGCTTCTGAAGCTCGTAATGATGTTCGTAGAATTCTTGAATCATACTCCAAAGTAAGACCAATTTTTTCTCCAGTAAACTTTGTATTTTGCATTGCAATAAACTTTGTATTTTGAATTGCAATTTTTTGCTCATAATGATGTATAGTTTTATCATTTTGAATGCTAAATGATGCTTACAACTTTGATTGCTGATGATTAATGGTTTCAATAGTAAAAGAAAATATAATTTGCTTGTTAGCATAATGTTGACAGTATATTGGTTTTGTACTTGGTAGTTGGCTGAAGCTGGAGATTTTAATGACTCTGAAAACACCATCTTAGAGCTTGTCAAATTCCTTGATTCTTTATCGGATACTACTCTTTCGGAACCAGACGATGAACGTGCGGAGAACAATGCATATGGGGCTCTGTTCGAGATCCATCGATACATTTCTTCTCCTTCTCTTCATCAGGTGAGCTAACTTCTGGATTTCAGTCATTTTTCACACTAGGGTTTTTTACTGCTTCTGTAATATAGACTTAGAAAATTGAAATCAAATAACATAGAATCATGTCTATAGGTGGCATATATTTGTAATTTATACAGTCCACAACCTTGTATGGATCCTTAAATAGTACTATAGGAGATTAATAATTTCACACTATAATCATATTATTGTTTGGATCATGCCTTCTTTCAAGCTCACGGTATAATGCAAGTTCTTCTAAAGAGTTTGTGTGTGTAGAGAGTGACTAAGGTCTAAGAGTGACTTTTTTATTATTTGGTGATGTGGCAGGAAGTTGTTGATGCTCTTTCCTTTGAACTGCCAAAAGCTGTTTCTAAGTTCGGGAGCATTTCAAGTAGACTTTTGGACATGGCAATTAGCATCATCGATCAGTTAATAGTGAAGTGTGGTCCAAGGGATATGCTTTCAATTCTCTGTAATGTGAGTTTGTGTTGTTCTTTACCATTAAATGCATACTTCAATCCATCTAAGATTTATGTGACATCTCATTAGTCCCTGATTGATTAGAAATATTGAATTGGTCCTGCTGATAATTGAATTCCATCAGTTTCTTCCCTTTAGGATTGGTTTGATTTCGCTGTAAGAACCATTTTGATGGTAAATTTACAATGATGGACTGACTTTTTGTTTTTTTAAATGGACCACTAACCTGATAACACATATTTGAAGGACCAACATGGACATTTGCTGCTTTAAATAGATGCTGCTTGCAGTTTATATCTTTCAATATCTTCTTGCTTATTGCGTAGGTAGAGTTGAAGTAGGTTAGTGGAGTGTAATTTTGCCTTTAAAGTGTATTTACAAAAGAATTATTGAATGAATCTTAATGTAGAATCCAATTAATGTGTCAATAATGCTGAAGGCACTTGATAAGAAGGTACCCTAATAACCTCCATGTTTACAAATGTAACTACATCTTGTTTTGTGATGTATATCCTCGGCTTGAGATTAATTTCCTTCCACTTTTATGACAGCCCATCACATAATTCTGACACCTCCTATTCACCTGTATTTCTTGCTTCCTGTTTATTAAATTTTATTGTCTTATCTAACTCCGAAATATTCATTTCCTGACCTCTGGCCATAAATACCAAAAAATAAAATTTTCGCATAATCATATCATAGTTTCCTTGTGAAGAAATAAAGGACAGTGTCACCGTGACATTTAATTTTATTTACTTTTGGTTAATATCTTGATCCTATGCTTCTCTTAATTTAATTGAAACAGACATTAGGATACTCAAGTAAGATGACCAAGCCTGCCTGTTACATTGTCTCTCCTTTATCGGGGCTCTCAAAGGGTAATTTACAGTAAACTTTTCAATTACTGGATATAATATAAAACTGTAACCTCTGTTCGACTAAAACAAGTTGGCAGCAAGTAACTTGCTTATTCCCTTCTAGTGTAGGGATTTAAATGATTATGTTCTTTTCTTGTTTCTTTTAGCGCATGAAACTCATGTCTGGATACATATTAAAAACACGCTTTTGGTTGTCTTGAACTTGAATCTTGGTTGCTCTGGGCTTAGTGTAAAGAGAACCCATTCTATCTGGCCTCAACAATGCAGATTCAGTTTGATGTGCACTGTCAAGTAGCTACAAGTTTATGATTATATTATATTTATTTTGAGAAAATCAAATACAATATCAATTAAGTTTTACTTAGTTTTTTGAGATTTATTAAAAGTATTTATTATGTTTTCACCAACCTTACTGGCTAAGCAGATCCTAGGATCAGTTTCAAATAGATATTTCAAGAGGGACAGATCCAGGCTATTAAAGTTGGTTAACATGCCTGAATGAAGGAGTAAAAGCAGAGAAGCAATTTCTTACAAAATGTTGTGCTTTTGCTTTGGCATTTTAACCGCTCTTATGAAGACAAGTTTTTTGGGTTGAACTAGTGATCTGAATCTTGAGTTTAACAGGACTGATAGCAAACAAATCTGAGACATTATTTGTTTGGGTAAAGTGGCACCATATGGGTGAGAAAGAATTGTGTCACTATTCTTGGTGAAAAAAACTCTCTAGCTTTTTTATGATGTTGAAGTAGAAATTTGGATGTCTATGTGTGTGTTTGGTTTCAAATCTGGAGAGGCCAAACGTGGATCCAGAAATCCAAAAGCAACTATTTCTTGCTTCTGCAAACGTGGATCGGGGTCAAACGTGGATCTGCAGAAGTTTTCCAAACACACACATATGAGATGAGATAGCACTGATGAATTCTAAACGTTGTCCTTCCAATACAGTGAGGAATTAACAAATCATATTTTAAGATTCGACTTTTATATCAAATTAAAAAAAGTTCAATCACCCTAGTCTTGTTATCTGCCAGATTCTTTTGAGCTTTTTTTTTCTCTATAAGAATAAAGACCAATAGAGAATTTGTCTAACCACTTAAGCAACTGTAATACTAGTTTTAAGCTGAGCCTTTGTCTCTAATGCTGCCAATGATTTGAAGCTCCATGCTTGGAATTTTTCATTCATAACCATTTTGCCTTTTTCAGTCTTTATCTCCATTCAGAGGCGTCAGTTTGAGCAAGTTAAAGAAGCTGTTCCTATGATTCTTAATGTATTGAAGACTGTGTCTTTGGACTCAGATGAAGAAGAACTTGAGGATGTATTTGTCAAAGCTGTTGAGATTGCCAAATCTATACATGAAGTTTGCGATAAGTTGGTTTGTCAATTTTAAAACAACTTACCTTTTTCATTGTGAGGACAACTTAAATTACTGATTTATTTTCAATTTTTTTGCTGACATTTTTTCACCTATACAACAGGAGAGTGTTAAAAAGGAGAAGCTCCAAGAACTTCTTGGTTTGTATGTCCTGCAATGCATGGTAGATGCTTTGTGCTTTATTAAATTTTTATAATTATTCTTCTCTGTATTTGTTTCCCAACTACTTCAGAAAATTTCATTACTTATGGTTATACTACTTTAGTATTATTTAACATGTTACCATGCACTGTTCAGGCTCTTGTTTCAACCAGCATTAGCTATAAAGCTGCCATTTGTGATTCGTTGGTATTACAACTATCACAAATTTCATCATATTGTGGTTTATCATATCTCTTTCTTTTAACGACTTATGATGTCGAGACTGTGGCTAGCTCCGTTTTCGGAGGTATTACTCTTAGGTCGCTTTGTGTCTGGTCTGCTGTTAATTTATTTCAATGCGGAAGCCCTACTAACAGTATACGGCTTGTTCTCTTTCCCTCAATTACACAGATGATAAAGATGACTGTATGGGTTGTTTATCTTATGTCAGACAAGGTGCTGCCCTTTCAGGTTTGTGTTAGGACAATTATTATAACTGAATCCTTGACTTTTCTTTTTTGTATTTCCTTTTCACTAGCCCATCAAATTCCTCATTTTTCAGTAATTTGGGGGCATGTCTCAGAGGGGGTTGCTCATGCTGCTAAAGAAGATTTGATTGTCATCAAGGATGAACTTTGTAATAACCAGATGAAAAGGTGGCAAGCAATAGGAACATTAAAGCATGTTCTTTTCTTTGTAAATCTTCCATGGGAGTTAAAGAAACATACGATCGACTTCTTGCTTAGCATCACAGATGGAAGTATCTCTAGAAAGTGCAATAATGAACATTCTGAGTTGTTATCTTATATGCCCAATGTTTTCTCAGCTTTGCAGGTTGTTGTTTTCTGCAATTTCTAACTTCAGTTTGTTTTTATTGGTCAATCGTGAACTTTTTCAATGAAGGAGGGAAATTTTGATACATTCTTCTGTTATGGTTACCTTAACCTTTCAGGCTGTTAAAATGGTTATCATGCATGCCCCAGACCCAGAAGTCAGAAAAAAATCCTTTGCTGTGCTAAAAGGAGTGAGTTTCTAACACTAGACAATGTATTTTTATGTTGAAGATTTTTTTTATAGCTTGTATGCAATATGAAATGTGCATTTTGTGAAATGGAGATATATGATGTTGGTTGAATTGAATCCCTTTAATGTCTTGTATTTTTCTTGAGATTTTTATGGTACTGTTCTTGTGTTACCCAAAGGTACTTGCAGATATACCAATTTCTCAAAGGTTTGACATTTTGAAAGCGTTGATTGCAAATACTGACTCTTCCTCCATGGTAATCCTCTGAATTACAGCTTGTTTAGCTTCGTTCTTTATTTAACTAACTGAAAAAGTAAAATCATCTAATGATGGTGTTACGTTTGTATAGATTGCCATCCTCATTGATCTTGTCCGGAGGGAAATGCACACGGAAATCTGCAGTAGGACATCAGCTGTAAAAAATGTCGCACCGATAAATAATAAAGTACATCCTGACATATCATTTTGGAATCCAAGTGTCCTTGAGTTGGTGGAGTTGGTACTAAGACCTTCACAGGGAGGACCTCCTCCCCTCCCTGAGCAGAGTGATGCGGTATTTTTGCTGTTTCATGTGCTTTTGTAATTTACAAAATCCTGGTATCTTGAGTGTATCTATTGGAAGAAGCATTCTGCATTTTTCTCATCTGGTTTTTGGGTTATGCTCTGACTGAATTATTACCTACAGGTGTTGTCTGCTCTCAACCTATACAGATTTGTATTGATGACAGAATCTTCAGGTATGTAAAATCAATGAAATCTCAAATAAAGCAATAAAAAGTGCCATGAAACAAATATTTCAAAAACTTAAAGCTGTTGGGTGAAGACACATGAGTGATTTTAGATTATATTTAAAACATGCTGATAGGTTGAGTCTTAAAGATAGACATAAGGTGTATGTTAGGCACCAGAATAAGTAAAATGGCCAACTAATTGTTAGTTAGTACTTTTTGTTTTTGTTGTTAGTTAGGATTTAGGAATACTCTTTTAGTATAAATAAAATTAGAGGTGTGCTGCTGAAGTTAGTTTTTGGGAAGTTAGTAGTTGGAGGCACTGATTCATCAAGAATCAGTTACATCTTTCACATAAACTTAATCTCTCTTTCAATAGATAATACATCTCTCAATTCAGAATCACATTGATTCTGGGCAATTCTTTTCTTCTGAATCAGTGTTCTTCTTTCTCTCTTGCATTACCAGTTCTAACACATGCCCTCTCACTCGAGCTTATTGGGTTTGAAGCATGGACAATATACAACCTCACCTAGCTTATGCTGAAATTCAAACTTTTTATTAGAATAATGGGTAACAAGGATTGAACTCTAGACCACTTATTCATAGAGGTTATGATACTATGCCATGAATCAAATATCCCAAAGCTTAAGCTATTGGGTGAAGAAGACACATGAATGATTTTATATTATATTTATAACAAAAAGAATTGGGAAAAATTACATAATAGGACTTCTTATATTAAATTTCAAGGATTTGGAAGATGAAAAACAAGCTTTTGTGTTAATGATCCACTTGAATGACTAGCTGTGTTCCTGAACAGAAACATGTTTACCTAGAATTTTCTTTTGTGAGTGGCCCTGAAAAGTTTGAACTAGTTACATCTTTGTAGTGGTTTAATAATTGGTAGTTGCTAAACATAATCTAAATTAAAGTCTATTTATGAAGGTTTTGCAATTGCTTTTATAACAGGAAAGACAAACTGCACTGGTGTCCTGTCAAGGAACACTTTGTTGAAGGCCTTCAATGAATGGTTGCTTCCTTTGCGGACCTTAGTGACAGGTATATTGGCAGAGAACAAGAATGATTATGATCAGCTTGCAGTTGACACTTTATGCACAATAAACCCACTTGAGTTGGTGTTGTACCGGTGCATTGAGCTTGTAGAAGATAAGATAAAGGAAGCCACATAGGCTATCCCACTAGCCAAAACATTTTTGATAGTATATTTTTAGGGTAGAATTGCCAGCAACATATATGTACCACATTTTCAAAACATGATTGTTAGATGAAGTTCATGTTAGTGGTGAGACTTATTTCATAATTGGTGTGCTTTAAATTAATTTTACCAAAAATAGAAAAGGGGACACCCAGGATTTGTCAAATATATTGTGTGTGTTCTTAGTAACACCCTGGATTTTCACTGGCTTGGAACACATGCACATCATGTGTGTTCCAAGGAGACAACTGGGATATGGTTCATACTAGGGTAAGGTGGGAGAGGATAGGAGAGTGGAATGAGAGGTATGGTAGGGGTAGAAAAGGGGAAGAGACGTAGGGCCCATGGAGAGAGGGAGTGGGAGTGGGAGAAGGCTTGGGTACGTGGGAGAGAGTAGAGTAGGCAGGGAGCAAATAGGGGGAGGGGTTGGGAGTATGAGGGTCAAGAAGCGGAGTGGGGGGCTCAGTAGGAGGGGAGGAGAAGGGGTAAGGGAGGATGAGGATGAGAGATACTAGGATGGAGAAGGATAAAGGTTTTAGGAATAGGGTAGGGAGAGTATGGTAGGTTCTTGGGAGAGTCGAGAGGAGACCTGGGTATGAAGGAGGGTAGAAGGTGCAGGGAGTAATGGTAGAGATAGGGGAGGTAGGGGTAGGGTAGTGTTGGGTAGGGGGATATGAGAAGTAGAGGTATGCAGTGGATAGGGGAGACATGGTGAGGAGGGGTAAATGATATAGGGTGGGGAAGGATAAAGGAGGTAGGGATGGGAAAGATAAGAGATACGGATAGGGATATGGTAGTGAAGGGATAGGGAGGGGAAGAGGTAGGTAGGAAGGGTGAAGGGTGAGTGAGGATAAGGGAGTTAGGGCTAGGGTTAAGGGATATGGTAAATACTTCACTTTTGTATCGTCGGCTGCCGACTCTAGTGTTACAAATTTAGTATTTTAGTCATATGATCGCTGCAAATTTTAGACGCTAAATACTCTTTATTGAGAAAGACCAATGTTACAATAATTTTTTTATGACCATTCAATATATAATAATATTTTATAATTATTATATATATATTCGACAAATTTAGAACATCTATTTGCAACTAAATTAAATTTTAAAGACAATTATTTTTCTAAAAAAAAAATGTCAATTTATTTACTAATACAACAAGCTTTAGTGTGTTCACACACTATAACAAGAAGAAAATAATTCAAAGAAATTTCCAATAACAAATTATCATATTAAGTCTAAGCATTTGTGCCTAAATAATTGATGCTGAATGCTCGTTACATAGCAATAACTAATACAGCTGAAATCATCATGACTCCAAAAGAAACTTGCATCAACTTGGTTGCTGAGTTTTGACTTGAATTCGTAGAACCACGTGAATCTGAAATAACACAAACATATATTTTGTTACAAAAATGCATAAACATATCTTTTTATCTTCCCATTATAGATAAAATAAGACATAAAATGAAAGATTGAAAGAAATCAGTCTACCAAAATTACAAAGTATTAGTGAAGGTATTTTTTTATTCTAATGATTATGTATTGCTACTTTTGTTTTACTTATACTTAGCTTGAAGTTGCACGTCATAAATTTTTGTCTTTTAACGTCTTAAAAATGTCATTAAATTAAAGAAATCCCAAATTAAATTCATATACAAATTGGATTTTATTTAAATGTAATGAATTGGACTTATTTAAATGCATGGATAGTGTAAAGAGTTGTACGCATGCATCTAATAATCCAATCTCATTTCTTCATTTTCCATTTTAAATATTTAAAAATTAAAAATAATTATGGCATGACATATTAATGTATTCTAATAAAATGATCGTATAAAATGTTTTATATTATCAGTGCACAATAATTAATTAAACTCGTACAAATGAACTTAAGGAAAACATACTTGTTAGGCAGGACAATGGATTAACACGCTGGCCACATCTCCCGGGCAATGCCTGAGCCTCATTAACATTAATTCCAGCTTGCTCAGCTTTCCTTGTGCCTCTGTTACTCACCAAGCTACATAAGCATTTTTGGTCTGATTCAATCACAGATTTCAGTGGATCACAACAGCTATCAGGTGGGTCTTTGGTCCCATTTAGGTAGTTTAGGCAAGGTGCAAGCTTGTTTATGCAAGAGCTATCTTGAGCACTTGCTCTAGAGACCCATGTCACCAGCACAAGGAATGCAATGCACCAAAGTGAGAACCTCAACTTAGTAATTCCCATCTTCCTTACTTATACTAATTGCTATAGTCTTTATGTTCCTTAGTGACATTGTGCACATGTTGTATGTAGCATGTATTTATAGGAGAGAAGACTAGCAATTAACTAGAGAGAGGAGAAATAAGTGATGTCAAAAATGCTATAGTTGGTAATCAAACTTGTATCAAATTCTAGTTGACCGTTAAGCTACTTTCATTTCCAAAACTCACAGTTTCAAATGGAAAAAAGCAGGTCAGCGCTCCCTTGACTTCCATTTTTGCTTTAAAGCAAAACTGGCTCTGTTTTTTCTTCTTAATTTCTTTTATTTTAATAAATATGAAGGATTCTAGATATTGCTCATGTATCTACTCAACCGTGTGAACCTCTATTATGAATTTACTTTTGTAGCAATTTGTAACCCCTAGAAAATATTGACATTTAAAAACTGCCACAGGTATTATGTATCCAATAGTAGTATGCATTGTGTAATAGTTGTGTATAGGACTAAAAAATGCTGGTTCTCCTCGTGGAGAACGCCTTTGAGCAGGAAGTGCCATTGACTTCTTTCTCTTATAATTATGTTTTGCTTCATGTCCTCACTCTCATAATTTGCTTCATATGAAAATATTAATATAATTAAACAGAAGCATAAGATTCTATAGTTTCACTCACATGGTGTTTTAAAACACAAACCATTACTCCATTTCTGAGTGTGAAATTGTAAATAATCGTTGCTATGAAAAATTGCTGTTTCACCTCGTGGAGAATGCCTTTGAGCAGGAAGTGCCAAACTGTCAATGATTTCTTTCTTTTTTGTTTTGCTGCATTTCCTCTCGCTCAGAATTTGTGCAATTGGAGAGTGTTGACAAGTATATATTTGTGGTGAAGCATAATTTCACAACTGTGTAGTTTCATAGGAAAATCAAAATAAATAGAATAAACAGAAGCAAAGATTCTAGTTTCACTCATGATGATTTAAAACCAAAATCAAACCATGTAAATAGGAGTTACTTAGTAGTATCTCAGCTGCACAATATAATCAATATACCAAATTTTGAGTCCAAGAATAAGATCCACAGTCATATGGAATTTGATTGAACATTATTATTTCCAACTTATTTAGTTTATTCATTTGTCCTGCTAAATAAACCACTTCAATCTTCACTATCCAACTCAAAGCCTGAAATGTAGAAGTTTAGAGATCCCATCAAGGCCTTTTGCATCGAAGTGGGCCATATAATCAAAGAATTTTCGGTTGTAGAGTATCCCATGGATCATGACCACTGAGATGTCAGGTATGGACAAGGAGGCATGCCCCAAGGGGGAGGAACCCAACCCTAGGGAGTCCAGGATGCATGCGGAGGTGGTTGTCATGGCTGAAAGGGAGCTGCAGCAGAGGAACCAGAGGAGCCCGAAGAACCAGTAGAACAGGAGCCATTGCGCTGGTCACGACCACCAAAGCGACCCTGATTGCTGCGATTGCGTCCGGACCCAGAACGATTGTTTGAGCGTCCTTGAGTGCTGCGAGTGGTGGAGCGCAGTTGAGATGGGTCGTCAGAGTCTCGTGGAGTTGAAGCATATGAGGTGTGTAGAGCAATCTGAGAGGCAGTGGCCTGCATCTAGGCGAGACCAAATTCCTCAAGAATCAGCATGGAGCGGGCCTTGTGGTAAGTTGGCAAAGGCTCGCTCTGACGGATCAGGGTAGCAACACCATGGAAAGCTTAGAGAGACAAAATACCATTTGTAAGACCAGACGATGATTGCTTACATGAGCACCATATCAGAAAGATGTTTCAGACGCTGGAATTAGACTGAAACATTAGGAAAATCATTCAAGCGAGTGGAGGAAAAATCCTGCTTGAGAGCGACAACACAGAAGTTCTGATTGTCCTAAAAAAAATAGCAGCAAGACAGTTCCAAGTAGCCATAGCATTAGAGCCTTTCTCCATAACATTAGCTAGAAGATCAAAGGAGATGGTTGAATAGATCCACTATTTGACAGTAGAGTCAAGAGTGACCCACTGTTCATATGTAGCATCTGTGGGAGCAGGAGGCTCCTTTCCATCCTGAGGGATGATATGGTGGAGTACGCGGGTGGAGCGAGCATGAGTTTCAAATAACTCAGCCGACATACCATAATGATCCTTCTTCATCTCGAGTTTGAAGGGGATACTGTTTTTGACATTAGTGTCAGCAAGTGCCAGATGAAACTCAGGTTTATCCGAAGAGGAGGATCCACCATTGGCGGAAGGCACCACTGTGGACGTCAGAGAGTCGTGATCGGAGCCTGAATCTGCCATAAGAAAAACCATGAAGAAGAAAAATTAAAGAAAAGGTTTTATTTTTTGTGTTCTTGTGTTTTGTTTGTGTTTGTGTTTTTTTTTTTTTTTGGGTTCTGGCTGGGTTGAACCGGAGGGGATCCGTGGTATGGTTGCACATGTCGGACCGGGTTTGGACCAGTCTGGGCGAACCAAGAAAGGTTGGCTTTGGCTGCAGCGGGTCGCTGGGTAGGATCCGGGCGCTGTTGTAGATGCTGGATGCCGGTGAGGAAGAGGGCGTTTGGGACGCCGAAGTCACGCTGGCGGAGGGCGACTCGGAGGAGGGAAGGATCTGGCGGCGCGAGGGGCGGCGATGGCGCGGATAAGAAGCAGACTTGATGGTTGCAGGCTGTGTGCAAGAGAGAGACGTAGGGAGGCGCGCAAGAGACCGGCGGCGCTGTAGAGAAGGAGCGCGGTTGGCAGCGCGGTGTGCAACAACCGTAGATGAGCAATAAGCGGCGGTGACACAAATATGAGTAGGTGCGGTGGCGGGCTGATGCGGATGGGAAGAAAATGGAAAAAAAGGAAAGAAAATAAAAAATAAAAAGTTCAGAGGATCTGAACTAACTCTTGATACCATGAAGGAATTGTATTACGTACCTTTCATTGATAAACAACTAAGTACATATAAAAAAAGATCCTAGGGTAATAGTTAACTAGGGAATAAATCTAAACAAGATTACATGCGTAATTACATCATAATAAGTAAATAATAACTATTTTAATATTCTATTCTAATATTATATTCTAACAAATACAAGCTTCTAGACCCTGCAAAAATACATGAGTTACAGCACATCAAAACACAAAATTGGTTTAAAGAACCATTTAGAAATGGCATGAAGAAAGTCTTTATTCTTTTCTTCCAGTCAAGACCAAGCCTTGAAGCGTGCCTGCTCAAATACCTTTCTTGAATCCATCTCCACTCCCTTGGAAACTATCCCATTCCGCGGTATCCAAATCTGCATACTACTGCCACCCAAATCACAAATAGCCCATTCTTAACATTCCCAGCTTTGTTCCCAAAAAATTGTCTCAAGTGTTCAAACGCCTCTTCCGGATACACATGGTACCAACCCATCCAATTTGAAACATTTGCCCAGATTTTTCACGCAAAAGAGCATGCAAAAAATAAATGATTAGTTGATTCCAAAGCCACCGAACAAAAGGGCAAATTGCATCAGGAAGTTCTATATTTCGCCTTATCAGATTGACCTTTGATTGAAACTAGCAACACCTTCCAACCCAAACATATAGCATTTGAGGGAGCTAAAGTAGCCCACAACCCTCTGAAAACCCAATCTTCCTCTGAATAGTCAAAATCCAAGAGAACCTCATAAGCAGATTTAACTTAATACTCCCCATTACCTTCCTTTTGTGAGAGATGTTTCCAAAATATATAAAATTGGAAATATGCATTCTATTATGAGTTATAATATTAGTGTTCAAAGTTATAGCAACATGTTGATTGTGGTATAGTGGATTTGTCACTAACCATGCACTTGCGTGTCCTTTGTTCAATTCCTCCTGGTGACATTTTATGGACATTAATATTATATAACGGTTTTCAAAGAGATATGTCTCTTCACCAAGGGATGTTAGTATCTCTATATAAAGAGATATTTGGGCAGAAAACTTGGACATAACATATGCACGAAATTGGTCTTCATTTTGACCAATTTCTCTTCCATTTACTTCATACTAAATCATCCTCCACTTCATTAATGCATGAGTGAAGTGCGGGAATCATACTTCTGTAAACTATTATCAAAGATACGTTTGGTGTGTTAGTGAAAACCACATCAAGGAATTCAAAGTATCCTGAAGGGAATTCGCCGGTTTTCTCATTTGCATCCAATACATATTAATTGTGATACAGCGGAAGTCGTACTGGGATTGCAAGCGCAAATCCTAAGGAAAAGGTTTCTGGAATCCACCAGAAAGGAAATTAGCAAGCGCTAAAACCCTAGAAAATACACTGGAATCCACCAGAGAAGAAGAGAAAACTCTTAGATTTTATTATCAATCAAAACTCAAATAGGCTATGCCTTACAAGTGCTTAAATAAGAAAAGAAAATATCCTAATAGTAAAATAAATAATATCCTAAAAGATCCTAATTGAAAATAAAAGATCCTAATTGAAAATAAATAAGTTCCTAACAAAAAAATAATTAAGATCCTAAAAGATCTTAATTACAAATAAGTAAAATTACTAAAATACTAAAATTATCTTAAAAAGCTCCTACATCAGTCTCCTCTTCTTGTAAAGAACTCGACCTCGAGTTCACATCACGATAAAGGACTTCAGTTGCCTCAAAATACCAGGATCAAAAGGCTTCCAAATTAAACCAAGGAGAGTGAGTGTTGAATATCTAATAAAAGCACATGGAAAAGAGTGTGGAGACTCCTGTTTTGAAACACTAGCATCCATCTTGTTGATGCCAGGATCAAATTGTTTTCGCCAAACACCATGAAATTGATGGAGTGTGATTTCTGGATGAACTAGCCGTGATTGAAACAACTTCCAGTGGCATGGAATAAATTGTCGGAATTGCGAGTTAGACAAGTTGGATTGCAGTTCCTTTTTCTCAGGCATATTACCAAACAAATGGGGTGCAAACTTGGGAACAAGGACATATCGAACCTGAGGCACAACCATAAGTGTTAGATTGTAAGGTGTGAACACTGCTTCGATGCCCAAATTGACAGAGGTGTCTGGCTCAGATATAACATGGGGTACAACCTCTAAGATGTCATCAGATCTAGATAAAAGAGAACAGTGTGTTGGTGTTGGTGCGCTCTCGCTGCACAAATCATCCATCAACGTTTTTGCCTCATCTTCCAGGCCAACAACAGAGGATGGCGCAAATGAAATTTGAGAATCAGATTCCGAAGAAGTTGCGTACATAGGTCTTGTAGAGGGACATGAATTTGAAGTAGGTTTTGGTAGGGGTTGTGGTAAGGAAATTGGATCTGCAGTCGGTGATATGTTGGGGTAAGGATTGATAAGGTTTGGAGTAGCAGGTTGGGGGTGTGGAGTTTCGGTGGTTTTAGAGGTTGAGTACTGAACTTGGTAATAAGGATGAGATACGGATGGTGAATGCAAAGATTGGGAAGGTAAAGATATAGTGAAACGATTGTTGTTGTTGTCGCGCGGAAACCTATGTGGTTTCCCTCTCCTGTCTCGTCCCCGGTTACCGTTGTTGGTATTGTTGATCTGCGCCGTTAAAGCCGCCGTGAACGTCGCCATATGTTGTATCATCTGTTGTGTCATATGTTGCGTAATAGCAGTTAGGGCCGCGGTAAGAGCCACGGTAACATCCTTCAGGTCTGCTTTGGTCATTGGTTGATCTTCCATGGTTGATCAAGCAAAGAAAAGAGACAGGAGAAAGCCTGCTCTGATGCCACTTGATACAGCGGAAGTCGTACTAGGATTGCAAGCGCAAATCCTAAGGAAAAGGTTTCTGGAATCCACCAGAAAGGAAATTAGCAAGCGCTAAAACCCTAGAAAATACACTGGAATCCACCAGAGAAGAAGAGAAAACTCTTAAATTTTATTATCAATCAAAACTCAAATAGGCTATGCCTTACAAGTGCTTAAATAAGAAAAGAAAATATCCTAATAGTAAAATAAATAATATCCTAAAAGATCCTAATTGAAAATAAAAGATCCTAATTGAAAATAAATAAGTTCCTAACAAAAAAATAATTAAGATCCTAAAAGATCTTAATTACAAATAAGTAAAATTACTAAAATACTAAAATTATCTTAAAAAGCTCCTACATCTACCACTTGATACAGCGGAAGTCGTACTAGGATTGCAAGCGCAAATCCTAAGGAAAAGATTTCTGGAATCCACCAGAAAGGAAATTAGCAAGCGCTAAAACCCTAGAAAATACACTGGAATCCACCAGAGAAGAAGAGAAAACTCTTAAATTTTATTATCAATCAAAACTCAAATAGGCTATGCCTTACAAGTGCTTAAATAAGAAAAGAAAATATCCTAATAGTAAAATAAATAATATCCTAAAAGATCCTAATTGAAAATAAAAGATCCTAATTGAAAATAAATAAGTTCCTAACAAAAAAATAATTAAGATCCTAAAAGATCTTAATTACAAATAAGTAAAATTACTAAAATACTAAAATTATCTTAAAAAGCTCCTACATCAAATTGGTGGGGGCGAATTGAACCTAAAGGTTAGTGCTTATGCACGCTTTGAATCTTCAAGTGCTTCCGTCATCAAGATCTTCATCAATCCAAGAGTTGCAGCATCTTCCCCACAGATTATTTCCCAACAATCTTTAGGTCCAATTGTTCTAAATCAAGAGCTGCATCACTCAAAGTTATGGGGTCTAATTTTGTGAAATTGGACAAGTTTGATGGAAGCAATTTCAACCGATGGGAGAAGAAGATGAAATTCCTTCTTACAAGCCTGAAAGTGGTGTATGTTATGAACACCGCAAGATCATTAGAGAATGAAAATGAAACCATGGCTAAAACAAGAGGAAGATCAAATGGGATCAATTACACTTATGAACAGAGGTCAGTACCCCACAACCATTCGTATTGTGTGAAGACTATGAATTCTTAAGATCTGATATATCTTTTACATGCTTTAATATGATTAAGTTTATATGTGGTAGCAAAGCATGAGTTAGAGAACTTGTAGTTTTTCTTTAATGGTGATTTGATCCATGAAAAATGTCTTAAAATTATTCTTCACGGTCTTGATAACTTAACTATTAATTTTCCGCTGCATGAATATGATGGTTAAAATGAATGATTGAGATTATGTGATTGCTCCAATCTAGAATCATTGATGTATATGTTTGAATGTGTTTTTCTTTAAGCATGAATGAATGATGTATGAAATTATAGTTAAATGTTTGTATCATAAGAATGCATTGCTACTTATGATTTGATTTTCGTTGCATGATATATAGTTATGATTATTGACATTAACATATGCAAATTACAACTGAATTCGAGTAAGAACTAAGGCATCATGGTTTGCATTGATTGACTATTTGTTGCTTGAATGTTTCCGATTGGATTTTGTGAGAAACCGATGTTTGGTTCAAACTCTATAGATATTTGTTTTGTGATGACAATTGTCTAAATCATGTGTGGCTTAGTGGTTTCCGCTATCTGTTGTATTGTGCCAGTGCAACGGTTCGATCCTGGCTGTGGCTGGGCACCCTTTTTGGTTATTATTCTTCTGAAATGAAAAATTTAAAATTTAAAGGGTGTCATGGGGTTCGAACTCAGGTCCTGTCTGTTAAGGAGAGTAATAACAGACCACTTAAACTGATGCTTGGTTATGCAATATTTTGATAATGAAAATATATATTATTTATATATTCTGAAACATCTCCAAATTTTCCTATATATTATTATATTATGGTGAAAGGAAAATAAATATTTTACATATTGTGCTATGTGAAATTATTTGGAAACTAGTAGATGTTCCACCATGGTCCTAACCAATAGGTTGTAAATGGATCTTTAAAAGGAAAATGAAAAATTGATGGTACCATTGATAAAATTTAAGGTTAGACTTGTTGTCAAAGGACTTACACAAAAGTAAGGTATTGATTACTTTGATACTTATGCACCTGTTGCAAGAATTGCAACAATTAGAGAGTTGTTGGCACTAACTTCTATTTATAAGTTGGATGAAGAAGTGTATATGAAACAACTTGAAGGGTTTGTTGTCAAAGGCCAAGAACATAAAGTGTGTAAATTGACTAAGTCGTTATATGGGTTAAAACAAGCACCCAAACAATGGCACCAAAAGTTTGATCAAGTTGTACTTGCTAATGGATATAAAATAAATGAATCTGACAAATGTGTTTATAGTAAATTCCATAATGGAAATGTGTTATGATTTGTTTATATGTGGATGATATGTTAATCTTTGACACTGATTTAAATGAGGTTGAAAAGACTAAATCTTTCATGTCCAATAATTTTGATATGAAAGATCTAGGTAAAGCAGATGTGATTCTAGGAATTAAAATCATAAGAAATGGTGAGAGTATTGGTTTATCCCAATCTCACTATATTGAAAAAGTGCTTAAGAAATTTGATTATTTTGATTGCAAATAAGTTTCTACCCCTTTTGATCAAAATACCAATTTACAACCATATAAGGGATGTCATGTGGCACAACTTGAATATTCAAAGGCAATCAGATGTTTAATGTATGTCATGACCTGTACTAGACCTGATATAGCATATGTTGTCGGTAGGTTAAGTCGGTATACATGTAATCCAAGTAAAGACAATTGGCATGCTGCTAATAGAGTATTGAAATACTTGAAAGGGAAAATTAATTATAGTTTGTCCTATAATGGTTATCCTTCAGTTTTGGAAGGATATACAGATGTCAGTTGGGTAACTTATGTAGAAGATCATGCTTCCACTAGTGGATGGATCTTCAACCTTAGTGGATGTGGAGTTTCTTGGGGTTAAAAGAAACAAACTTGCATTGCCGACTCCACCATGACTACAGAGTTTATTGCTCTTGCTGCATGTAGTAAAGAGACTGTATGACTAAGAAATTTATTGTATGAGATAATTATTTGGCCAAAACTAATGAGACAAGTATCCATACATTGAGATAGTCAGTGCACACTATCAAAAGCATACAGTCAAGTATATAATGGAAAATCCAGACATATTGGTTTAAGACATAGCTATGTGAAGGATTTAATTACAAATGAAGTAATCTCCATAGTGTTCGTAAGAACTGAGAAAGAATCTTGCAGATCCTTTGACGAAAGGTCTGACAAAGGAAATGATGCTGAAGACATCATTGGGGATGAGTCTCAATATCGAATTGATCACCAATAGTGGAAACTCAACTCACACTTAAGTAAAATTAAGTCTTGAGTTCAATGGTGAAAGTACACTATAAGAGTGATTGCAAGTACTTAATTATCGATACATCCCAAAGAGTAGAAGTACTTGGACCATAAGAATAAAGTGGTAGGATGAAGGTTTCTTCTTAATGGACATATAACATATATTTGTTGGAATGCATAATTATGGGTGCATTTCTGATATAGTCTACCTATATGAGAATGAAGTGGAGCCGCTTCATAGATTTAAAGGGCTTGACTCTTAAATTCTCATGAAAAGGATATGTGACACAAGGCCTTATTGAATGTGTCAAATTTAAATTCTTTTGATAATACCGAGATTTCATGTGTAAGTTATGCACACTTGTTCCATTGAATAGTTGGTTCAAAGCTTGCCTACCAATTTCTATTCGGGATGAGTGGAACTCATTTCTTACTAAGTAATGGTTCAAATCGTAAGATACCATTATCTGAAACCATGATATTTCCGGAAATATAGATTTAGCTATATTTTGTAAATGGTGGGGGATTGTGAGAGATATTTCCAAAATATATAAAATTGGAAATATGCATTCTATTATGAGTTATAATATTAGTGTTCAAAGGTATAACAACATGTTGATTGTGGTATAGTGGATTTGTCACTAACCATGCACTTGCGTGTACTTTGTTCGATTCCTCTTGGTGGCACTTTTTGGTTGTTTATTAATTTGAAACTCAAATTTTTAGCAAAAAGTCACACCTCTTGGATTCGAACTCACGACCTCCAGCATGAGGGGAAGGGACGCGTCAGCCAGTTGGGCTACCACAACAGTTGTGACATTTTATGGACATTAATATGATATAACGGTTTTCTGGAAGTTGTTCCTCAAAGAGATATGTCTCTTCACCAAGGGATGTTAGTATCTCTATATAAAGAGATATTTGGGCAGAAAACTTGGACATAACATATGCACGAAATTGGTCTTCATTTTGGCCAATTTCACTTCCATTTACTTCATACTAAATCATCCTCCACTTCATTAATGCATGAGTGAAGGGTGAGAATCATACTTCTGTAAACTATTATCAAAGATACGCTTGGTGTGTTAGTGAAAACCACATCAAGGAATTCAAAGTATCCTGTATTGGAAATATAGTTAAATTAGAGGACTAATAGTTAATTATGTAGAATATAGTCAGTTAGTTAGTTGGAGGTTGTTAGAGTTAGTTAGAGGCTGTTAGAGTTAGTTGGAGGTTGTTAGCAGTTCTGTTATTTTTTCTTTCTCTTGTAGCTATGTGTATATAAGTAGAATCACTTCTGAATTCAATAACAATGAGAAATTCAGCCAAATACACTTCTCTCAAGATGGTATCAAGAGCAAATATTCTCTTTCTTCTTCCGCACAGTATCTTCTTCTTCCTCTGATTTTCTGTGTTTCTACCAAGCTTCTTGAAGCTTCTTACATACTTCAACAATGGTGGATCGTGTTTTGATCACCATTTCTCTGTTTTTTCCTCGCTGATTGCTCGATTTCTGAAGCATTTTTTGCTCAGTTTCTGAAGCAATTTTTTCTTCTCCTTCAACTGAAGCTTTTTCCTTTCTTCAACAATGGCGACTCACGCTTCGATCACTGCTGCGAATCTTCAGGATTCAACTCATGATTACTACATTCATCCGAATGAGAATCCGTCTTTGGTGCTTGTGACTCCGATTCTTGATGGAAGCAATTATCACGGTTGGGCTCGTGCGATGGAAATGTCTCTGCAGATGAAGAACAAGTTTGGTTTTGTGGATGGTTCTATCACCAAGCTTTCTGATACAGATCCTATGCTCTCTGCCTGGAAGCGTTGCAATAATCTTGTTCTTTCATGGATCAATCACTCTATTTCGCATGAGATAGCCACAAGTATCATCTGGATTGATACTGCATCAGCTGCTTGGAAGGATCTGAAAGATCGTTTTTCACAAGGTGATTCTGTAAGAATCTCTCATCTTCATCATGAATTGTATTCTCTTAAGCAAGCTGATTTGTCAATTACTGCATATTACACAAAAATGAAGATTCTCTGGGATGAAATGTGCAACTATAGGCCAATTCCGACTTGTACTTCTTCTGATGCTTGTTGTTGTGAAGCTGTGAAAACCTTTAAGAGGTATCGAGACAATGATTGTGTACTTTGTTTCCTGCGAGGCCTGAATGATAACTATGCTGCAGCCCGTTCACAAATTTTGCTAATGGATCCTTTACCTGTTTTGCCAAAGATATTCTCTATGATCATACAGCAGGAGAGACATCTTGGCATAGGAGTGTTGCCAGAACCTGCAGCAATGGCAGTTCAAACTTCACAATCACAATCGCAGAATGCACAATCTCAGTCATCTGTTTCTAACAAAGGGAAACCGAGTTACCAAAAATCTTACAACAAGAGCAACAGGCAGTGTACCTATTATGGTAGAAACAATCACACAGTGGAAACTTATTTTCAGAAACATGGATATCCTCCTGGATTTCCAAATGGATATAAGCCAAAGAAGGCTTATCTTGCTGCTTCAGGTGATGATGTTCCTGCTGATGAGGAGCAGTCATCTTCTACAAGTTTGGAACTCACAAGGGAACAACTTCAAGGTCTCTTAGCTTTGCTCCCTTCCTCTAAGCCTACAGCTACTACACATTCTTCTAATCTTGTGAGCAGTCACAATGCTATTTCCAATGCCATAGGTAAACCTACTAAGCAATGGATCTTGGACTCAGGTGCCACTGATCACATTGCTTCTTCTCTCAGTTTCTTTGCTTCTTATTATGCCATAAAGTCCGTGCCTGTTTCATTACCCAATGGAGAAAGTGCAATAGCACAACACATAGGAACAGTATATCTTTCTCCCACTTTGACTTTGCATAATGTTCTTTATGTGCCTAGTTTTTCTGTTAATCTAGTATCTATCCATAAACTTACCAAGGTATTGTCATACAAACTGATTTTCAGTGATGATTACTGTCATATACAGGACAAGATCACTTTGAAGATGATTGGGAGAGCTGAGATCAAGCATGGACTTTATATCATGGTACTTCCACCACTACAACAAGTTCAACCTTTAGTTACTCTTCATTCAGTCAATATGGCTAGGTCATTACCAATCCAACTGCCTCATATTTGGCATCATAGGCTAGGTCACCTTTCCCATTCTTGTTTTGAAAATTTACATAAGTTGTACCCTACTATCCCTCTATCCCATTGTACACCTTGTGATTCATGTCATTATGCTAAACAAAAAAGATTGTCATTTTCATTAAGTCACACTGTTTCTGCCAATGTATTAGCTCTATTACATGTGGATATCTGGGGTCCTTATAGTCATGCTTCTGTAACTGGTGCAAAGTATTTTCTTACTATAGTTGATGACAAGTCTCGATTTACATGGATTAAGTTGATGAAATCAAAGTCTGAGGCTCGAATCACTCTTCAAAAATTTATTCTCTTTGCACAAAAACAGTTTAATACACAAGTTAAAACCATAAGGACTGATAATGGTGTTGAATTTAGTATGCCAGATTTTTACACACAACATGGTATTCAACATCAGTTAACATGTGTAGAGACTCCACAGCAAAATGGGGTAGTAGAAAGGAAACATCAGCACATTCTAAATGTAGCTCGTGCCTTGATGTTCCAATCTAAACTATCAATTCAGTTTTGGTCCTTTGCTGTTTTGCATGCTGTGTACTTGATCAATATTTTACCTTCAAAGGTTTTATCTTTCAAAACACCATTTATGGTTTTGCATAACATTAAACCTGACTTAGCTCAATTAAGAGTTTTTGGTTCCCTATGTTATGCAACTACCATTAAGGCACACAGAACTAAATTTGAACCAAGGGCTAGAAAGTGTGTCTTACTTGGTTACAAGGACGGGGTCAAAGGTTATCTTCTTTTAGATTTGCAAAATCGAGAGATTTTTCTCTCTAGAAATGTTATTTTCTATGAGAACATTTCCCATTTCATGGCAGTGGCACTGAATCATACACTTCTACCCTTAATTCCTTGTCCTTACCCACTGACATTAATTCCTCTACCACTGATTCCTCTACCACTGATCCTATACCACCAAATGTCCCAAACACACAAACTCCTCTTCCTCCTCCACCCCCTGTTTCTCCCCCTCTGCCCTTAGTCAGACAGTCTGCCAGACCCAAGACAAAACCTTCTTACTTACAGGATTACCATTGCAATTTGGTCCATACTACATCTCAGGTTTCTCAATCATCTGGTACACATTATCCTCTCTCTGATTTTTTATCCTATTCTTCTCTTTCTCCTACATATCAATCTTTTGTTCTCTCTTGTTCTACACTTGTTGAACCTACAACTTATAACCAAGCTGTGAAAGAGGAATGTTGGAGGGAGGCTATGGACCTTGAAATTGCAGCTCTCGAGAAAACACATACTTGGGAATTGACTGACTTACCTCCTGGCAAGCATCCTATTGGGTGCAAATGGGTATATAAGATCAAGCGGCATGCAGATGGTAGCATTGAACGTTTTAAGGTTCGGTTAGTCGCCAAAGGCTACACACAGCAGGAGGGTTTGGATTACTTTGACACTTTTTCTCCAGTTGTTAAAATGACTACTGTGAGATTGGTTCTTGCCATGGCAGCTTCAAATAATTGGTACTTGAAGCAATTGGATGTAAATAATGCTTTTTTGCATGGTAATTTGGATGAAGAGGTTTACATGTTGCCTCCCCCTGGTTATCAAACAACTCGTTCTACTCAGGTCTGCAGACTCATCAAATCCTTATATGGTTTGAAACAAGCCAGCAGACAATGGAACTACAAGTTGACTACTTCCCTGCTTTCCTTGGGATACACGCAATCCAAGAGTGATTATTCTTTGTTTGTCAAACACACTGATGGCCATCTCACCATTCTTCTTGTGTATGTTGATGATATTGTTCTGACTGGTGATGACTTGCAGGAAATTACTAAGGTCAAGCAATTTCTCGACACTCAATTCAAAATCAAGGATTTAGGAGATCTCAGATATTTCCTTGGTTTTGAGGTGGCCCGATCCAAGCAGGGGTTAGTTCTTTCTCAGAGAAAATATGCCTTGGAATTAATAGAGGAAGCAGGTTTATTGGCCTGTCAACCAGTCACAACACCAATGATTTCAGGCACCAAGTTCACAGCACAAACCGATAATCCATTTTCGGATGTTTCTGCCTATAGAAGGCTTATAGGTCGACTTCTATATCTCACCAATACCAGGCCTGACTTGTGCTTTGCTGTGAGTACATTGAGTCAGTTCCTCTCCAAGCCAATGAAGGAACACCATGATGCTGCACTTCGAGTCTTACGTTATCTCAAACAGCAACCTGGTCAGGGGTTATTCTTTTCAGCTAGCTCCACACATAAAATCACAGGTTTTTGTGATTCAGATTGGGCCTCCTGCGTTGACACCAGAAGATCAGTCACAGGGTACAATCTGTTTTATGGTTCCTCATTGATCAGTTGGAAATCAAAGAAACAAAGCACAGTCTCCAGGTCATCCTCCGAAGCTGAGTATCGTGCCATTGCTACTACAGCTTGTGAAATTCAGTGGTTGATATACTTATTAGCAGATCTTCATCAGCCTATGGTGACTCCAGTAGCTTTGTTCTGTGACAATCTCTCAGCCATTCATATTGCTCAAAATCCCACCTTTCATGAGCGAACAAAACATATTGAGATTGATTGTCACTTGGTGAGAGACAAGATTCAACAAGGCATCCTCAAACTCATGCCTATCCCGACAACTGCACAACTTGCAGATCTCCATACTAAAGCTCTCCCTGCTCCTCAGTTTCAGTTGTTATTGTCCAAGCTTAGTCTCAAAAACTTGTATGTCTAAGCTTGAGGGAGGGTATTGGAAATATAGTTAAATTAGAGGACTAATAGTTAATTATGCAGAATATAGTCAGTTAGTTAGTTGGAGGTTGTTAGAGTTAGTTAGAGGCTGTTAGAGTTAGTTGGAGGTTGTTAGCAGTTCTGTTATTTTTTCTTTCTCTTGTAGCTATGTGTATATAAGTAGAATCACTTCTGAATTCAATAACAATGAGAAATTCAGCCAAATACACTTCTCTCAAGATCCTGAAGGGAATTCGCCGGTTTTCTCATTTGCATCCAATACATATTAATTGGTGGGGGCGAATTGAACCTAAAGGTTAGTGCTTATGCACGCTTTGAATCTTCAAGTGCTTCCGTCATCAAGATCTTCATCAATCCAAGAGTTGCAGCATCTTCCCCACAGATTATTTCCCAACACCTTTATCCAACACCAAGAATCTTTTCGCCTTCTAATCAACGAAGTAGCAGATATAATTCACATCAACTCATTTCGTTAGTTAATAAGACTGCCCACAATTTCTCCCTTCCATTTTAAATCTCAAACTCATTTACTGTCTACCCATACACCCTTCTCAATCACTCTGTTGTGTTGTTGTTCAGAAATACAAAATAGTTCAGCAAAAGTCTCCTGAAAGCACCCCACCCTCCTACACAAGCTCCCTTCAAACCAATGTCCTGCATCCTCTCCAACACTAGCTTGAACTAAATCCTTCCATCAAATAGAGGCCTTTGAAGATTCACCATGTCCATAATTTGCAAATAAGATCTGACACCAAAGTTGGTCCTTATTTTGCACCGTCATTTTCCCCGCAGTGCCAAATTAAACTTTCTGTTTGCTTGATGCCTGTAGTAGGAATAGTAAACATTAATATCATTTCACAATTCCAAATAAACTCCCCTTATAAACATTCAATCTAGAGTTTAGGTTTCTAACCTTGGCAATTTTGCAAAATATTGTGTACACGGGATAAGCAGCCTACGCTTTTCAGAGCAGCCAACAGGAATTAGAATTGTCTGTAGCGTGGGATGATACCATTGAGCAACTGATAACCAATTACCCAACTCTAAACAAGCCACACAATTTTATTCCATCAAAAAACAAAAACCAAATTAAGAAATTGACCTTGCGTTTCTCTTTCACAGGATCCGCCAATCCTCCAAAAGCAAGCCCAATGGCCTTAGCCATTGTATCCTCAACAACTCGAAGACCTTTTAACTCTTCACTATTTCTTTTAGCTGGATCGACGTAAGATAACATCAGATAAAATGCTGAAACTACATCCTCCAAACATAAGAATTGCTTCTTGTAACGGTATATCAAGAGCATCATGAAGTTAAATGCAACTATATATCTTAAGCGGTTGAAAATGGCTACGAATGTAATGAGAGGAATATTTCTTGAATCTTGGAGAAGAATACATAAGGAAGGATAAAATTCCTAAGGAAATAGCATGTAATGACTCTTCTTCTATTTAATGTCTTTCTTAACTTTATAAAAAATTATATTTTATAAAAATATTACAATTTAAAAATACAATTAAAAACAAACCCGTGCATTACGGGTTTAATTTCTAGTAATAATAGTAATAAGTCATATTACATACTCATTACTTCTACTGGTATGGATAGCCTAAATGGTAATTGATGGATTAAAATTTCCTAAGTCCCGAGTTCAAATTCTGCCGGTAACTAGATACCAATAAAAAACATACTCATTAAATGGAGAAGAGATGGAAAGCGAAAAGGAGTTAGAATTGGTACTCCCACTCTTGGATTTGCTACCTCATTTAAAGTTGGAAATTTCTATAATATCCCTGTTTAAATAATTCCCGAGCCTTAAGTCTCGGGAAATATTATAATTTTCCTGATGATAATTCTCGTGTGTTGGTACTCGGGAACATCGCAAGCCTTAAGTCTCGGAATATTTTATAAATTTCCTGATGAAAATTCCCGAGCTTTGTTCCTCGGAAACATCCGAGGGTCTAATTCCCAGAATAATTTCGAGGGTTGCGCCTCGGTAATTTATAAATGTGGATTTCCCGAGGTTTGTCAAGTTCGGAATGTGAACAATGTGTTCCCGAGGTTGCCAAACCTTGGAAAGCTTCCTTGAAGAAATTGGAACAATTCCCGAGTCTTAGACCTTGATAAGGAAAACGTAAGGAAAAAAACTTCCAGTCTCGAGCCCTAAAGCTCGGGAAATAACTTCCAGTCCTGAGTCCTAAAGCTTGGGAGAAAGTGCAGAGAATATGAAGGCTCAGGAAAAAGGAGAAAAGGGATGTTAAAACATGGGGGCAATTTTGTGTTTTTTGGAAAATAAGGGGTAGCAATTTCAAGAGGGGTACCAATTCTTATTCCCAAAGAGAAATTACAAACGCACCCATGACTGTAATTGTTTCCCAAAAAAAGGCAACCTCACTAGCAAATTCACTCTAATGTCGTCTACAATCCGTTAGTTCTTATTTTTTATATTAATAATTACCCATTAATTAATTTTGAAGTAAATGACATTTTTGCCCCAACTAAATTTAGAGGGAAAAAAAATCAAAGTAAAAGAAAGAACATGTTAAGACATTCGAAACTCTCACACACTGACACACACCATCCTTTGAATCTGCCCAATTTCAACTTTATTTTATTTTACAGCGACTAAAAACCTATTTAACCCGATCTTTAATTTATTAGATGATGAGTAATGTTGTCTTTGTAGGATAGTTCAAGTGGCAGGAGCTGTGAGACATATGAGTTAAGTAGAGGAGGTCCAGGGATCGATTCCTGGCGGGTGCAATTTATCTTTCCGATCTATTAAAAAAAAATGATGAGTAATGTTTCATCCCATTTCTTTCTTTTATGTGACAAGTATATATTTGTGGTGAAGCATAATTTCACAACTGTGTAGTTTCATGTGAAAATCAAAATAAATAGAATAAACAGAAGCAAAGATTCTAGTTTCACTCATGATGATTTAAAACCAAAATCAAACCATGTAAATAGGAGTTACTTAGTAGTATCTCAGCTGCACAACATAATCAAAATACCAAATTTTGAGTCCAAGCCACAGTCATATATATGGAATTTGATTGAACATTATTGTTTGCAACTTAGTTTATTCATTTGTCCTGCTAAATAAACCACTTCAATCTTCACTATCCAACTCAAAGCCTGAAATGTAGAAGTTTAGAGATCCCATCAAGGCCTTTTGCATCGAAGTAGGCCATATAATCATCAAATGTGGTTTCTCTGTATTTGGGGGGATTGTTTTCTGATGATAATTCTTTTATGGGTCCATAGAGCTTGGTTGATGATTGAAGGCCAGACCTGAAAAACATTGCAACAGATATTCTTGGACCAATGCGATTCGCCAGTACTCGGTGTTCCACACTCTTGAATCTGTCATTTGTTATAAGCTGTGTAGTTCAACAAAAATAACAGTTAGTTACATTCATATAAGTTCATTTTTACATACAATAAAAACTTGCAAAAGAGCAGATTGGCCTTTGCTTTTAACTGGGTCAAGATATTGCTTCAAATATGGCATTGTTTTGGGTATTTGTTAGGATCCAACCGCAAGATATGGGACTTAAGTCCCGCATTGGAAGTATGAGATTCTAGTTTGATCTTTATAATTATAAGACTTTTGAGGTATGGTTCTCTATTATTATTGCTCAGTAAGATTAATGTGATAATCCTAATTGCAGTTTGAACAGGTAAGAGAAATGATAAATATTAAAAACCAAGACTTGCCATTTTAATGTAACCATAGGAAAGTGTATTAATTTGTGGCAATGAAGCTGCAGATGCAATACACATCCATAATAATTATAACAGGAAATTAACTGAGGAACAAGTCCAAATAGTGTCTCAATTTCATGTCCCACCAACGAAATCTTACCATGTCAATTAAAAATCATGAGCGGGACAGTAGGAAACTTACATGATTGTTTTTAATTGATATGTCAAATTTTTGTCAGCGAGACAGAGAACAAGACACAGATTGGGTATTGAAAATTTCAAATCCAAAATATACTCAGGCAGAAGAATAGCAACAGAGAACTTGCCTGCAAAAGGTCACCAATGTTAACAACAAGAGCCCCAGGTACTGGAGGTATATCAACCCACTTGTCCTGGTAAAGAACCTGGAGACCACCAATATGGTCCTGGAGGAGCACTGTCAGAAAAGAACCATCAGAATGTTTTGTAGTTCCCATAGTTAAATCTGGTTCAGGGCATGCAGGGTAGTAGTGGCAAAGTGAAAAAAGCCCCTCAGTACAACTCATGTCTTTTAAATGGTTTGGATGTAGGCCAAGAGCTTCTGATAGTAACTCAAAGAGTACAATTCCTAGTCTCATCACATTGGTTCCATATTCTAGAAGTATATCCCTGCAAGAAGAATAGGCAGTCAGCAAGAAATTACATGCCTGAAGTAGAAAACTCGAAATAGAAACTTTAACTTGTCTTTGCTTGTTCAATTGTTCTTCTAGTTTCATTTTACAGCCTTGATTCATAATTCTTCACGTACCTAAAAGGAGAAAGTAGACACACTTTATAGCCTATTGTGCCTCTGGGAGGTTCTGAGAATCTTATCCAGGAAAAAGAGATGATCCTTTGTAGATTTTATGCATATTAATATCACACAAACCTAAACATCTGAAGCTATAACACCTTGATGAAAGTAGCTTGGAATTTGAGCAGAATTCGAACACAATTTTCAAAAATCAAACTCATGATTAAGTGTGTGTTTGGATGGATGCCCAGTTGACCGCAATGTGGATGGACTTTCATCATAATCCATAAGAAGAATTCCTTCACTTTTTGTCTTGATATGAGTGCTAAAGTGCATTTGCACATGTGTCAACACGTATCCAAACACAGCCTAAATCGCTGAAGCTCTTATGCATAGAGCTTGCTTGGATTGGGATCAAATAACACTTATTAATTGGAGCTTATTGAGTGTTTTTTCTAGTACATAAGCTCCAGAGTCAGTGTTCTTTAGTTCGTAACATTAATCACAGTTGATTTATAGTCAAGAAATCAGGTTATATATAATTGGAGCTTATTGAGTGTTTTTTCTAGTAGATAAGCTTCAATCAGAATTCTTTAGTCCCTTTTCAATGAAATGAGATTAATCACAATTGAACTATGGTAAGAAATCAAGTTATATAGAAATTGAATTATCACAAAATAGTTTTCAAACATGAACTCAATTACCTGCATGCTACAGGCAAGTCTTCTGGTTTGGGAGGATTAGGAGCAAGGTCACACACAAAAGTGTCTCTCCAATTGAGTGCTGGTGAACTATACAGATCATAATTGCTATTATACACCACTGGCCTCTTCTGGTCACGAGAATATAGCTCCTTTTTTACCTCAGCATCTTGTTCATAAAATCTACGCACCCCTTCTTTCATTTCCTCTAGAAGACTCACATGGATGCCATGATTAGCCACTTGAAAGAAACCCCAAGTCTCACATGCTTCCCTTATTTTGCTGATAACTTCTTCGCGTTCACTTGGATCTTTTCCAACGTTTGCAAGGTCTATAACAGGAATAACATGTTCTGTTTTGTCTGAGTTTGAGGCCTTCACAAACTTATCTGGTGGATGATGAAATAAGCTTGGGATCTTTGTTATCCCTTCATCAATAAGGCCTTTAACACCAGCTTTAGTTTCATCAAATGCTTGGAGCTCACGAAGCCTATCAGAATTGACCTTGACTGTTCCTTCAATTTCATCTCTTATAGTGGCAGAACCCTCCATGTTTCTTCTGTTAATTTGTAGTGGAAATCTTGTACTCTGAAGCCTTCTTGAGAACAAGTAGGAGAAAAATAGCCACAGAACTATTATATAAGACCATTCTAGCTACCTATTATGGGGTGTTAGATTTGCCACCCGGGCAATAGATCTAACACCCAGACTTTTTAAAAAAATGGCAGATGTACCATTCGGAAGATAACATTTCGAAATATATTAGAAACATGATGTTCCGAAACATCATAGAAATATGATCTCGACTTACCTATGGAAGTTTATGTTCCGAAAAAATTCGGAACTTTATGTTCCGAAAATAAACACGGAGGGACATTTTGGTATTTTCCCACTTTTAAGTGGGGTGTTAGATTTATTGCCTGGGGTGGCAAATCTAACACCCCTATTATGGTGAAGTTTTTCCGGTCCAATACATGGGAATAACCGGCGATGTAAAAAACCGGATAAAAACCGGCGAAACCGGTCAAAACCGGTGGTTTTCCGGTTTGAGCCGTTTCAGTGAAAATGGTGCGTCATTTTTTATTTTCCAATCTTAAATTCCCTTACAGCACATGAACTGCATTTTTGACTTTTTTCTGTGAGTTGAGGTAAAAATGGGAGATCTAAGTACAGTGGTATGAAACGTGGCCACTGTGTTCATATCTCATGGAAGTATGGACTTGATCTGTTGAGGGGATGATGAAAGAGGAAGGAGAGAAAGAGAGAGAAGGAAGTGTGGGAGGAGAATGTCTCATGGTGAAGAAAGCTGCGTGAAGATAAGCACTGGAGGTGAGATAGAGAAAAAGAAAAAGTATGATAGTTTTAGGGTTTGGGTAGTGGGCTCAAACTTGTAGCTAGGCCTTTTTCATAAAAGGCTTTTCATTGGTTTTTTTAAAGAAAACTAGTCCGTAATGCTTTTTGGGTAAGCAACAAAAATTACCAACTTACCATGATTACATATTGAAAGAAAATCCCTAAATTATTTTATTTAACTGTACTAGTTCGATACAAGTTATAACGACCCAGTTTGGAAGAGCTTATTTAAGCTTATTTGACAGCATAAGCTCTTATACCAGTGTTTGGGAGAGCTTATGCAAACAGCTTATGGTCTGCCATAAGCTATTTTCAGCTTATTTTCATAAGCTACTCTGGATAGCTTATGAGAAACAGCTTATGCTTATGTATAGCTTATTTTCAATTTATTTCAATAAATTTTTTAAAATAGCTTATGAATAAGCGCTTATGTCATAAGCGCTTATGACCATAAGCGCTTAATTAAGCTGTTTTTCCAAACGGGGCTTTATCAAATCATCATGTATGTATCACACTCTAACCTGAATGTTGTTTTTGACCAACAATAAATATGTTGTTAAATCATGTGTTGTTAGAAGTATGTTATTTATGGTATCTTGAACCAATTATTTTAGCTGTGTAATTTTTATTTGTAGTTTGAAGTTATGGATATTGTCTTGTTTATTCAATATTGCATTATATATTATATAAAATATATGTTATTTTATTTATAGCGACTATACCGGTTGAACCACGGATCAATTACGGTTGAACCAATAAATCGTGAACCAATGCCCTCACCGGTTTAATCACCGGTTCGGTTTTAATAACCTTGAGTTTTTTGTTTCAAGTTATGATTCATCGACACTCTCTCTTCATTTTCATATTTATTTTCTATTTATCTCTATTTTCTCCTACATTTTACATATCACATCTCTTATTTTCTTTTCTCATATCTCTTTTCCCTTAACTTCATTTCCATCTAAACAAACAGGACGAGTGTGAATGAAACTTAGTTATTTTATTTGTTTACATGTAATCTTTGACTTTGAAACACTGATGGTTGTCTTAATATATGCATGCACATGCTTTGCAGCCGCCACAAAAAGTGTGTGTGAGACTATGAGCACTAGAAGGTGAATGCAATTCAACAGACAAAAACATTTATTGATTATGTGGATAAATACTGACCATTGGGGCTTCAATTAATAAAGGCTTAAATAAGTTTTTGGTCCCTAACCTTTACCAAATGCTTGGTTTTCGTCCCTCGTCGGAGCAAAGGTGGGTTTTAGTCCCTAACCTTTGCCACAAGATTTGGTTTTGGTCCCTCCGGAGCTCTGGGTCAACGCCGGAACTCCGGTGACCCATGTGGCATGACCAAGTCAGTTTAATGAGCTGACGTTGAATTTTTTCTTTAAAATTAAAAAAAACCTAATTAATTTAAAAAAAGAAATTGTATAAAATTCTAAAAAAAAATAATTTTTTAACTTTAATCCCTAATCAAATGTTTAATTTTAGTCCTAAATTTTTTAACTATAATCCTTCTTCGTCATTTTCACGATAAGCCCCGAGCTCAATCAACCTGCTGCAGCAAGAGGTTTTTCCCCTTTGCTCCGGCGAGGGACGAAAACCAAGCATTTGGTAAAGGTTAGGGACCAAAAACTTATTTAAGCCATTAATAAACAAATAGCCCCCAGGGTGGTTTTTTTTCTCCAAAGTAGATCTCTTGCCTTTAGATCCGAACTGAACTAATCCAATGTTGAATGAGTTAGTTCTGTTGGGGTGGCGCAGCGGAATGTTGGACTCATCACAGTCTTACAATTTATGAGGGGTTGAGAGTTTATCATCCACACATTGAATTAAGAGGGCTAAGAGCATAAGTGGTCTATGACATCGTCCATCGTCTGCATACATTCACCATAAAACCTTTAGGCAATGGGTGAGTGAGTCATTCCACTTATAAATTATTCATCTCTTGCATATCCATCCAATGTGGGACTAATTCCTACATTCTACTTCAAGTTTTCAACACTCCCCTTCAAGACTGAATCCATTTTTTTCATCTTTCTACTTTTACTCTCCTTCATGACTTGATCATATTTTTTCCCTTTTTTTTTTTTTACTTTTTCTTTATTTTTCGTGGGAATATTTTTCCTTCTTTTTTTCCTTTCTTTTACTCCCCCTGAGCACTTCACATGTGCATTCTTGTATCGTCGTTGGAACTCAACACCAACGAGGCTCACTACCTTCTAATCTCCACACTTCCGGGATGATTTAACAATACATTGAGCTTGTCGCTCGCCGAATTGATCATCGTGCTCGCCAAATCGATCATCGTGCTCTCGATACCACTGTTAGAACAAGAACATTCTTTACTGTGTTGATCACAGACTTGCTTGGGCAGAGGCCAATAACACAGGCTCTCATTCTTAGTATAAACACACAACACAGTTAAAAGAAGCAACATAGATGAAGAGAGAAAACATACAATGAAGAGAGCAAACACACATGGAGAACTCATATTTTCCAGACCAATCTATGCTCTCTGTGTGTTTTATCTCTTCATCTCTGTTGCTTTTTAGTGTCTTGTGTGTTGATACTGAGAATGAGAGTCTCTATTCTTGGCCTCTGGTCAGGCAAGCCTATGATCAACATCGGGTGATTGAATTTGAATAAAATAATATATTTTTGCAAACTCTGCACTAAACTTGAAAATTAAAATTAAAAGAGAACATGATAAATCAAACAAAATCAGAAACATCAAAAAAAGGGCTAGACACAAGAGGAGATGTCATGATTGTGAACTGCTAACTAAACAAACACAACAAGATAAGTCTTATTTGTCGACGATGTATTACTGGCGATCATAAAGTATCAGTTATAGACTCCATAATCGACGGCTTAGCCATGAGAAAAAAGTTTTGAGAAAAAAAAAAGAAAAAGAAAACGTTCATAAGCCCTGGGTAATCTTGGCAGGTAAATTTAGTGTGTCATTACTAATGGTCTAAGCCTTCGGTAATTTGGAGGGTAAGGATTGCGCGTCATTGCCGAAGTTTTGTTTTATTTTTTGAATGAATTCAAAAATTTGTTTGAGCAAGACAATTGGTCGCCAAAAATACCGATATACATTTCTGTGGGTAATCAATAAGTAACCGTTGAAAAGTCGTCGGTATATAATGACAGCCTATACCGTTGGTAATCTATAAATAGGTTTGTTAGCCTCTTGTCTCTCACGAAATCCATATTTCATCGTATTCATTCATGTAAGTCCATCTTTGTTTTATCCGACCACCACCCTTCGTCGCCGCCACTTTCCACCACCACTACAACCACCTCCACCACACCCTCACAATCGCCTCTACCTCCACCAACACCATTACCACCACCACTGCAATAGTCGACGTCGCCACTACCACCACAATTATCGTCGCAATACATCCTCTGTAACACCCTCTAAACCCCGCATAATAATATATCATAAATCAGAGTAAAATGCATAACACAGAGGGTGTCACACTTATTCTCCAGAAACATAAATCAAAACACCTGTCATGCTCATAATAAATATATAAATTTTCCAACTTTAATGTCGCAACATCATATGCATAGCACAACGGATTTATTTCAACTCCAAAATTTAACATAAAGAGAGTTCATAGGTAACTCTTAACATCAAGGTACAAAACTAAACGTTTCCCGGTGTTACATAACAGAGCATGACTCCCCTAACTAAACCGTAAATGAAAGACTAGCTCCTCCAACTAACCCTCGCGAGAAGCTCCACTATCTTCGGTACCTGAGCGATGTCGCATAGAACATCATTCCAACAGAAGGGTGAGAACACATATCATATGGATAAGCATAATAATAAATAATATAAAAGCTTATCTATGCTCCACATAAATTACTCACATTCACTAACAAATAATAAATTATGTAATTTTAACATAATTAATCAAGTTCACAGTTATGGCAAATACTCCATAAATTATAGCCCAATTAGAACATATATAATAGTCTCTAATTACCACCACATCAAATCTCTCCAAAAATATCACCATAACACATATGACTCAAGTGAGACCCGTGCAAATGCCTTTGGTACCAAAGTTGTTATCCTTAGCGGTATCACCGCGTCCACTCCAGACAGATAACCACCAATAAAGCCCTCGCTCTAGGCTTTAAAACCACTCCAGTTTTGGGACAAGTCACTAGCCTCCACGAGAACTAGCAAACATTGCCTCTTGACAACTATGCAGTGTATTGTGCAAAACTCAACTAACATATGCATATTCAGACCATCTCCAAGTCCTAATTATTTTAGCATATTCATCACCAGTTGCACAAAACACATATTACATGTTATCAATTATACAACTTGCAATCACAACAACTTAGCATCTCAAACATAACATCAATTCAGAAACAACATCATATAATGATTATTAAAAATAGATGTAAATTAAATATAATTTATATATAACAGGTTCTGCAACTATTTCCTAAAGACTAGATTTCTCTCTAAATTTTCCCAAAAACTCGCGACATGCTCATGCTCGCCATCTCGCGACATCTCACTGCACAACTCGCCATGTCGCGACATCTCACGACATCTCCCTACGCAACTCGCCATGTCGCTGAATAACTCGCCATGTCGCGACATCTCACGACATCTCCCTACGCAACTCCCCATGTCGCGACATCTTGCGACATCTTCCTGCGCAACTCGCCATGTGCGCGCACCACACATCTAATAAACTATTAAACAGATGTAAATTATCAAATATACTCAGAAAAATCTAATATTTTTATCATGGTTCCGTATACACGTTTTATAAACCTCTATAAATTTTCAAGTCACAATTCAAAGTACAAAAATCAGGAAAACTCGTACACTAACCGCAGTTCGTAAGAAACTGGACAGCTTAACCTATATTCACTAAAATACACATAACTCGAGCTACAGACGTCGGAATGACGTGAAACCAGTGGCAAAAGTTTCGTAACAGAAAAACCTACAACTTTTATGAAGACTACTTCTTCAAATTCGGCCGTTAACATAGCACGAAAAAGGGTACAAGAGAACGTAAATTTCTGCGCATCATGCAAGCCTATCATCTACCCCCAAAATCATCTAAAAACCAAACCCTAACTATTTCAATTTGGGAATTTTTGCAACCTAGGGTTCCTAAATTATGCTTTCTATCATTATCCACTATCATACCAATCCATAAAACATGAATTCAAACTCTTACCTCTTGTAGATCAGTTCTAAGTTTTCTCCTCTTTTCTCCTCTCCTTCTCTGCTTTCACGTGTTTCTTGTTCTGCTTCTCTTCTAATCCTTATTTTTTTTCTTTTCTTTCTTTCTATTTCACTCCTAACCCTTAAATAGCCATACAATGGGCCCCACTCTCAATTACTCACACTAAACCCTAAAACCTTATTTATCTATATCACATAATCACTTAATTATCTAACAAAATCACTTAATTACCATATGCCATAATACTAATTAAAATAAAATAATAAATAACCTAATAACAGAAAATGGGGTGTTACATCCTCCACCGTCGCCACTACCACCGTCCACCATCAGGCATAATACTATCAAACTTTATACTATACAACATATCAAACATATCTACTACTTCTTAATCTTCCACTACTGTAGCTAAATAACATCCAATTACGTTCTGACACGTGTCCTGCTTTGACTCAATTTTCGTTTTGTTTTTTTTTCCCTCGCCAGTTCCACATACGACGTCGTTTGCACTTCGACACTGTTCATCACTATCTCTCATCAACCCATTGCTTTCGTGTGTTCCTCTCCCTCTCTACCCACTCCGCCGTACCAGTCGTCACCCTCTGATTTCGTGAATTCTCTTCCACAACCTTCTTTTTCTTCACATCAATCTGAAACCCTAGCACTGATTCCGTGTTTTCGTTCCTCTTTCCACCCACTCCTCACCAATCCATCAATTATGTCTTCTCCGATTGCACTGCTGTGCCGATTCGGTGGCTCCATTCATGGTCCAACACCTCCATGGATCTACTGTTGCTTGCTCATCCTTCTCTCTGTATTGGAGATTTCATTACAGTTCCAAGGAGTAAATTCTGGCTGAATCAGTAAGTAGTCTAATTCACCATAAATTTACTTTGATTCTTTCGTACCTTCATTCATCTGTATTTGAATTCCCTTCATTTTTTGTTCTAAATTGCATTTTTGAAGACACATGTTATAGACTCAAGTACCTACAGCTGATAGAGTTGTAGTTCTGCCAGCAAATTTGTTCAATTTTGCTATAAATACTCCATGTTGTGAACCCATCATTCATCTGCTTTCCCATATCCCATTTGCCCTTCTCATAAACCATCCCTTATTTCCATTGATTTCCCCAATGTTTGCACCTTAGAATTCAATTTGAAGCTTATGCCCTGGGAGAGAAGCATGGAATATCAGAGCAAGGTTTATTATGAAGTGGGAGATGTTTCTAATGGTGAACTTACTAAACCATATGCCTTGCAACCTGTCCTCATTGATTCTAAGGTTATTTGTTGTTCTCTCAATGTTTTGTACATGTGCTTATCAATATCAAGTTGTAGTAGATTGTAACAAAAGCATGCCAAACCTCTTTAATCTTGAATTAAGTACATTTATTTCACATGATGATTCTAAGATTTGCTAAGCTTGAGCACAAACAAGTTCTTTTTAAGATGGCTGTCAGTTTTTGTTTTCTGTCATCATTTCACTCCTCAAGTTCATCAAGGTCACTGATTTTGCCGCTATGTATCTCGCTTGCTGGAGCCAATATATAATGAATTACTCTCATGGTAAAATGGCAGCCTTCATCCTCACCGATAAGCATGATAAATAACTAAAATATTGTGTTTTATGTAGTTTTTAAACTTCAATCCCTTTTGCAATCAGGGGTAAATAATGATAAGTAGGAAATTCTGATTTGGTTTTATGCTGAACATGATTAGATTTGTCATTGAACTTCACTTATTTTCCTTGCTTTCCAGGTTCTGTGACTACTTTGTGTTTTTTCTATCCAACAACTTACTCTTACCTAAAAGTTTCAGTTTTTTTCTCAATTGGTCTCAGGCTTCGGTGATCATGGAATTTGAGTACTTGGCAAATTAGATTTTGAGGGGTTCTGTATAGCTGCAAAGGAAAGTTAATGAAAAAGAAGATCATGATTTAAAGAAATTTTGGAGATGGAAATGTGATTTCGGATTGATGCGAGAATGGAATTTGCTTCTTCCAAAGCAAAGTTTTGAAAGCTACTTCTTCTATGCCATGCTAGAGGTCAGAAGTTTGCTTCTTTCCAAGACTGCCTGATGCCAAATATCAGGTTTTCTCCGTCATGATAAAACCCTCTCAAACCCTTGAGCGTATCAGGTTTTAAGATGCTTTTGTTTCTTTCGTGGGTTTCCAATCTCTATATTTTACTACCTCTCTTCATGATGTATGTTCCACAGTTTATCTATTTAGTTTAATTTATGTACAACTATTTGCTAATGTGTTTCACTTTTCAAGGAGAGTTCTTTGAAGCTGTTGTTTCTAATGCACAAACTCTGTTTTCTGGAATTCATTTTTAGCGTACATTTTTCTTCTGCGATTTTGATTCTCTTTGCACCTTTTTTCACAAGACTTATTAGCATACTCTTTCACTACGTGAAATAAAAAATCATATATAAATTAACTTGAAGGGTTGTTTTGTCCTGGATTATTATGTTAAGTGTGTTTGATTATGCTATGCTCTATAAATTTGTGTTCATCATTTTGTATCTGGCTTGTGGTGTAGGAAAAAGACATCATTGAATCCTCTACCATTCTATTATTCATTGACTATTAAAATTTTGGATTTCATTTTGTTTGTGGTCTTTAGCTAGGAAGTGCAGCTACTAACTCCTAAACATGTAACTGACACCAATAAGACCACTAAAAGCTACATCATATTCTCCTACAAAATTGAGCAAATATTTGTAACATTAATATATACATTTTCAGATTCTTAAGGTTAACAACTATTAAACTAATATATTTTATTGAAAGCATATTAAATTGATTTAAAAATATTTGAGTTTTCCCTCTGTCTACATCCTGTTCATGATGTCTTTTAATGAGATTTTTCCTCCATATCTTTGTGAGTATAGCATAGCTGATTTTATGCGTGGGAAAGCATGGAATGTATCACTAAGGTACCTAAGTTGAACTGCTCTTAGTGCAGAATTTTGTAAGGCTGAAATGCTTTTAGTACCTAAAATTTATGCAAGATCAGTGTTCTAAATTTATGGTATTTGTCCTCTTTTGACCTGTAGTGCAGAGGAGCATAATTGGAATAGAGGGCTCTTGGGCAGATTTTGTTGATTATTTTGCAACTTCCAGAAGATCTCAAGCTGGTAGAGGTGAATTCAAACTCATGGTAGCTACTACTCTTATTACTCCTACTCTTTTCTTCCTTCTTTTGAAACTTTTAAAAGCAACAGTATTACAGGTTATGTTATTTATGAAGACATTTAGTGGCTAAAATGTGTAACCATAGCCTTATTTATTTCTTATTTTCAAACATACACTCAGTACTATCTAATCTATAAGACTCTTTGGGCTGAGGAAATTGATGAATTGTGACCTTGGCATTGTCCATGAGACTCTTAAAGTGATCTCTTTTTAATTTAACACGAAACTGGTTTGAACTGTTTAATTTGAAGATGCTTACTCCCTACTTTTTAAATTATTTGATTATTTAAGAGTATTTTATCCTGATATAAGTGAGCATTGTAAAAATCATGGAACCTGATACACACAGTTCACATTCTCTTTATGAGTTACAAGATATCATTTATGTGCTTTCATTATTTAATTGTGAAACTTACAGAGTAGGTTTGTTGATCTTGAACAAATCTTAGTAGTAACTGGAATTACTGAAATTGCAGATTTCATGTATTATGATTGTAATAATGTAATGTACTTTTTGGCAATACAAAGCTAAACAAGAATGTTGATACTTTTTTGGCAAATATCATGCAATATGATTGTTGATCATTCTTATCTTATACAAATTTTCAGGTGACAGATCTTTTGGAGGTCCTTGGCTATTGTGGGTTTTGCTTCCTCTTGAGGGCAAGTATGTTGATATGCTTCACTGCCTCAACGATGCATTTGCAAGGTTTGACAATGTTTTTTTCATCTGTTTTTCCTACCAGAACCCCAAGACATGCCCTTATGTGTTGTTTGTTAACTCAAGTTTTCTCCTTTTTCTTCTTTTTTTCTCCTTTTGAACTCAATACAGTAGTAATTTTCTGTTTTAACATTGAACAAATTGACAAATTTCATTTTAGGATGTGATGACTTCTCCTATTTACTTTCATCAAGACTTTAAAATTGGTAAAAATTATGATTTGCATAATTACCCTTGCTCTGATCTTCAATTGCTCCACTCATGCTATTGATGGTACTTCTATGTGTGTAGCTTTCCTTAGAGTTTGATGGGAGGTGTTGGTACTGTTTCTTTCCGCGAATCCTGTGTTGGGCCGCCATATCAGCCGATTTTGTGGTAAGATATCACGCAACCTACTACCTTTTATCAATTTTAGCCATTTTTTACCAACTTTTCCCCCAAATCCTGGATTTTCCTTATGATCTTGCCTCGGGTTGCTTGTGCCTTTCTCCTTTCTGCATTTTTTTTCTTCATTTCCATACTATGGTAGACGTGATTGATTTTCAAACAGCAGTGTTTGGTGAGGAAGTTTGGTTCTTTTTCAAAGCTATCCATAGGGTTTTAGCAGTGATGTCTAATCCTTGCTACTGTCAAATTATTGATTTTCAAGATTGTTTATTTGATGTACCTGACCAAGTATTTATAGATTCTGATCCTCTGTCTCAAATGTGTTTCAACCTATTTCTTGTGCTCCTTCATAGTGTATCTCAATTTTTCCGTGTTTGTGTCTACCTATCTATTAGCTAAGTTGATCTTTTTTTCTCTTCAATTTTGAAGCTTACCTTTGGGATCATGTGAGTGAGCCCAATTCATATTTTTTATTTTCAAGGATTTAGATTCTTCAAGAAGAAATTGGGCACACTTTGTAAGTTGGGGACACTTCCCCTTGCTCTTTTATGTTTTTATGGTTTGACAGAACCACTTGACACAAGATGGCATGAATGTTGTGACTTATTGGGGACACTATGTTCCCTAGGAAAACACTTGAGCAGCTTCATTCTACTGCTGAGATATGTCGTGACTTATTTTCCTCTCTTAGATTTTTCTTTACTTTCCTCAACTATTATTATTTGATAGAATAGTCCCGATGTTATTGTTTTTTCTGGAAAAAATTTCAGGAAGGAGTCTTCAGACTGATTGCGAAAATTGTTGGGCTGCTTGAGGGTGAGAAGTGGTGGTATACAACATGTCGTTGTCATAAGGCTGTAACTGCAGAAGATGGATTGTATTTCTATGGTGGTTGCTCAGACTATGTCATGGAAGTCACTCCTCGGTAAGTATAGAAGTTAGCCAATTGTTAAAATCCCCTCTATTTAAAGTCCAGCTTATTATGCAATTGGAAGATATATATATATATATATACTATTTCACTCTATTAAATTTTTTTTCCATTTCATTCAGAACCAACATGCAGATTTAAGATTAAGTTTGAGGTAGGAGATGCTGATGGTGTCACAACATTTGTGCTTTTTTACTCTGACTGTCAATAGTTGCAAGGAACTGGTTGCAAGGGGAAAGGTTAGCGAAAATTAGTTTGTGTGTCTTATTAAATGTTATAATTGTCATGTCAACACTGCTCTGCAGACCTATTGTGACTGTATTTTTGTGTGCTTACATGTTGTTTTAGGGTAAGTCCTCCTTTGAATACCCCCCCTGTGATTATGGACTTAGTTGGTTGGGAGCTGTTATTCAAGGCTGAGAAGGCAGCTGATCATGGTGTACGATTTGATGATTCTTTCCGCGTCAAAAAATATGTGATCATTTTAGCATCATTGGAGCATTTGAGGACAAGGCCAATGTTCAGACTCCATAGAAGGTTTGCAATATCTACATTGTATAATTCTCATATGTTAATTTATCTAATGTGCCTACTTTTTTTCAGCTTAATATTATCCAATGATGGTGATATGTCTGATTTAAATTGTGAAAGTTCTGCCAACCTTTATGAAATGAGCCCACATGTTCCATCCCTAGATGATATTTCACCACATGAACGCTCCGCTGTATTCTCATCGATTGGTAGTATTAACAGTGGAGAAACAATCAGCAGCTCAAGGACTTCAAAAAGGCTGAAAATAAGGAGTGTTAAGTTAGATAGGTAGTATTTGTATATTTATACTGGAATGACTGGGACCTGGTCTGATTTTTTCACAGCTTTGTGTAAGATGTGAATTTTGTTGTGCTATTGTTGTCATGTTAAGTAATTATTGGGATATCTGGGCTATGGTCAGTGCTACTAGATTCAAGATTTTATTTTCCTTTTGCTTATGTGGGTTTGTCATGCCCTTTATGTTGGAGTCTATTTTAAATGTACTCTATGTTTGTCTCAATTGTATGTTACATTACATATATTGTGTTAAATTATGAGCATGACTTTTGGACAATCATTTCAAATTACAAGAATCTTATTTATTCACATTATTTTGGTTCACACAGTCATCTCAAATTACGACCAGAATCTTTCTGTCATCTTTAATTATGAGTGTATCTTCATTCTCTCATTCAGATTTTAATTCACCCAATTGACTCTTGGTTAATTTTTATTTGTTGAGTCAAATATAATTATCTTCCATTCATGTCTAATGACAGAGAAACATGATAGTAGTTTGAACTATATATGTCAAGTGATGTGAACTTGATCTGAGAGTGTGGCCACTGAGAGTGAACCCTGGTCCCTCTAGGTGATACGAACCATAAACATTAAGCTTTTTATAATACTATAAAGAATTTTACATAGATATTGAATTATTATTTGTTTGGTACATCGGAAAGATAAATTGCACCCGCCAGGAATCGATCCCTGAACCTCGCCCTACCCAACCCATATATCCTCCAGCTCATATTACTGATGTACTTTCTTTATAACCTACTTTGATAAAAACCAAAACACCCTAATTTTTTAGGGACATGGAACATATTTAACTTTTAATTACATTAAAGTTACAGTATAAAAAACTCTCATGGGTCGGGGTTTGCACTACAGAAGACATTGAGATAGTGTCAAACACAGTGAACATTTGAAACTCATCTAATTTATACTATAACATATAACCATTTAAAAAATTAAAATAAGATAACAACAGTTGAGGTCGTAATAAATTATATCACTTATATCACTCCATAAAGATCAAATATCCAATAATTGTAATTAACAGTTGAGTTCGTAATAAATTATCTGTGCATCGCACGGACAAACGGGTACTATACTAGTGCTAATGATTTTAGCTTTGCTATAAGGGATTGCAGAGGATCTTGCTAGAGAGGTACAAACAACCTAAAAAATGGCACTTGTTTTCACTTTTTATTACTTATTTTTAAAATTTTGTACACAAAAACCGTAAAAAGTAAATGAGTAATGCTATATGGTACGAGAGAATATGGACGACTAGTGCACGAGTGTAGTTTAGTGGCGGTTTTAAACCGCCACAAAATTACAACTGTAAAAAAAAAAAACAAAGCTACGGTTTCTGGCGGTTTAAAACCGCCACAAAATTACAACTGTTAAAATATAAAGAAAAGTTACGGTTTCTGGCGGTTTAAAACCGCCAGAAATTGCTTCGTGCGTGACCTAAGGTCGTGCCCCACAACATTTTCCAAAGTAAATAGAAGTTTTAAAATAATATAAACCAATTAGGCCTCAATTATCTATAATTTTAAAAAATTGAACCTTTTAAAGAGGGAGATTTGGGTCATTTCCCATTTACCGGGATCTTGGTTGGCAATGGTATAACCAGTAAGAACCACTGAGGCTTTGTTTGGATTGGGGGAAGGGGGTGGAATGGAGTGGGATGGAGGGGAGGGAGGAAAGGATCCATTGTTTGGATTATGTAAAAGTGGATGGAATGGGATGGAAACCAATGGACCTGATCCCCTCATAAACCATTGCTTTCCCTCACTTTTCTTCCCCCCAAAATTGGATGGAATGGAGTGGAACAAAAACTGATTTATCATTAATATTATGAAATTCCAATTTACCCCTCCCACGTCCAGATTTCTTCCCACTAACTCCCGTGTTGTGGCTTGTTGCTCGTTCCTGAGCTTTGCTTCTGGAGTAGCATTTAAATTGATTAATTGATTACATATAATTAACCAATATTCCAAATCAAGAGGCATATGAATCTAAAGAAGAGTGGGAAGAGATTGTAGACGAAGATGATATGCTATTTTGAGTTGGGAAGAGGAGAAGAAAGAGGCATATGAATCAGATGAAGTTTTTTGTTAAGCACGCTTAAAATTTTATCAATGGCTAAGAGAGGCATTGAAAAAGACGATAACCAAGAAGAGTGGGAAGAATTTTGTGAGGCTAGATATGCTATATCATTTGCCAGGTGCAGTATTTTTTTCGTGAACTTAACAAGGAATTTTTGTTAATTCCTCTTATGTGGAAATTCAAGTGTGGATTCATTTTGACAAAATGAAAACAACTGAATTATGTAATTACTTGAATTGTAATAAGGGTAAAATAATTTTTAATTTGTTTCACTCCGTCCACTATCCAAACAAGAAGGCGGTAAATGTGCTCCGCTCCATCATAAAATGTCCAAACAATGGCAAGTGAATTTTATTCCGTTCCGTTCCACTCCGTTATGTTCCACTCCGTTCCGCTCCATTATATTCCATCAATCCAAACATAGCCTGACAGCATTCGCCGAGAAAGAGCAAGAAACCAACCAACCGGCACTGTTTTTCACCATGGAACCGGAAGTAAGCATCGAGGGATCATCGGTGATCCAAGTCGCGGTGGTTCCGATCGGGACAGTACCGCCGAACATGCTGCGTGACTATTACTCGATGCTGCTCCCACTGCACTCGATCCCGCTCTCCGCGATCAGTTCCTTCTACACGGAGCACCAGAAATCGCCGTTCGCGAATCAGCCCTGGGACACCGGTTCGCTCAGCTTCAAATTCGTCCTCGGCGGCGCTCCGCCGAGTCCCTGGGAGGATTTCCAGTCCTACCGGAAAACCCTCGCTGTTGTTGGCATTGTTCACTGCCCTTCCTCGCCGGATCTCGACGCCGTTGTTGATCAGTTTGCTAGCGCCTGCAAGTCTTACCCTTCGTCTCTCGTCGATCGCTGCTTCGCCTTCTGCCCCAATGATTCTCAGGTCCTTCTCATCCCCTTCGTTTTCTCCATTTTTGGCATTTCCGCAAAGATTTTTTTCTTCTTGTCAGTGTAGCGAGAACGTGGATCAAAAAAGAAATTGTTATAGGTTTTTTTTGGCAATTTCATGAAGAAATGGAACACAGAAGTAACGTTTTTATAGGTCATTTTAGTGAAGAGATGGATCAAGATGTAACATTCTTATGGCAATTTAGCAAAGAAATGGATCTAGGCCCCTTTGGGAAAACAGCTTAATTAAGCCCTTATTCATAAGCTATTTTAAAAAATTTATTGAGATAAATTGAAAATAAGCTATATATTAGCATAAGCTCTTTTACATAAGCTATCATAAGTAGCTTATGAAAATAAACTCAAAACAGCTTATGGCCGCTTATGGTAAGCCATAAGCTGTTTGCATAAGCTCTTCCAAGCACTTGTACAAACGCTTATGCTATCAGATAAGCTCAAATAAGTTCTTCCAAACGGGGCCCTAATATAAAAAGTAACATTCTTATATATATTTGTACACTTTTTTTTGCAATTTAGCTTAGAAATGGATTGAAAGTGTAACATTGTCCTAGGTTACTTTTTTTGGCAATTTAGCTCAGAAATGGGTAGTAAAAGTCACATTCTTATAGATTTTGTTATGTTTCGTAGCTTGATGATGGAAGTAAGAGAGAGGGGAATTTGAGGTTGTTTCCTCCAGCGGATCGTCCGACATTGGAATTTCACTTGAACACTATGATGCAAGAAGTAGCTGCTTCGCTGCTTATGGAGTTTGAGAAATGGGTGCTTCAGGCGGAATCTTCTGGAACAATTCTCAAGACGCCTTTGGATTCTCAAGCTAGTCTCAGCTCAGAGGAGGTGTTCATGTTTAGGTGTCATGATTTTTTTTATTTTTTTGTTGTGATTTTGGTGGTGTTATGATGTGTATTTTGATCTTCGGTTCTCTGTTTTTGCTGTGGTTTAGTTTGATTATATTCATGTTTGAGTGTTTGGGTGGAATGCAGGTAATTAAGGCCAAAAAGAGGAGACTTGGGCGTGCTCAGAAGACCATTGGTGATTACTGCTTGCTGGCAGGTTCCCCTGTTGATGCCAATGCTCATTATTCTACTGCGTTGGAACTTGCAAGATTGACTGGTGATTACTTCTGGTATGCTGGAGCATTGGAGGGTAGTGTTTGTGCCTTGCTGGTATTTTTCTCTCCCTTTTACCGCCTTTCGTTCTTGGTTTGATTAAACAACTTTTCAATACTTCTTGTGAAATTTAAGACTGCAGCCTGTATGGTTATGCAATCTATGTGTTGTTTTTCATTGGACAGGGGAGGGTGGGGGGATACTGAGAGAGTCAATAACAACTTCTCTTTCATTTTGGTGTTTGTAACCCCATCTCATTGTACATTAAATGATTGTTTTGTTAAAAAATAACTAGTTTTGCAATTTTGAAAATGGACTGAGACCATGTGCAGTTGTAGTGGTTAATTATTTTTTCACTTACTGAGGTTAACTGCTTCTTGCAAGTTTTTAATTGCTTATCACACAATATTTGAAGGATTTGCATATTGCTTATTTCGATAAGCATCAACTAGTAGGTCAGAGTACTTAAAAGACAAACAAAAGTAAGGATCCAGTGTCTGAAATTTCTCTCCCGTTATTTGTACTCCAATCAAGCTAGATCTTAATTCTCAAAAGAGAAAGATCATATCTTCAGAAGACTGTCATCTGAACACTTTTCATGATTTTTGTTCTGATTTGTACTTTGTTATATTGTAAAGGTCTGAGGTTGAGACTGAAGTTAGTTGAACATGGAAATGTTGCATGTCAGATATAATTTGGTTTTTAATCATTTTAGACATTTAATGTACTGTATGACATTGTATGGTGTCTATATTTAATGTACTGTATGGCAGTGCATGGGATTGGAGTATAGTGTAAAGGTGTACCATGATTGTCCTGAAAAAGTGGACCGTATAGCTTTTGTCTACATTCATATCACTATATATTTATTTCTCTTCATTTCTTATGGTGTAAGATTGACCGTATGGGCCAGAAAGATTCAATCTTGGAGGACGAAGTTAGATATCGTTATAATAGTGTGATCTTGAATTACAAGAAGTCGCAAGATAATGCTCAGAGGTAAAAAGATTTGCTCTCAGCTTTCATTGACTTATCTCTCTATTCCTTAATCATGTTCTCCCTAATTATTTATTGTCTGTATTTATATGTTTTTTAATCCCTTTGTGCAGAGTTTCTCCCATAACTTTTGAACTTGAAGCTACTTTGAAATTAGCAAGGTTCCTTTGCAGGTAGGTCTTTTGCTGATTTTTTATCTATGTTTTTATTTTTTATTTTTATAGGCAAATGTTAGTTGTTAGTAATATTAGTAAATTAGTCCCTCCTCAAGGTTCGAACCTTGGACCTTTCACCCTTCATCCCACCCAACCCTTATGTAGCCTTGATACTTGATATGACATGAATACAATACAATACGATACTGATACGAGGATGTGGGAAAGTCTTAAAAAATCAATAGTCTTAACAGATATTCAACAATATATATATATATATATATAATATGTATATAATATGTATAATATAGGGGGCATATTAGGTGAGAAAAGTGTCTTATGGTGAGAGGTGAGAGCATCAAATAGTAACCATTCGATTTAAATTAATGGTTCAGATTTAACTTTATTTAAAACTGATCATGTGCCTCTTTTATCTTTCACGTCTCAACCGAGTCTTTCATCTCCCTTTCTCGCAGTGCACGAACCCTCACTTACATGGATTGTTTTCGCAACAGACTTTGAATCTTCCTACTTGTTCTCTGATAGGAACCCAATTGTTAGGGATAGACCCAATACTACTAGAGTCCATGGAAGTAAGAGGAAGAGGTGCAATGCACCAAATCAATTCCCACGAGAGGTGTAACCACCTGCTGAGGTGGCATGAGCTGTGCAGGTAGTGGGAAAGAGAGAGAGATTGGGGTTATATAAGCATGTATTGTATGAGAGAGAGGTTAGGCTTGAATTGAGATTAGGCTTGGACTTGGGAGAGAATAGAGGCACTCTCTAATTTGCCTCTGCTATCTTTTTGTTTATTATCTTTTTCCATCTGTAACTACTGCTACATTGATTCTTGGTGATTTCACCAGAATCTCAGTAAATAATACAAGTTAATTTCAGTCTATTCCTTCCATTTTTCTGGGTTCCTAACATTGGTATCAGAGCACCGATCTAGGTGCTGTGGTAGCCATTGATTCGCGAAGATGTTTCCAGAATTTAATGGAAGTGTGGCTTATGGATGGATCATCACCGTGGAGCAGTACTGTGAGGCGAAGGGAATATCAGAAGAGTCAGAGGCGGAGAAGGCATTGGCGCGTGATGCGCTCTTTTGGTGGTATTCCTGGAAAAAACGAAATCAGAGGGCAAAATGGTGGGATTTTGTGATAGCATTGTTGAGAGAATTCGAACCAGAATCGGAACTGTATCTGCCAGACCCAGTTGCAGATTCAGAGGAGGAAGAAATTCCTGGACAAGAAGAAATTCAGAAGGATGACGCCAGAAAAGCCAAGGAAGAAAACCGGGAAATCAGAAGAAATTGGTGTGAAGATTGGATCCATTCCAATGGCTACTGGGGTGATCAGCATGAAGTCGTTCCGAAGGATGACGACGAAACTGCGACGGAAGAGAAGCCGATGGTTGCACAACTTCAAATCGATGACGCTCTTGAGGAATCAAGAAGAGTGACAACAGTTTTAACAACTCAGGTAACGATGGGGAAGACGAATCCAGAAGGGAAGATAGAACTGACGCTACCAGAGCAAACAGAATGTGGTGCTGCTACGGCGGCGCAAACTTTGCCGACGGCGGCGGAGGAGACGGTGGACCAAGCAACTCCGAAGGTGCAAACAAGAGCGCTGGTGATTGAGCGACCACCTCCAAAACCTCCGTACCATGGCGGTCATTGTTACGTTCGAGGCTGAGCTGGCGGGAAGTTCGGAGCTACTACAGCGTGGATGAAAGATGCCAAAGACGAGGTGGCTAAGCGGCGGCCACCACCTAAGCCACCGGAATCCATGGACAGTGGTGTTGGTCCGGCAGCCCTCACCCCACCGACGGCGGCGTCGGGGTCGGAGAATCAAGCCACACCGGCAACGAGAATGGGAGAGAAGGTAGCAGAAGTCTCTAGAAGTCTGAAGGCAAGTGCATGGGCAAAATGGAAACCATACGGATTGGGTTCTTCTCCCAGCCTAATGGCCTGGCCCATGAGGTGAGTGGTTGTCTTACTTTCACAAAATTGTTTGACAAGTATTTACTTGCTACTGGAAATAAAGAGAAACACGTGTTAGAGGGTGAGAATCATGGTGTACAAAATATATCTTCTGAAATTGTAAAAATGACACATGCCCCTACTAGCAACAGGTTTCAGGTTGAAATGATATTTTTGAGCCTAGCCCAGTTGCTAGGACACACTAGTGGAAGAGAAAAGGTGGGCCAAGCCCAAAATATTGGAAAGGAAGCTGAAGCATGTCTACAAGCCCAAATTAATGAAAAGAAAAAGGAATCTGAAGCATTTCTGCAAGTCCAACTTAGAACAGGGACATCCAATATGTGGGTTATTATTATGTTTAAATTGTTAAACCCTGATGTTGGTACTGTGATGAACTACCAGTTTGTGGATGCCATATCTCTGCTGGAAACACCACCCTATGATACTAAAATGGTGGTTGACACAGGAAGGGGTGCCAAGCGGCTGCCTCCACAACCACCTGATCATGATGCTTGTATAGGCAGGGACAAAATGGAAGAGATGAAGCTGGTTTTCTATAAGATTCGTTCTGCAAGTACCCATGTTTCATCTTCATTAGCAATTGCAAACATGCAGAAAATCCCACACTCACCCAAAACTTTAGATACCATGGTGGTGTCATGCTTATGGCAAGGAAAACCAAGTTATAGTTTGGAGTTTTACCAATTTCCTGAAACTCTGACCCATGTGCATAAGGCTGTTACATTGTGTCGTCCTACTATTTCTAATGAAAGGGAATTAAGGAATTGGGCTCTCCCAGGTACTGAGTTACATATACTGAGGTGGGGACTTGAACCGAATTGGAAGCATTGCCAAGTGATAGTCATTTATTGGGAAAATTTGAAGCTGCAACCTCATGAATTAGGGTCATTAGATAAGACACCTAATCAGAATTTAAATGCTGATGTTGGCTCTAAGGGAAGTTGGGTTTTCTCATTTGCCTTGAGCTTTACACATTGGGATCCTGGAGGTTGTTCTTACTTTTCAGCAACAATTGGGTCAGCAAGTGTTGCCTCATGTTGGCTCATTGTCTCTACCGGATTAGAACTTGAATTTCAAAACTGGGATTCACAAGTTACTGAGTTCAACAAAATAAGGGGAAGACAAGAACATATTGCATGGCATCAACCTTTTGGGAGTACTTTGAGTTCTTTTCACTTTTGTTCGCATGGAAGTAGGGGGCTGATTTTTCATGGTGACTCAACTACTGGTCGAGTCAAGGATTTGTGGGCTCATTATATATTTGATAATGGGGAATACTGCTACATGCTTCTTGTATCATGGTTAGAAGAAGAGCTAGTACCTGAAATGTTGAGTACTATTCTGAAGGCACGAGATCAACTAAGTGCTCAAGCATATCAGCTGCAAAGACCACTGGAATTGCTGACTGGAAATTGGCTAAATTCTCTGTCACAACTTCATAAATCAAGGTTACTAGCTGTGGAACCCTATCAGGCATTCAATGTTGGTTCTCATGGGAATTTTAAGGAGATATTGAGCATGGGAATGGAGGAGTATGAGCTGAAGAAGGTTTTGGCAACTCCACAGCAAAACCAACCTCTTTCACTTATGTTCTTAGTAGAGAATGAACTGTCAATACAGACTGCACAAGTGATGACAACAATCCTAGGTTCTCTGGTTGCATTACATGGACTGATTACAGGGCAAAATCTGCTGGACCAAGATGATTTGGCGGTTGAATCAAAGGGAAATTATGGTCTCGCATATGCCCGAAGCTTGTCTTGTTTTACACATTGGAATTCAAGGGGCTGTTCTGATTTTTCAGCAACAACTTGGCCCACATATTTTCAACAATGGGATCCAGGTGGTAGATTTTATAGTCCTTATTCAGATTCTGCAGGGAAGTGGATCAAAGGGAGGCTGTTACAGGTCACTTTGGGGGCAGCAACATACATTCAAGAAGGGTTTTCCACATCCATCCTTGAGGGGGGGAGTGATGATAGGAACCCAATTGTTAGGGATAGGCCCAATACTACTAGAGTCCATGGAAGTAAGAGGAAGAGGTGCAATGCACCAAATCAATTCCCACGAGAGGTGTAACCACCTGCTGAGGTGGCATGAGCTGTGCAGGTAGTGGGAAAGAGAGAGAGATTGGGGTTATATAAGCATGTATTGTATGAGAGAGAGGTTAGGCTTGAATTGAGATTAGGCTTGGACTTGGGAGAGAATAGAGGCACTCTCTAATTTGCCTCTGCTATCTTTTCGTTTATTATCTTTTTCCATCTGTAACTACTGCTACATTGATTCTTGGTGATTTCACCAGAATCTCAGTAAATAATACAAGTTAATTTCAGTCTATTCCTTCCATTTTTCTGGGTTCCTAACATTCTCCCTTTCAATAGTGCCCTCCCCCTGGTATCCCTTAAGGTGTTTTGCCCCTTCACTCGCATGTGTATGTTATTATCCATGTTCAAATGCCTGTATAATGGAAGGCTAGTGGAAGGTATTTGTGGTTCAACAGGGGAGTTAGGCCGTGATTATTGTCGGAGAAAATGGTTACTGCATTTGGTTCAGTGGTGGCTTGGGCGCAGATGGCCGCTGTATCTGGTATAATCAAATCTAAGAAAAATAGTTGAATAGAACCAAATTCCTCCGTAAATCACTATAACAAATAGAAAATTTAAGTCTGGTAAAAAATAGTTGATTAGAAAGCCATTCTGTTGGAAAGAAATCGGGGTAGAGTTAGGACTAACCCGATGTCTAAAAAAGGTGTGTCACAAAAGTATCAGACATCAATTCCTTCTAAATTAATAAAAAAGTTGAAGGATACTCCTTGGATATGTATCTAGAAGGGGACGACCATATGCGTATCAATATTAGATATGGGTGCGTATGGTGCTGATACTCCCAGCCATTTTCAGGTGACCTGGGTTCATAGGCTTTTACAATGTGATGACATACTCTGTTGATGCATTATTATTATAGAATTCAATTAACTTTGATATTGTTGAATCAAGATTAAGCACTATGTCCAAGACAGTATGAGTTTTGCATTTCAGTTAATTGCTTTCCTGAAGTTAGACCTATATTCAATTGATTCTTCATAAATTTGTAGACTTACTGCTTCTGTTTAATCAAGTTGAAATTTTACATCTGAGGTTCTGAATATCTTTACTAGTTTGTTGGCGAGACTGATTTGAGGTCAAGTACTCCATTAAGCAACATGCTTTGGTTTCTTTTAATCTTTTATTTTCTACTCAATTTTATCTGAACTTTCTCAATTAACAGGAGAGAGCTGGCGAAGGAGGTGGTGGAGTTGTTGACAACTGCTGCTGATGGTGCTAAATGTTTAATTGATGCAAGTGATAGACTCGTATTATATATTGAAATAGCTCGTTTGTATGGCAGTCTTGGATACCAGAGAAAAGCTGCTTTCTTTTCAAGGCAGGTTGCTCAGTTATATCTGCAGCAGGATAACAGGCTAGCGGCAATTAGTGCTATGCAAGTTTTAGCTATGACCACAAAAGCTTATCATGTGCAAAGTAGATCATCAATCTCCGATCATTCCATGCATAATGTGAGTTTCCTAGCTTCACCCATCAAAACACCTTATTTCATTACAATTTAAACTCCTAATATTATATGGGCCATGCTTGTACTTTTGATACTAAATATAATTGTGTATGTTTGGGTGGGCGTTTGCATTAGATGATATCAAGCTCCATATGTTCTATATACTTTCATGGAGAATTGGATTATGGGATTAAGAGACTGTACTCAAGTTGTCACAATAGATTTGGGGTATTTGGGATGAAACATAGGGCTTGGTTAGCAAGGACTCTACACCCACAAAATTCAGCAGCAGTTTTGCTAGCCACCAAGGTTTGCTTTTTAGACCACCAGGAAATGAGATTAGGGCTGAGATAGAGACACGGCTGATATTGACTTTCTATCATTAGGTTTCAAAGCCCAATCCACATGACAAAATGCAACCAAGAAGAATGACTGGGGAAAACGGGCTGGTTGGAAGAGCAGTCTATGATTAATAGTCCGTTTTAGATATCTAAATATCCTTTTAATTGCTATCCATTGATCTTCTAGAAGCTTACTTTAGAATTGACAAACTTTGTTTACTGCAAAACTAGTCTCTAATCCTGTGATGGTTGCATATTGATGTGCTCCAACTGTGGACAAGTAAAAAGGAGGGTCCTTACATTAGCAGCCCCAAATTTTATAAGCTTGGTGTTTCCGACCACAAAGGTAGAAATCCCTTTTGCTGTCATTGCTGTAGGTCTCGAATATATATCAACTGAGAGGGTAAAAAAGAGCCATTATTCAAATGCTGAACTTCAATTCCGATAAAATAATCCAAAGTGCCATGCTGTGCAAGTTCAAATTTTGAGTTTAGTTTGGTAATGAGTTTCTGTATGGGAATCTCCTGTGCTGTGAGGGGTCAAACCTGCTGGATTTAAATCCAAAGCAGATCCCAGCTTGGGCAAACCAAGCTCTTGGGACTTGTTTGAGGCCATAAAGAGCTTTCTGGAGTCTTCACACCACAGATTTGTTGGCTGACTGGAAGTGAGGGGGTTGTCCTCATTGTGCCGGACTTTACTACCGGGGACAAAGTCTGTGTAGTCAAAACCTGGCTGTCTATAAAAGCGCTGATCAACTAGCCTTGCTTAGCATCTAATTTTTGAGCCAGCAGGATTATTTTTTTACCATAAAAACACAATTGCATGCGTCCTATTGCTTGTTAGTAGGCAGGCAGTGGAGTCAAAGTCCAAGCAAGTGTGATTACAAATACGAACATCATATTCATCTTGCATGACTGCATGTCACTTAGGGTCTGTACTCGGTTCAATGGTCGAAGGTTCCAAATGGGTGAGCAGAAGTGCTGAGAGCCTGGGATCATTGGATTAGTGTTTGTTAATGAAGATAAGGTTGGGGAGGACTGAGGAAGAAGCGGACTGATCCGTGTTGTCAAATAGCGGATATAGTGGCGCTATAGCGTAGCTCTTTAAGAGCACACCAATATCCGCTATTTGCTGCTATGAGGGCTTGACATAGATAAAATTTTCCACGATCCGTGATTAACAACACTGGGACTGATTATAGTGAGAATAAGAAATTGGTAAGTAGAAGTAGTCACAGTGGGAGTGACAGAGTGGTGAAGGATTAGAGATGAAGAATGGAAACTGTTAGCTGATATTCATTTTATGCATTGGAGAGAAAGTGTTATTGATATCTCATATATGTACTGAAGCTAATTGTTTGCTATTATAATAAACAGAATTCCTCTAGCAGTCTAGCTGTTGCTGTTTATGCCTTACATCTTATTTTGGTGTTCTGTGCTTAAACTACTGACCACTGCGAACTCCTTTCCATAGTTGTTGGAGCTTCAAACTTAACACTGTAACTGTACCTCTGGTTGAGGTAGTTACTGATCATAAATATTAGAATTGATGTGATACTTTCTTGGCCAATGATAGCTTGGGAGGACCGAAGACCTATGTCAAGGTCTAGAGTAAAGATAGCTAAGGAAACTCTTGAGAGTTTATTAATTTTGTTTAAGACATGATGTCTTAAGATTATATTTTGAGGATTATTTTCTTTTTTATTTTTGTATTTTCTTTTGAGTGCTTGTATCTTGTTTGAGTTGTATTTAGGCTCAATTAAGAGTAGGATTAAGGAGAGGCCTATAGTTGGTGGCAGTGGCACCATCTGCCTCTTTATATAGGGGTGTAATAGTTCTTTTGAGAAAGCGTGATTGAAGAGAAGTCAGTAGTTCATGGAACTAGATGATTCCTTAAGTAGAGGCCCATAGTTGGTGGCACCTTACTTCCCTCTTATGTATCATTTTTTCTTTCTGGCTCCATGATTCCCAAATCCCCTGCCCAATTCATCATGCTCTGTCTTTCCATTGTTGTATTCTTCTCTCTCCTATAACTGATTCCTCCCATGCTCCCTTCATTGATTATAATTCCTTCCTTGCCCCTAGTACCATCCTCGTCTTTCTTACTCAAACTTGCATGCCCTTAACCGTTAACAGTATTAATTAGGTCCTTATATGCGAGTCAATGGCCCCTCACTTTCACATAGATATTCTGGATGGTTTCATATGAATTTATTGTCTGATGGAAGGAAAGATGCTAACTTGCTTGGTTGCGTAACTATGTTATATAATGCAAGTCATGTCATTCTGTTGGTGATGTGCCTATATCTGAACACCAGCTGTACCCGCTCAACATAGTATATTGAATTCCTTTTCAGTAGATAAGTAGATAACACATTATCAAGTATGGAAAGTCTTGTTTGAAAGCATTGACTGAAATCATAGTTTAAAGAACTTCTATTATTAGTTAATATTTGAAGTTATGAAGTTGTAATTTATAACTGTTGCTTCTTCACAGAAGGGAATTGGATCAAATAATGCTGATAGTGGGAAAATGTATCATCAATCAGTAGTCTCACTATTTGAGTCTCAATGGAGTACCCTCCAGATGGTTGTATTAAGAGAAATTCTGCTCTCTGCAGTTCGTGCTGGTGATCCTCTAACTGCATGGAGCGCAGCGGCGCAGCTTCTTAGATCCTACTATCCTCTAATACCTCCTGCTGGGCAACATGGCCTTGCTAATGCACTTTTAAATTCCGCTGAGAGGCTGCCACCAGGGACTCGTTGTGCTGATCCTGCTCTTCCTTTTATAAGGTATTTACTTAGTTAAAGATTTCTTTTCCCACGACTTATATCATGCCCATATCATATATCATAACTCAGTCCTTTTAATGCCAGTTCATTTGTACTTACGTGAAATGAAGTTAGAATTAATAATAAGTAGTTTATTAGCAGAATTGACTTATAACTACCTTTTTATTATATTTTGACTCATTAAAACTTTTAAGGCTTATATATGTTTAGTCCCTGACTTTTAAAGAGGAATCTAATTAGGTCCTTATAAAAAAAATCCTTAAATGAGAAAATTCTTTGCAGTCTATACTTTCAGAAGACAGCTGCTTGTCAGTTGTCAACTTGTCATAGCAGTAGAAAATAGTATATCACAATAAGAACAGGTTTTTCAGCTCCTTTGGTTTACTGTGCTCTCAAAGGAAATGGATTTTTCCCTATGGGAAGTCCAAATAATCTTTTCTTGCTTTGGGGTTTTAAGTTTTTCAAATGCTATTTCAGTCAATTACATAGAATTTTAAAGAACTAACACAAATAGCAATTTATTAAAAATTTCTTTCAGGCTGCATTCCTTTCCTCTCCACCCAATCCAAATGGACATTGTAAAACGTAATCCAGCTAGAGAAGACTGGTGGGCAGGTTCTGCTCCTTCAGGCCCTTTCATTTATACACCATTTAGTAAAGGAGAGCCAAATAATATGAAGAAGCAAGAGCTTATCTGGGTTGTTGGGGAGCCTGTCCAGGTCTTGGTGGAATTGGCAAACCCTTGTGGCTTTGATTTAAGGGTTGACAGCATCTATCTATCTGTCCATTCAGGAAATTTCGATGCTTTCCCTGTGAGTGTAAGCCTTTTACCAAATTCTTCAAAAGTAATAACCTTATCAGGCATTCCAACATCAGTGGGGACAGTTACAATTCCTGGATGCATTGTTCATTGTTTTGGCGTTATTACTGAACACCTGTTTAGAGAGGTTGACAATCTGCTCCTTGGGGCTGCACAAGGGCTTGTCCTTTCTGATCCCTTTCGATGCTGTGGATCTCCAAAGTTGAAGAATGTATCTGTCCCAAATATTTCTGTGGTCCAACCACTTCCATTGTTAATATCACATGTTGTTGGAGGTGATGGTGCCATCATTTTGTATGAAGGTGAAATTCGTGATGTGTGGATTAGCCTTGCTAATGCAGGCACTGTTCAAATTGAGCAGGCACATATTTCACTGTCAGGGAAAAATCAAGATTCTGTAATTTCATATTCTTCTGAGACTTTAAAATCTTGCCTCCCTCTAAAGCCTGGAGCAGAAGTGACGTTCCCTGTGACCTTGAGAGCCTGGCAGGTTGGCTCGGTGGATACTGATACTGGTGTAGGGAGGACTGTCTCAGGAAGCAATATGAGGCATTCCAAAGATGGAAGCGACCCATCACTGTTGATCCACTATGCTGGTACTGCCATCATGATGATTTTACCATTTCAATCTGCAGTCCTACCTTTTATATGTTGATTCCAATACTTGATTTATTTAACTGAATTTGCGCCTTTTATCATTATTCCATGTGTTCCTCCTCTATCCCCTTTGTTACATTTGTCATTTGTGTTATTATTTTCATGCATTGTATCGTGTCATAAAGCGTTAAAATACATCTAATTTGATAAGATTCCTTCCTTATCAAGCTCCCATCCCATGGCACATTAGCATTCTGTATGTGCAAAATACATGCAATTTAACAATTTCTTCGTGTCATTTTCTTATTTGGTAGCTTAATGACAATTTCTTTGTGTCATTCTGGTACTAATGCTTATTCCACGTTTATTAGGTCCACTGAAAACCTCTGAAGAACCTCTAACAAATGGATCAACTGTTCCTCCTGGAAGACGCCTTATAGTTCCCCTTCAGATTTGTGTTTTGCAGGGTTTATCTTTTGTAAAGGCTCAGCTGCTTTCAATGGAATTTCCTGCTCATGTTGGTGAAAATCTTCCTAAGTTGGATGATATGGATAATAAGTCCCCTGGAGAACATGTTAAGTCTGAAACAAAAATGGACAGATTGGTGAAAATAGATCCTTTCAGAGGAAGTTGGGGACTGCGATTTCTTGAACTTGAGTTGTCAAATCCAACTGATGTTGCCTTTGAAATCAATGTCTCTGTAAAACTGGAGAATTCTAGCAATGAGGACAATCATTTAGCTGATCAGGGCGCTACAGAATATGGCTATCCCAAAACAAGAATTGATAGAGATTGCTCAGCAAGGGTTCTAGTGCCTCTTGAACATTTTAAATTACCTGTTCTTGATGATTCCTTTTTCATGAAGGACACTCGTACAGATGGAACTGGTGGGGGACGAAATACATCCTTCTCTGAAAAGAGCACCAAAGCTGAACTCAATGCTTGTATCAAGAACCTGATATCTAGGATTAAGGTTCAATGGCATTCAGGACGCAATAGCTCTGGAGAGTTAAATATCCGGGATGCTATCCAGGCAGCACTGCAGACATCAGTCATGGATGTTTTGCTGCCAGATCCACTGACATTTGGCTTCAGGCTTGTTAGAGATGGTTTTGAATCAGAAAAACTTGATTCTGATAAAGAATCTGATATAATTGAATCCCCAGCTTCCAAAGATTCTGTGCTTGCGCATGAAATGACACCAATGGAAGTTGTGGTCCGTAATAACACAAAGGATATGATCAAAATGAGTCTTAATATTACATGCAGAGATGTAGCTGGGGAAAATTGTGTGGATGGTATCAAAGCAACTGTTCTGTGGACAGGTACTTTTTATAATTTTGCTTACTGTATGTAATTGGCATGCATTATTATTGGTCCCTAACATTGTATTGAAGAGCCTTAATCAATGTTTTTCAGGTGTTCTAAGTGATATTACTATGGAAATCCCTCCTCTGCAACAAATTAAACATTCTTTCTGCCTGCATTTTTTTGTCCCGGGAGAATATACGCTACTTGCTGCAGCAGTGATTGAGGATGCAAGTGACATCCTTAGGGCTCGTGCTAAGACCACTTCAGCTGCTGAGCCAATCTTCTGTCGTGGACCACCTTATCATGTTCGTGTCGTTGGGACTGCGTGACGGTTTTTGTCCATAAATGTGATGTTGGCTAAGTATTATACACTCAATGCTGATCTACATTTGTGTCAATGTGGTTAAAATTTACTTTTCCGTTGATGCGTTGAGATGTGTTTTCTCGCACAAGCGGGAATGCGTTGATAGAAACAGGAAACTAAACGGGCACTTACTAAGCTGTAATTTGTAGATTTGCTTTGGTTATTTAGAATGATGCAATTAAGTTACACGCGGTGAAATCGTAATGCCCTTGGGTTCTTCTGGTTACCATTTTCTTAGTGTACTTTCAAATTTAAGAATTCAACAGAATGCAACCTTGGGGGTTTTGTTTGTAAATCATGTTCATTATACTATGATGAGATAGTGGTTTTGGAAATTGTTTATTTCTGAACAAAACGAATGTTTGCACATTTTCTATACAGCTTCTTTTGTGACCGTTCCAAATACAGCTTCTGGTAGTTTGATTATTTTACACGGAATTACAAGCCATCTTTGTTAACAAATTGATCAATGGTGAGTAGGCTCTAAGAGATTTTTTAGATATCAACGTAAATGACATGCTTATATTTCGTATATTATATATTATATACCTGTACTCTTGAAAGTAACAAGTCGAGTTTATGGGTAAATAGCCAAGTTCGTCCCTGAATGTGTCCACCGACTTCACATTCGTCCCTGAATGAATTTTATTCATCTCGCGGTCCCCCAAAGTGACAAATGTCTGTCACTTTAGTCCTTGACGTTAAAAAACACTAACAGACGTTAACAAATTCATTTTTTATATTTTTTTACCCATGTGAAATTAATTAAAAATTTAAAACACAAAATCCTAATCTCCTTCTCATCTTCTTCAGCTTACTCCTTTTTTCTTCATCTTTGCATCATAACCCAGTTTTTTATCATAACCCAATTTTTCATCTAAAAAAATTACCATCTGCATCTGCTTCTTCATCTTTTCTTCATAACCCACCCAGTTTTTTTACTGAAACACAACAACCCCAATCTCCACAATCTCGTAACCCCCATATCCCCAACCTCTTCTTCCTCCTCCACCAAAACTCAAAATTCAGGTCAGAATCCAATTTCAAAGCAAAACCAGATCAAGGGAACAGGAAGCTTAACGATAAATCATCACCAGACCCGTATGTGTTTCATCATTCTCATACCCACAATGAACCCTAGCTCTCCCTTTCATGATAAATCTGGCACCGCCCCTCCAAGAACCAAAGGGGGATCAAGAACAAGAGAGATGAAGGATCGAACCTGGACGCTGAACGTGAACCTCACGCCTCCAAACACTTCGACCTCGGGTTCAGATATGGTGGCGGTGATAGTGTTGGGGCGGCGAAGAACCCTAAGCGGCCACGTGAAGGAAGGAGAGGGGAAGAGAAGAAGGTTGGGCTTGGGGAAGACGGACCATCTTCCATGCAGTCAGCGATTGAGCCGCCAGATCCAGATCGTGGTTTTCTTTCTCTCTCTCAACCACTCCTTCTCCTTGCTTCGTTTGCTCCAGCTCCCAAACATGTTGTGTGATGGGGTTTCTATTTTGTGATTGTTGGGTTTTTTTTTTTATTTGTGTGAAAAGTGGATGGATCTGTGGCAATTTTCACTTTCTTATGTTCAATTTCGTGCTTGATTTGTTGCTGTTGTGGGATTTTGTTGGGGGGGGTTGGGTTCTGGTTGGGAACATGTTTTGATCCAAGCTGACATTGGATCTGAATTCAGGAATGCATTATTATTATTTTTTCCAGGAATGCATTATTTTAATGATGTTGGAAGGTTTGTGGTGGGGAATTGGGTTGTGGTGGAAGGATTTGTGAAGATGAAGAAGAAGATGATGAGAAGAAGGAGATGAAGACCAGTGGTTCACATTAAGAATTTTTTTTTTCTGTTTTAATTAATTAGATTTTAGTTCAATTGTTATTCTAATTTACTTAAATGATTTTTCAGTTTTAAAAAAATGAATTTGGTAACGTCTGTTAGTGTTTTTTAACGTCAAGGACTAAAGTGACGGACGTTTGCCACTTTGGGGGACCGCGAGATGAATAAAATTCATTCAAGGACGAATGTGAAGTCGGTGGACACATTCAGGGACGAACTTGGCTATTTACCCTCGAGTTTATTCTGTAACTAACGGGTCTGAACCGAATTTGTGATATGTAATGGCTGTCTTTGCTCATCTTTTTTGTTTTTTAACGAATGGTTCTGAATTTGTGATCTGTAATGCCTGTCTTTGCTCATCTTTAATAGGTCTAATTACAAAATTTATAGTCCAAATACAGGCTTAAATATGCTTGGGTCTATAAGATGGTAAGAGGAATCAAATTGGTTCTGAATTTTTTTTGTGAAATGTCATCTTTGTAAAAATATATTTAATCAAATTAAGTCTTTTCATCAATATTGACTAGTCAACGGTCCAGTAGCGAGCATAATTAGCAGATGGTGTGTAGATTTTTCACATCAATTTTAGTCCCAATAAAATTTTTAAATCACATTTTCAGTTCCTCTTAATGAAATTCTTAATTCCTAATTCTTTATCTTCATCTTATTTCTCTTCCCCCTTCATCTTCATCCATAGCTCAAACCCAATCTCAGGGACAGGAACTGTATGCGCGTTGTGTGCGAGCAATCAGTTGCTTTGTAGCATGGAAGGTGTGGGTGAGGAATTGGTGGAACCAGTAAAGCAGGGAGGGTCGTGGCTTTGATTTGGATCGCAACAGTGGGGGTAATATATGGAGCTTGAGAAATGACATTGCATTAATTCAGGGGAAGTGGAGTGGATATTGACAGAGCTGTTGATATGATTCAATATAGACTGTGGCTGTGGTGGTTAAACTTAAAGGCAAAGGAGAAATCCCTTGTGTCATCCATATTCGAATGGATTGAGAACCCAAAGGCATGCTTAAATTCTCTCTAAGATAACTGGTCATACCACTGTATCTGTCCACTTGCTTTTTAGCTCAACTTAAAGGTCTGTTAGTATGCATGAATTTGAAGGCCTGCAGATATAACCTTTGTGGGAAAGGGCATTATCCCACCAGCTTAGAGGAATTGGCTATGGAAGGGATTGGAAAGGAGCCTACTACGGATTAGTCTCTGTTTCCCACTTCTTTCCAAATCAACCATTGTTTAAGATAGAACATTAAAAAGAATTTCACATTGACCATAAAACAGAGTCAAAAGTGGCAAGGTTCCCATGTTAGTTGGAATTTGTCAAATTGGGTCCATCCAGGCGTGGGTATAGTAGCTTATGGATCTCTCTGTGATAGAATTTTCTGAACAAAATCAAACTCACTCACACTTGGAAATTAAACACCTTAGTCAATTTACAGCATCTAACTAAACACTTGACTTCCCTTACAGGAACAAAAAACTGAAACAAACACTCCACTTTCATTCATGATTCAATTTCAAATCATGCTCGAGATGCTTCTTCATCTACTACTTCTTCCACTCGAGTTCATCCTCCGTCGCCGCCGCAACAGGGCTAACGTAGCTTACCTCTCCGCCGTCACCGGTATCCTGCTGCTGGGAAGATGATGGAAGACTCGCTTCCTTCAACACCTCCTTCCTCATCAACATCTTTCGAGTCTCCAATGCTACCCCCGGTGAAGGCCTCGCCTTCCTCATCGCTCCTTCCCTCACCATCCCTCGCAACAGCTACGGCCTCACCAACGCCTCCACCGACGGCAACTCCACCAACCGCTTCGTCGCCGTCAAGCTCAGCACCGTCAACCACGAGGTCGGCGTCGACGACAACTACATCGGACTCGACGTAAACGGCATCAAGTCCTCCAAAAACATCGTTTCCCTCACCCGGTTCAGCATTCGGATCGCTCCCGTTGGGGCCCAGTTCTACGTGCTGTGGGTGGAGTACGACGCAGATCGGAGGTTAATTAGCGTCTACATGGCGGATCAACCTTCTCCGGAAGCTCCGGTGGTGGAGAAGCCGGCCGAGCCCTTGTTGACTTGGCCTCTTAATCTCAAATCGGTAGTGAATCAAATGTCGTATTTTGGGTTCTCCGCTTCAACAGGTGTTGTTGCTGTTTTTTTTATAACCAAATGTTACGTTAGTTGTTAGTAAATTAGTACAAATTTTCCCTTCTCGGGATTCGAACCCTGACCTTTTACATGCAAATGTTGTCGTATTTTGGGTTCTCTGCTTCAACAGGTATTGCTGTTGAGCTGAACTGTGTCCTTAAATGGAACATATCCATTGAGGTTTTCCCCGACAAGACTAATATTTTGAAACATGGTGAAAATTCGAACTCACTGAGGATAGGTTTGGGTGTTGGGGTGCCTCTTGGGATTCTCGTTGTGGCGAGTGTTGGTGGATTTTTGGGCTACATTTTCTGGAACAAGAGGGAAAATGCCTCTGATCCTCTGCTTGTTGGGACCCTCAAGAACCTACCCGGAACCCCGAGAGAGTTTCGGTACAAGGATCTCAAGAAGGCAACCAATAACTTCGACGAGAAAAACAAGCTTGGGCAAGGAGGGTTTGGTGTTGTTTACAAGGGAACACTGCCGGATGAAGGGTTGGAAGTGGCGGTTAAGAAATTCTCCAGGGACAAGATGAAGAGCACGGATGATTTCTTGGCTGAACTCACCATTATCAATCGTCTTCGTCACAAGCATCTTGTCAGGTTACAAGGTGAGTTCAAGTTATTTAGCAGCTTGCATATTTGGCTCATATGCTTAATATCAATTCAATCATGCTGGTCTATGTTAGTTTCAGTTTTAGTTTCATTAATGCTTGTTACGTCTTTCCTTTCATGAACCCTTGTTAAATTCAAGTTCGAATTTTAGATGTGACAATTTGTTGTTAATGTTCCTTCCGGATCATATAATCATCCAGGATTATTTGAAAATTGAATGCAATGACTAACTCGCTGCCAATGTTGACCAGTCACCCCATCTTGTGCATTCAATTATTGATCTTAATTATAGTTTCCCAAAGCCAAAGAGGACTATTTTAAACGCATTTTGGCCCTTATAGAAGAAAATGACCTCGTTTTCTTCTGGATTTGGTTTTCAAAATGAACTTTATCCTCAGTAGTCAACATTAAGTACTGCTGTTTCTACTTTTAACCCAACTCTGATTTTCAAACATTATAGGGTACCTCCACACCCATCTCTAACTTCAATTTTTTATCATTTGTCTTCTTTATGGCTGAAAATTTTGTAACATTTGAAGCATTTTTTAATCTAATTTCCAGCAAAAACTTACTATGCACATTGTCAGCTCAAGTTTATTATCTTCTAATTGAGGTCGCAGTCCCAAACAACTTGTTGGAAGGCCAGTGCTTCCCTGAATCTTTTTATTGTAAACATAAAAGCCTGAAGACATTATCTCCAGGATCCTAATAACATAAATGCATGTATACCCCATTTACTTTGCCTTGATTTACAAGCATTGCCAACTAGTGTAGTAGAAAAGTTAATAAGTTATATATGAACCTGGCATGACTTGATTAGTAAAAGCAACAAATAATGAAATAAAAGCTAACATATATGCCCAATGACAGCAGTTTATCTGCCAATGCCATCATATTAATTGTATATTTAGGGAGGAACTGACTTTAACACTAATAGTACTTTGATAATAATATACAGGATGGGGCCACAAAAACGGCGTATTGCTCTTGGTGTACGATTACATGCCCAATGGCAGCTTAGACAACCACATTTTTTGTACGGAAGGGAGCAGCATTAGCCCCCTAAGTTGGCATCTTCGGTACAGGATCATATCAGGGGTGGCATCTGCACTGAATTACCTGCATAACGATTATGACCAAAAAGTGATTCACAGAGACCTTAAGGCAAGCAACATCATGCTGGACACTGACTTCAATGCTCGGTTAGGTGACTTTGGCTTGGCTCGCGCAATTGAAAATGAGAAAACATCATATGCAGATCAGATGGAAGGAGTTCAGGGCACTCTGGGATACATTGCACCTGAGTGTTTCCACACAGGCAAGGCCACTAGGGCATCAGATGTTTATGGGTTTGGAGCTGTGCTCCTTGAGGTGGTGTGTGGTCAGAGGCCATGGACAAAGATTGAGGGTTACCAGTTTTTGGTGGACTGGGTGTGGCACTTGCACCGCGAAGGAAGGATATTAGAAGCAGTGGATCATAGACTCGGGGATGAGTATGTGAGTGAAGAGGCAGAGAGGGTATTGAAATTAGGACTAGCATGCTCACACCCCATTGCCAATGAGAGACCTAAAATCCAGGCAATTGTTCAGATCATATCTGGCTCAATGCCTGTGCCTCATGTACCACCATTCAAGCCAGCTTTTGTGTGGCCAGGTTGGGATCTAGAGAGTCTTCCAGATATCCTTACAGAAACAATGAGTAGTACTGAATGAATACATGGTGGCTTTTAAGTTCTCACACGCACTAGCATCTGATTAGCTGGTAACAATACCAACCCTTACATTTACATTATGGATTGAGTGAATGTTTATATTGGTTATTGGTGTCTCCAGATTTCTTAAGACTAGACCAAGCAGTAAGGGCACCCAACCTAGCCGCCATAACCTGTATGAGTGAAGATCGTCTGACCTTTGTTTTGGTAACATTGAACAGTGAAGATCAGCTATATCCCTTTGGTTGCCCATCACTAGTCCAATCCCTTTTCATGTTACCGCATTGTAACTCACAATCCTGTAATACAATGCCTTGGCATATAAGTTCCCAACATTTATAAGCTAGGATACTCATATTATTTTTCACAGGTTACATTGACTCATTTTGAGGTTTTTTCTTTACGTTATTTTGAGTTTTAATTTAATGGATAAACATAAAAAATGAATAACTAATGGAACTTGTCAAAATTAGATTGATTATCTCATTGTGGTTTACGCTAAGGGAATCATTTTTCCCCATAGGCCATATCTTTTCATTATATTCGCCATGAGAGGACGATGAGAAAGAACCCCATGTTAATAGTGATGAAGCATTTTGCTTGTGCTTGAAGGCCTGCAGATGTTAATAGTGCTTATGATGTACACAATTGGGAAGTATATACCGAAACAAAATTTGGGTACAACAAAACAGGGTTGTGATTTTTGATTACATTTGAATGCTTGTGAAGTATGTGATAGGAAGGGGTTGTGGGTGTCCACTAATAAGCTGTGCATTTTACCTTACAATCATATACTAATTTTGTTTTTGTTCTTTAAATTTGTATTTGGGATGTAGAGGTCTATTTGTTGTAGAAATGGTATATGCATTTACTTTGTACAATTTAAATTTTGTTGTCATGGATTCTTATGACATGAGTTGTAGATAGAAGACCCTAATGGAAGTAGGGCTAATATTTTTCTATACAACAAAATCAATGATATCTGTCTTTTTATGATCGGTCTGATATGGGAGGAGGGGATTGGACTCATACATCACAGCAGGTTACAACTTATAACTAAGAGTCTAAGATCACAAAGCACAACAGGCTCATACATGAACAGAAATCAACCGAAAAATTCAAACTAAGCAAAAAGTAAACATTTTTGCGGACTCGGGGATTTTGGTTAAGAGAGCAAGGACCTCAATCCCCTCCCTCAAATACCATAAAAGAGACATGCAAGGATCTTCTGCCTCTATCGAGCCTTGTTCCTTCCTTCTTCACTTCTTTTCGCTACAAGGCCTCCACAAAACAGATGGGTTGATCAATCGAACCTTGAGGGTTTGAGACTGTTAGGGTTTGAGTGGGAAGAGTTTATAAGTACGATCAAGCGGAGAAACCATAGAATGTTAGTGTTAGCTTGCCGATGCTAATATGTGGGTAGGCCTAAGAGACGGGTCAGGTCCACTTCACATTAGCGACGGTTTTAACATATGGCCAATGATTTAGGTCCCGGCCTAGAACTACCCCTAATAAGTGAAAATCCCAATAATGGTTTTGGATTGAATGTAGCATAAGGTTTTTGAGGTGAACCAAGATAAATGTGTGAGTTTATCTTCTTTTACATTTATCTCTTGACTATCTAACAAATAATCTTCTTTAAGAGAATTATTCTGAAAATGACACGGTTTTACTATTTTGGCATTTGCAAGTCATCGACTGCAAATTCGTTAGACGATAATTTTAAAGAATCATTTATTCGGCGTCTATATTTTTAAAATTTGATACAGAGATAAGTCTAAGAGAACGTATTTTTAAAACACAACACAATTCAAGTTCCTGTTTTTTTTTCTTGTATTGTTTCAGTTGATATCAAAACTCTTCCTCTGGATTGAACACCAAACAATGAAAAAGGAAAGATCCAGTTGTTGAAGTTAGCACAAGCCAAACTTATCTTGTCGAAGGTCGTTATGTCTTCAAAACACTAACATTCAAGGTGAAGATAATGAATACTGCTAAGCTAGAATGATATTGTTTATAGAAGCCACTTATATTGACCTTTGAGACCTCATGGATAGAAGAATAAGAACCTAAAGGAGCTAATGGTCAACCCATACCCAGGGATATATGAGCCACGATGAAATAAATGGCAAAGAAATTTTTTTTCTGGCTTGTTGACCCGGGTTTTAGAGCTATTTTCTTGGGTCTTTAAGGTCATTTTTATGAGCATTTTAGGTTAGTTTAGTTCTTTTAGTCTAGTGTGTTTTAGTCTTATTTCATTCATTTTAATGTTTTTCAGGTTATCTCAATCCTTCACAATTAGAAAAGTAGAGAGTTTGCCAGTACAATAGTTGGGAAGCTTTTTAGCCTCTTTGGTTTTGAGATCCAGATTTTTGCAGAATAAATGGATAAACTATAATATGCAATGACTTAGATTTTGGGTTATGTGATGTCTAGTATATTTTTAATTTCAATGTGATATCCAAATTAATTCCATTTCAGTGTTGGGCAATCCAGAGAAATTGATCCTACAAACTTCATGCTCTTTCTAAATGCCATATCCAAATGCAAAAGCTGAAATCAAAAGAAAAAAGATCAGAGATTGGTTTTGCATTAATGAGCAATGAAGGGTGAAAACAATGCTAGACTGCTTGCAGATCTGCAATTATATATATTAGCAATGAAGGGTGAAGACAAAGCCATACCCACACCAGTTTTTTTTTTTTTTTTTGAAGGTTCACACCAGTTAATAGTGTAACAAGATCATTATTTTATAAAATAGAAAGAATAAAGATCCTTTCAAAAAGAAAAAAAGAATAAAGATACTTGAATATCATTATTAAGTCCATAAAATGAGCAAGATCTACAACGGTTCAGAACAAAGGCAGAAATGCCATCTTCTGCAGAGTACTGGACTCTACACCAGAATCCTATAACTGATCCAAAATTTTCACAGAATTATGGTCTTTAAAAATTAGAAATTTCCCAAATGATGAAACCAACTCAAGTGTTTTTTGGATGTTCTGAACTTCTCATAGTCCCTCTCTGGTGCTTCTTTTCAGAGGCTGCAGAGATTGCATTTGAATTGATAGCCAGAATCCATTTGGTGCCATTGGCATTAAGAAAAATATGAGACAATTAGAAAAAATATAGCACAATCATCAAGTTATAAAGAAAAAAATGTATGCAGACACACCTCAGATTTCAACAAGGAATGATTTGCTTCACTCCATATATCTACCTTTAAATTCATAAATATTTATCAGTAAAAATAGCTCCAAAGTGGCATCTCATCCGGTAATCAATGTCACTCTCAAATGTGAGAATGTAAGAACCAAAAATGCAGGTCACAGAAAACGGGAAAAAGTGCCAATTTCAGGTCTAAATCATTCCATTTCATATAATGCTGTCTTCTACAAAATGAAACCATTCCCAGAAACAACAACAACCTCCTCTTTGTTACCGAGTTCAATATTTGATATGCTATTCTATTACTATCCTCAACTTTTAAATTTATTGTGTTTATCTCAACAATGAATGTCATTTCTAGCTTGGGAATTTTTTGATTATGCTAAAATGTGTAACTGCTTCATTCTGATCACGTAGTCCAGCAAAAAAACACAATGCAGCCCATTAAAAAAGCACTACAGGAAGCACACATTTGTCAATAATAATTATAGTAAAGAAGCCTTATATCATGCTGAAACTAACATACACAATTTGGGGTTTTTCATCAGAAAGTTTTTATTAAAGGTCTCGGATCTACTAACCAAGCAACCTTGGACTCCCATGGCTGGTGTAGTGTGTAAATTTATTATCAACAACATGGTTCGTTGTAGAAGATAATTTATTCTCGGCCTCCTAAAAGTTTAAAACTATTGTAGATCAAATCAGTAAATTATCCATCTTACCTATTCCATGGTAAACCAAAAATCAGTATCAAGAGCAAGAGAAGTCAATTGAGCAGAGATCAAAAACAAATAAAAAACACCATTACTTATTTAGAAGCAAATTGGTGAATGGAAAATATTAATCCTACTATTTAATCATGAACCATTTAACCCATATCTGCATGCAGTGTAGTCATGTACTCATGTTTTTATTCAATGATTTGAATAATATATACTACACCTTACAAGTTTTTTAATCTCATTTCAGGTCTTAATCATCCCATTTCCTGCGCGTGTGAAATCAAAACAGCTCATAAAACTAGTCCCTGAGACACAAGACTAGAAGCAGATAAAACAAATGAATAAAACAATTGAAATGGGAGAAAATCCCATTGAAATTCAAATCTACAGCAAAAAGAATAATGTCTTTATTAATAATATTCATGTTTACGCTAATTACCATGTCCTCATAACCATGAGAAAAAATAATTTCAGAGTCATGAAGAAGAAGATTAAAAGTTCTCTGTCCACTAACATTGTTTTGAATGGATTCAGCAAGCCAAACACTCACTCTCACATGGTATCAAGAGTGCCACATCCTGCAAACATGTACAAGATATTTTTAATATGCAATACTGACCAACACTAAATGTAGTTAACAGAAAAAATGTGGAGGGGGAAGAGAGATCCTACCAAATTGAAAGCAGTGGTGGAAGAAGCAGATAAGATAAGTCAGCACACTTCAAAACGTGCCTGCTTCTTCATCATTTAATTTCTAGTTGTGGAACATGAGCTATCTTGTACCAATCCGCCCCAGTTTCTTCTTTACACCGCTCCTTCAATGTTGGGCATCCCCAAATAGTTAGAGTCTCAAGTGAAGTGAGGTGTCGAACACCATCCGGCAAGGATCTCAATCCTTCACAATTTGAAAAGTGGAGAGTTCGAAGGGAGCGAAGACCTTCCCAACCTTGCTCTGGTAAACACTCAAACTCACCACACCGAACTATTCGCAGGTCCTCCAAAGCATTGAGGTGTTGAATTCCATCCGGCAAGGATCTCAATCCACTACAATCATATAACTCTAGAGTTCGAAGGGAGCGAAAACCTTCCCAACCTTGCTCTGGCAAAGACTCGAGCTCATCACACCGACGGATTTCCAGATGCTCCAAAGCGATTAGATTGTTGAAGAGTTCACCTGGTAACTCCTTTAATCTTGGGAAAGCATATATGTCCAGATTTTTAAGACAAGCCAGTGATTCTACTGGGAGGGATGGCAGGTCTTCTTGGCCATTCTTAAGGCAGAGGGAGGTAATACCAGTGAAACGGGAGAAAAACCTCAGTAGCTCATTTGTATACTCGCATAAATAGAGGCTTGTAAGTGATGGAATGCATGATGGCAACTCAAGTTTAGGACACCTTCTAACTCGCAAACTACAAAGACGGGCAAACATCTCCCCTCTTTCCACTTTCAACAACATCTCTAACTTGGGTAAATCATATAATGAGAGTTGCTCCAAAGACGGGAAAGCTTTCACCTCCACACCATTGTAAGATTCATCATCATCCATACACTGGATATTATTCACATACCGTAATTTAAGTTTTCTTAAAGATGGAAGTCTACCAAGCGATGAAAGTTGCAAGCATTCATTGCAATGATGAAGTTGAAAATCAACTAAATTGTTGAGCATTCCAATCCAGCTCGGAGATTTTAGTCCCGCATAGCCATATATTCTCAACTTCTTAAGATTTGAGTGAGGTTGAAGCGCTTCAAGTACTTGATCGGGGTTAGTAGCATGAAACTTGTTATTCCATGTCAACCATAATTCGCGGAGGTCCTCTTTACCTTTCAAATTGGCCTCTTGAGCTTCATATGAACTTCCAGAATTTTCGAGGCCTGTGATGTGCATCTCTCCTCCCAGTTTTAAATCATGTAATTCTGCCAAGCTATGCCCTATCTTTGAACTGACAATGTATCCGCTTAATGTTCTCAAGCAGGATAATTTTCCAATGTTAGGGAACATACATGACAATGAATCACAATTTTCAATGACAAGATGTCTCAGATTCTGTAAGCAAGCCAAGTGTTCAGGTAGACAAATAAGTTTGCGCAACTCTTTCAATTTCAAGATTTCCAATTTCCGCAAGTTACAAATTGAGTCAGGCAAGGATTTTATCTCAAAATCACAAAGCTCCAAATACCTCAAATGAATTAAACTCCCGAGTCGTGATAGATTGAAAGAACGTGTCCGTAATACCCTAAGAGCGTGGTGTGTTGGGAAGCATGCCGAAATTTCTCTAATGGAAAATTGTAGCTGATATACTGTTCGTAAAGATTCAACTTTCTCGAAAGTTCCTTTATTGAATGATAACTTTTCTGAACTAGGATCTAAAACAACATGGTGTGTGCTTGAAGACAAATCTGTCATGTTTGCATTCTTCAAAATCACACATTCATTCCCCATGATAGATTGAGCAAGATCATGGACAAGGTCATGCATTATGAAAGTAGTATCTCCTTCATCACTTATATGGATAATATGGAAGAATGATTTTTGATACAATTCATTCCAAATCATATTACCAACATGTTCTGCCTCCATGTTTTCCCTAGATGAGATAAACCCATTGGCCATCCAAAGAAAGATCAGATCTTCCTTGTCGATGAATGTATATTTGGGAAATATGGCACAGAATGCAAAACACTGCCTCAAAGTTGGAGTTAAGTGAAAGTAGCTCAACCTCAAGGCAGGAAAAATACATCTTTCATCTTGTAAATTCCAAAGCCTACTTTCTTTAACTTCAACCCATTCCTTTTCCTCATTCCTTGAGTGTAAGAGACCTCCTAATGCTCGTGCTGCAAGAGGTGATCCCCCACACTTTTTTATGATCTCCTTGCCTATAGCTACAAGCTCAACACGCTCCTCATTGTTAGCTCCAAATGCATATTGCTTGAACAACAACCAACAATCATCCACAGATAGACCACGCAAACAGTGAGCTTGGCATGTTCCCATGATTGCTGCAACATCCATATCACGAGTGGATACTAAAACAGACGAACCTTTGGATCCACACAACAGAACAGATTTCAACTGGTTCCATTTCTCTTGACTTAATCCAAATTCCATTTCTTGATTTCTGTTCCACACATCGTCCAGAACCAGCAAATATCTTTTACTTTGTAACAGTGTTTGCACTTTTCTTTCTATTACATCCAAACCCAAGGCATCATATTTTTCTCCTGTGACAGATTCTACAATGGAACAACAAATTCTCTTGACAGAGAAATTCTCAGAAACGCAAATCCATGTCTTTGGGTTAAAATTGTCACTCACCCTATTATCATTGTAGACCATCTGAGAAAGTGTTGTTTTCCCCATTCCACCTAAACCAACTATGGGATAGACGGAAAGGAAGTCAGAGTCGCGTTCTTGACTGAGAAGGAACTCCACAATCTTCTCCTTATCATCTTGTCGTCCATATATTTGAGGTTGGGGAATGATTGAGCTGGTTTGGCGCCATTCAGCTACTTCAGCTGGCCTTTCCCTAACACCCTCTTGTAGAAGGAACTTGGTCTTACCTTCAGCAATGTCATCAAATCTCCTTGTAATATCTTTCAGCCTTTTGCCAATCTCATAGCGGAACTTGATGTTCTTTGGTTTCAGAGAGGACAATCCACCAAGTCGAAGGGATTCTATGGAACATTCATCAAGGATATCATCTAGAATGTAAACAGCATCTTTGAGTTGCTGCAGCCATACCTTTATGGATCGGTTAGTTATTTGTTTCTCCTCAGCATCTTCTACAATAGCCTTGATCAGTTCTAGAGTGCGTGACAGCTTTTCAGCCTTACCCTTGATTCCAGAAATGGTTGCAAATTCATTTCGAACCATAGAGAGTAAATTCTCAAACACAGCTCCAAGTAAGGCTTCAGCCATATTCAGAGAAGCTAAAGTTAAAAAGAGAAGAAGTGCAGATGAAGTGTGAAAACAAGGATAGCAGTAGCAGAGTCAGTTAAAAGAGAGAACTCTAAGCTACGGAGTCCAAGGGCAATAAAGGGATTCAAACTTGTGCTTGACAACTATTAATTTGTACTATAGTGAGCAACTAAGTAATTGTTATTTTTACTTTGCATATATTCTAATGGGTTAATCATCTAATTGGTCCCTGTTTTTGTCTCGCCGTCTGAAATTAGTCCCTCCCCGGAAAATTTGCAAATATGGGTCCTCTCGTTTGCAATAAGTCTGAAGCAGGTCCTCGCCGAAGCCCCGGAGCTCCGACGAGTGATGAATAGACATGCTGACCGGATAAATGAGGCTGACGTGTCAAGGAAAAAAAATAAAAAAATTCAAATAAGTTTTATTTAATTAAAAGTCCCTAATTAACCCTAACATCTAACTAATCCTAATTAACTTACTAACACTAATCTAATCAACATCATGAGGTTTCCAGAACAGTTTCTTCAACAAGACTTGTAAATCCAGAAACACAAATCAAAATCCAGAAAACAAAGCCCCAATCCTCACCACCACCATAACCAAGCATACAAAGAATTGAAAGGGGAAGAAAAGAAGAGCATAAAATAGAGCACAGGCAGAGAAACAAACACCGCACAAAAATGGCTTTTTCAAAATCTGTTCTAATTGGGATGAGATATTACAAATAATAGTGCACCTGTATATATTGTCCATTATCATACCATTAAGTAAAAAATAAATTTGTACCCATAAATTATCACACCAACTTGCCCAACAATGTGAATTCAGTGTGACAAATGGCAAATATTGCTTGCTGAATTCACACAACACGCACTCACCGTCCAAAAAGCCACCAGTGGATGAGGAAGAAAACTCACAAGGTTCAAATGGGTAATCAGAGGCAACCCTCAGAAACTCCTTCGACCATGATCTGAATCCCCATCTATCTCTCTCTCTCTCTCTCTCTCTCTCTCTCTCTCTCTCTCTCTCTCTCTCTCTCTCTCTCTCTCTCTCTCTCTCTCTAGACCATGATCTAAAGCATTTTTCGACCAAAATCCAGATCTAGCAAAAGGATGAAGCAAGAAAACGAAAATGGGGAGGCAGCAACCGTGGCTGTCCCTGCGGTGGCGTAACAAGGTAGTGGTCGTGGTGAGGAATGGCGGACAACAATAGCTTCACGGTGGAGTTTTGATTTGTGGTCTCGTTGATGGAGCCCTCACCTGGGTTCCTCATTCTCGATCTCTCTCATCTCCCAACGCGGGGTGCCACATGACTCACCGCCTTGTTCTGGCCAGGGAAGGAGCTCCGGGTTGTCGAGGCCTTTCCTGAACTAGTTGAGGATTTTGGGGTCGGTGGCAGAGAGGTCTGGCAGTGGAGAAATCGCCGTCGGGAAGAGGAGAGTGATGAGGAAGAAAGTTTCAGAAGAAGAAGCGTCCATGGCAGCGGGTGATGATGTTGTTCATGAGAGAGAGTGGTGAAGGTTCATCCCCTGCATTTGGATCTTGAATGAAGATGGAAGAAAAATTAGGGTTTGGACTGGGGTGTTTCTGAATAGGTGATTTATTAGATGAAACTGATTAATTTGAGGGTGGAAATTGATTGTTTTTAATTAGATATAGATTAGATTTGTTAAAAGATTTTATATTTTGGTTAATTGGGTTAAATTATCTTACTTGTTTTTTATTTTATTTTTAAATCCATGTCAGCTAATTTAATTGAGTCAGCATGACACTTCATCATTCGCCGGAGCTCCGGGTTCCGGCGAGGACCTGCCCCACACACTTTACATATGAGAGGATCCAGTTTTGCAGATTTTCCGGGGAGGGACTAATTTCAGACGGCGAGACAAAGACAGGGACCAATTAGATGATTAACCCTTGATGGTTTTGGATGATTGCAATCATGGACCAGCTGCATAGATTAATATCTGATGGCAAGTGGGAAAATTTGACAGAATGTTAGCCTTGGAAAGCACCCCTCATTGTTACTTGCCACAATGAGACAATGAGTAATCACCGTTTTCTTACCTCCTCCGCACAGCGAAGGGACCTTCTGTTTGGCGACGTGCTTGAATGGAAAGATTGCTCTGCGCCTGCTAGGTGAAGAAGAAGAATGTAAGGAAGAAAATCTAAATGGAGATTCTGTACAGTAAGGAGAAGAAGAAAAGACAAGTTTAACGTCAAAAATGAAAAATAAATAACTGTTTTACGTTTTTTCTTCATATTTTACACTGTAGGCTGGACTATTATTATTTTGGTCCACCGGTGAACCATTGATAATAACCATTAGATATAAGAATTTAAGAATATTCTCAAGATCAATGGTTAGGATTGAATGAGTCATAAAAAATGTGTAAAGGTAATTAGCCTCTCTCTTTCAAACCTAACATCTCCCACACAAGACCATCGGAAAGATGCATGACTCTTATCATTGGAGCTCAAAGCTACCACCGCCCACTTGGTCGTTGGAGCTCCAACCTGCAATCTTTGATGGCTAACCTTTCACCCGAACCTGAAGAAAAACAATCATTCACTTCAATACTAAAATAATAAAGGTTCACTCTGGTGGGCACCTTAAAATTGTCTCTGTAAAAAAAATTTAATTTTTTTATCCTTATTAATTTTTTCTTTATTTTAACAAATCCTTCTCATGTCATTTGTTTATGTTTATACTGTGAGAATGAGGGTCTTTAGTGGCACTTCCACCAAACTAGCGTTGGCTTGAGCTCAAAATTGTTGGTATTAATGATAGGTAGGGGCGGATCTAGAAACTTGATGCAGTGGGGGCAATATATACATATAAATTCATGATAAAAATCATTAACATATACCATTAGAAAAGATGACATTTTTTACCAAAAGGGAACACAAGTTGTGACATTTTTTACCAATGAGGCTATCAAAAACCACATATTTTTACTACTCAAGTGAGGACATTTTGCAATGTAGTACACAAGTGAGGGCATTTAGCAATGTGAGACATAAGTGAGGGCATTTTTTTTATCAAATAGAACATAAAAAATCACATACTTTTACTACTCAATTTTTTTTCTAATGTTCTTTTCCAAAATTAAGTAGGGCATTTTTGCCCTCATGCCACACCACTTGGATCCGTCATTAGGTAGAACGATAGTGTCCTCATAATCATAAATCGTCCGAGGGGCAACAAAAATCTCTCGCAGACCTCGTGGCATTCTGTGCCTCAACTTCCTCCATCTCAGTACGAAATAGTGATTCGAGTTAGGCTTGGATTCTCCTCTCCATCTCCCCCCGTTGTAACGCCCCAATTTTTTATCAGGGGACACATTAGTAACCCATAAAAAACTAGGGACCAATTTTCAAAAATTTCAAAAGCTAAGTTTAAAACCACTTGCTTTCACAAGTGTAAGTTCATCCGAGAAATTCCCAAGAAAGAGAGGTGTGTCACACAGACAACTTCAATACCAAACTTTTCCTTCCTCGCCTAAGATCAACAAGTATAACCAAAAGCCCGCTTGATAAAATAATTTTGAAGTTCAAAATTTAAAAACAATATCCATAACTAAAAATACCCAATGTATATAATATAAACCAAATTAAAATAATGTACTAGTACCCATCTGATAAAAATTAAGATAAACAAAATAAATATATCGCGTCAATTTCTCAATCAGGATCACATTAGTAACCATCAAAATCTTGTGAATAATTTCGAAATTTCCAAACTTAAGTTCGAAAGCCAATCGTTTCACTAGCGTTAGTGTATCTGAGAAGTTCCAAAGAAAATGAGTTGCGTCACATGGACAATTTAAATACCAAAACTTTCCTAGCCAGAGCTGCGTGAGATGACAAGTAATGCGCAATGCGCCACTTATGGAGTCTTTCTTGTGTGTCCTGATCTCCTTTTTGTGTGGAGTTAGTACTTACGATAATATTGTGCCCGTGGGGCACATGTCTTTTGAACAATGTGGTTCCTTTAATATTATGTACATATTCACATTGACTTATTTATGCATGATTTAAAATTCTCACATTATCATTTATGTTTTCAAAAAAAAGTACCCGCGTTTCACGAAAGGATGATTTGGTATATTTATTTCCACATTTTTTGGCACAAAGTAATACTTTAAAAATTGGGGTGTTACACTAATCATGTATAGAATAAAAAATAAATGTATTTATTGATTAACATGATTGAATTTAATTAATATAGAGTGTCATGGTTTTAATTGACTATGAATCAAAATTAATATTTTTTTGAACGCAACAAACGATATTATTAAATCAAGAAGAAACCGGCATAGAAGCCAAAACATCAACAAACAAAAAATTGAACAACCCCGGAGGACGCGAGTGAACATGGGACATAGGAAAAACTTTCCTTTAGTAAATACAATAATAACAGTGGATAATAGATTCGCTGGTTTTTTTAACAGAAAGATAAATTACACTCTTTAGAGATTGATCTCTGGACCTTTCACTCCCCTGCCTATATGTCCCCTAACTCTTACCACTTAAACTATCCATCGAGAACCGATTCATCGGTTCTATTTTTTTGAAAGCAAAAATATTTATTAGATAACAGCTTTGGGAACAGAATACAGAGGGAATGGAGGTGATTAGAGTGCAAAAAAAAGCTAATCACCTAACAACAAAGAACAACCCCCGAAACTAAACGATCAAAAGCCCGACCAAGGCAACCAAAAGACCAGACAAAGGAACCCAAAAAAAAGCCAAACAATAGTAGGATAACCTCTCAGCTCTATCTCAACCTGCGGGCTCTGATCCGAGCATCTATGGCATGGAGGGCTTCCTCACCCGAGCAATCATACAACAAACCTAGTCGTTTCCCCATGATCAAAGTTCACCTTGCCCTCGTCATAAGGATTAAAATTTAAATGATCATGTATTGATTTTTCTAAAATAAAAATATGTGAGTATATTAAATTAGCATAGTTAATTTTACATATGTACCAAAGATTAAAAATACACTAAAATAATAACTAGGGTTGTCATATGGCAAGATCTACTAGGAAATATATTCTTTTAGTAAATCTAACAAATAAAAGATTTGTTGTGTAAATTAACATATAAAATCAATCTTTTAGTATATTATATATATAAGGTAATCTTATCGTGAATGAAAGGTAATCTTATATGAGAACATAAGAATAAATCGTGACATTAGATCTAATCGTGAATGATCAAGATTAAAACGCAAAGTCATGTGATTTTTTAAAAAGTCACATGAGTTTTAAGTGATCATGTGACCATTAAATATTTTTTATGCTGAGTATCCATAACTAGATCTAACGGTCCTTATTCATTATTTTTTGAACCTCCCCTTATTCATTCTTATGTTCTCATATAATACATCTTTTATTTATTTATATATATATACACGCGCACAAATTAACCATTTTTCTTCAATATATAGTGGTTACATTTTATTTAAATACATTTGTAGATTTTGAGTGAAGATGATTAATTTCATCTATATCATCTTAAGCAGAATTTACTAAAATAATTCATTTTATATGAATGTATAATTCTATTGATTCTCTAAGTCAATACTGATTGAGTGAGTTCAACTTTTTTTATATTTGAAAGTTTTTTAAATAAATATATGACATCAATGATGTTATTTGAATTGAAAAAATTGGGTATGAAAAAAATACTTACATACACATTTGGCACCTTTGTCATATTTAATTATTGATGTTAGACCCTCATTTTTTTTATTTGACTTAAGTTTTTTTTTAAATATCATATTTTAGTATCAGAGTGAACGAATAAAATGAAGTCATTTCAAGAACTAAAGTGTCCTAGAAAAGTCGTATAACTCTATTTGTGTATTGGTATTCTTTGACCTGAAACAAAAAAAAAAGTGGACGGATTAAAGGTAATAATCTGTAATAATGCACTAAAAATATATTTAGAAATAAACATCCTCTATAATACAATATACAAGAAAATATATTCACCTTTCAAAGTTTGAAACATAAAGAATCATGAATAGCTTGAGATGATTACAAGTTACAACTTTTACAATTTCATTAGATTACCCATCTTGGTATTATATTTTTGAAACTATCACTTGAATTTTCTTCTTAGGGGTGTGCAAAGGATGATATTCTATTACCATTGATAATAATCCTAGAGTTCAAAAAAGTAAGAACTTAAAGGAGATTATGCATAAACTAATAAAAAAAAATTGCTATTACTTTATTTTTTAAAGCAAATAACTATATACACATTTACAATATTTAGTCATAAACCATACTTAATATGTCAATATTGATCCTAAAGGTTATGGAAAACAATACAATCCTAAAATCTATATATCTTAATCCAACAATTAACAATTTCATATAGCAAGTAGAACCAATGCAGAGTTTACCATAAACTCAATTTCCTCATGGATTTGAGAATCGATCTAAGAAACTTGGATTGTTAACATCATTCCCATGTTTTCCATCATCAAAATTTTGTGCATAACTAATTGGATCATACTGTTGAATCTTCTTTTTCTTTGATCCATGATCTTTCTTATTTAACGATTCCCTAACTTTTGACCACAACGATTTCTTCTTTCCTTGACTAGAGCTACTCGCTTGAGGTTGTACTTCTTCCTTTGGCTTTGAATATTTAGCCTTGGTGAGGGAACCGGATTTTCCCACTTTATTTGACATTGGTTCTATATAGTGTGAAAGAAAAAAATAAAAATCAAATCTATACTACTAACGCTTGTTGAATATTTTGAATAAGTGATAAATATTAATAATATATACATATTGTTGATATTTATGATTATTTGCCTTAATCCAACTACATTTACTGCAGCAAGAATAACATGCGATAATATTATTGTTTTGCACGAGCTAATTAAACTTAAATAATAAATTTTAGAAACAATGTCCATAAAATTTATATAACATCATGTTAATATTTCATAATTCTGTAATTCATGTCTTTAATTATATATAATAATGGTGTATCTAATGGGTTGAGGAGCCCCTTGCTCCTCTTTTATATATATTTATATATATATATATATATATATATTAATTTAGCTTACCAAAAAAAATTTATATATAATAATGGTAATTGGCTTTTGATGTCAATACTTCTATAATTAATAGAAGCAAACTTTAAAACAACCAATGGTGATTCTCACCTTGTGATATGACTAAAAATTGGATGTTGTCATACTTTTTAATTGCTTGGATGAATTTATTCTTTTAGAAATACTCAGACCTTATATGGACTATAAGGGTGTGAGAAATAATCCAGGAATACAATTTGAATTGTGTTTTTTAAAACAACATTTTTAGAATAAGTATTAGGTCCTTAAAAAAATTTCAAAAGAGTGATCGTGCAGCGGATAAAGTATTCGAGTATAAGAACTAAAGCATAAAAATCATACAAGATATTTATTTTGGTTCACCCTAAATCAGTAGGCTACGTCCCGGCCTTGGTACCCACCAAGATTTTTCACTACTTCAATCAAGTATCAAGAACTTCTCCTTTACAACTATTCTAAAGGACTTCTCCTCAACAAGTATTCTAAAGGACTTCTCCTCAACAAAGTATTCTACGAGACTTCTCCTAGATCCAGGAAATAATTTTTTTTCTACTTAAATTCTCTTCAAAAAGAGTGATGTAGAAAGATTAAGATCAAGCAACTCTTTATTATTGTGATACAAGATATGACACTAAAAGAATACTAAGTGTATTTAAGAAAAATATGACTTAGTGTAGGATCTCTGAAGGTGTAGTGTTTTTTACTTTGAGGCATTTTCTCACTTTTTCAATTCTTTCAAATCTGACTCCGTTGGTTCTATTTCTTCAAGTCTTTCTTTTATTCGCCTTCTTTAGGTTAAGAGACATTGTAACGTATGTACCCTTCCGTTAATTTACGATTCAATGACCACATGGCTATCTCCATTGCATTAATTAATGCTCTTGCATATTTGATGTACCTTAGTTAGTGGTATTTCCTTAAAGGTGATCCATAGTGTAGGTATATGCTTTGCGCAGTGGATCTTCCTCTTTGAGTAAAATTTGTAGTTGGTAGGAAATTATTTGATGTGACATGTATGACAACATTATACTTTCACTTTGAGCCTTTGAGGGATGTTCCTTTTATAGCTCATGTGATACACTTTGAATTCTTTAGCTATTTCCACATAGACTTCAAACAATGGCGCTTCATCCGATTAGACTTATTATATCCTCAAGGACATAGACGATAAGTTCTTTTGTTGTCTGTTCAATCTAGTGGATGTTACTTTCTTCATACTTAACTTATGATGTTAGACGTTAATAGAGCGAGTCATTTTTTTTCCTAAAAGTTTGAGACAATAGAGTTTAGAGAAAGTTTTTGTTGGTCAATATGATTGTACTGCAATATGTTCAAAAACGTTGTTATTGCTCATAACATGTAAAAATGTGTTTTTTTTTATTGTAGAGATGAACCCTTATAAACTCATGCCAAACCTTTCACAAATTTAGATGCATCTTATGGTCAAGCCTAAGTGTGAAAGAGAAGTGTTTTTATCAAAAAAGCGTGCTGGAAATTGATTTCCCATAAGTTTTAATCGATTTCCCAATATAAATTCACAGGCCAGCAATCGTTACTAAAATATGGTAATTTGTTACCCAAATTTGTTGTTTATATTATGAAAACCACTTAAAATACTTTTTAAGAAACCTTTTCCTAGGGTTTCTGAAGCTTTAATTATAAGACCATTTAACTTCAAATTAAGTATTTTTAGATATTTAAGAGAGTCTTTTAACTAAAGGACTTAGGTGTTCTTCCTAAGAATTAAAAAACCTAACTAGAAAGAAATAAAGACAGTAATAAACATAGCTATTACAATCTTCACTCCTCTGGCTTAAGACCTTAAAATTTTATTCTTCTCTTGTAGTGTTGTTGCGATCCTTCAAACTATGCCCAAGGTGTAGGGGTAAGACTTCTTCTTCATTTAAGGGCTTGTTGCTTTACCTCCTTGCATTGCTTTACCTAGGGATTAGTTGATTACCCCTACTAGAGGAAAACTTAAGAAAATTGAGAATAGAGTAAGGAAGAAAAATGGCCCTATTGATAGCCCTAATTGGTTTGTTGTAGTGATTAACGCAGATGTTGATTCAGATTCGAGAGAGGGAGTTTATTGTTTTATCGAAGGAGTGTTTGGAGCCTTATGGCATTCTGAAAAGAAAGAGGAGTATCACTTTCACGCAAAATCAATATGGCATGAAGTATGACTACACAGATGATGTTGCCCTCTACTGTATCGTGGCTTAGATCAATGTGTACAGGTCTTCTTTGGGAGCTGAGGTAGTTTCTTGAGTATTGGCTAATTCTTAGGGGTCTTTTGGGTTGTTAAGGTTCTTTAGGGGTTGGTCTCTTTGGCTTCGGGGGCATTGTTTCCATTTCCTTTGTTGGTGTTTTTCTGGTTTGGTTGTTCCTATTTTTGGGTTGGTTGTTGTCGGCTTTGCAGGTTTTTTGGTCCCTTTTGAGGAATGTTGTATATCCCGAACGTTTTTCTCATCTAGATCTTTTGTTTTCAAAAAAAATATTTTATTCTAATGTCTTGATAAATTTTCTTGCAAATATTCTACTAATTTTCCCGCAATCGTGTCCATTTCTACATGGTTTTTTCTTATGTAATTTCTGAACAATTTATTCTTGTATATTTTTCTACACTTTTCAAGTACTGGACTTTCCTACTACCTTATTTCATCTGAATTTATCTAACATTGTGTTTTTTAAAATCTTCCCATAGAGTTTCTTAGGATTTTTCTGTAAATTTGTCCCACTTATTACATATGATTCCTTAATAGGGGTTTTCTTACCGGTATATTTCCTTTTGATTTACGTACCAAATTAAAAAAAAATAAATCAGATTTATTTCCTACAAATTTTGCTAGAATTGTAAATGTTATTTTACTTTGAATTTTGATCTAGAGATTTACCTGCCAATTAAGTTTCATGTGCATGATTTTCCAAGAGAATTTTTTTTTTAAGAAAAGGATATTAAGATAAAGAAGGTCTTGAGGAAAGCTCCCTCAAGTAAGCATTATAGGTCTAAAGAATTCTCAAACTGAAACGTCTCTGTTGCAACCTTTTTTGGCTAAAAAATCCGCTAGTGGATTAGCCTCTCGATATATATATATATATATATATATGAATAACAGCTATACAATCAACTTCCTCTAACAAAATATCAATCAAGTTAAGACCATTTAGAAGTTTCCATGGTCTATGAGCTTTGTTCTGAGTCCATCCCACAGCAATAAAGGCATCACTTTCAATGATAATATGAGAGACTTGGAATTGCTTGAGGATAGCTTTCACTTCAGCATCCTATTGTCACGACCCAAAATCCCAAGTCGTGACCGGCGCACAGACTACCACCCTAGCCTGACAAGCCTCATCCTTATAGGATCATTTTTCAAACAATTTATTCAAAATAATCATGCACACAAAATTTGTAAAATTTTCAGTAGAATCTCCTTTGTATTTTCAAAAGTTTCAAAAATAACAACATCTGCCAATAAGCTCCTCCATAACCAGTATTTCAAGTAAAATGCCAACTCTTAAAATAAAACAATAAATCACGATCCCAAATCTAAATCCACCTAGGACTCCATATAGCTGCAGATAACCAGGATTAACTAAAAGACACCAACATGACAACCTGCCAAAGGAATTAAGTCGAATGATCTGAATCTGACAACAGTCTGCTACTCAGTTGCCTGAAAATCTGTGGAGGGAAATAAGGAATGGAGTAAGTCACAAAGACTTAGTGAGCAGTCAAACAACCACCCTGAACAGGAAAGGGAAACAGACTAGGCACGAGTTTTTCGCTCTCATCTCAGTATAAACAATTTATATCATCAATAATGTCAGTTTAAATAATTTCAACAATGAACTTGACAAAAAAATCATAAAGTTCATAAATAACCATTTCAAATAAATACAGTTAAAATCATGTCCAGATATGAAAAACATAAAACCACAAATATAATTAATAGGGTCACACATGTAGAACCATGAGGCGGCTCCATCTCGTTGATAGCTCTTTCCTCCTAAGGGATGGCCTCTCCGATAGGGGCGGCTCCATCTAACGGATAGCCCTTTCCTTTCTTAAGTCACATCGTGTCATCAGGGGAAGCTACATCTCGTTGATAGCCCTTTCCTCTCAAGGATTATCTTACCCAAGAGGCGGCTCCATCTAACGGATAGCCCTCTCCACCCGGAGTCATGTCAAATCTCATCAATCTCATCGGGGGAAGCTACATCTCGTTGACAGCCCTTTCCGTGCACTGACGGCTCCATCTAACGGATAGCCCTCTCCTCCCGGAATCAAACTAGCTAGGTGCACCTAGGTCGTTACCTCCGCTAACGGCTACGAGGTTCTATCAAGGATCCCCAAAACCATTTTCTCAAACCCATACAAGTTTCATCAACAGTCTCAAAATCAGCTTTCAAATGCTCATCAAAGCTTTTCAAAATAACATTCTCAACACCAACTTTTCAATGTTCATCAAAGCTTTTCAAGTTCACGATCTCAATTTCACATAATTTCAAAATTAACCCAATATCATTCTCTTCTCATACCAATTCATAAAACATGCTCAAAATCAGCTTCATCAAATCATCTTTCAGAGTTCAAGAATGATAGTCAAACATATAAAAACATGTTTCCCCAATTTAGATAAATAGACAATATGATAAAGTAATTAAATCAGTTATAAGACAGTGAAAAATGTCATAGCAGTTGAAAACCACTCACTGTTACAAAGAATCAACACGATTGCTCCCAACAACTTCCGGACTCACGAATGAACCACTAGCCGCGAATCTGAACTACCAAATAAGAAATTGCAAACCTTCAGATGCTATTATCTCATGTTATACTACTCAGGAGCAACTATGAAATCATCAATTACATGCTCAAAGTCCTAAAAAAACAATTTTACTTAATTCTAACATATGTTGTAATACTATTCTTTAAAATCAATGAGTTATGGGTATACCTCAAAAGCATCCAAAGAGCAATTCTGAAGGGGTGGTACTCTTCTCCTTACTCAAAGTACAAACCCTAATTCCCAATTATTTTACCAGAAGCCATTCCACAAGGATACCAAAACTTTTGTTCATGAGCGAAAAAGAAAAAGAACACGTAGAAGGGAAGAGGAGTGTGCCGCTGGTTGCTATGCACAGGCAAAGACAGAGATTTCGAGATAGGGGGTTAGGGACACGTTTTTGATAATGGGGGTTGGGGCTGCGTGGGTTTCTTAAAGCATGGTTACTGTAAGTGTTTGAAATAGATCAACTAGACGCTTCAAACACTCTATCTTCCACTCGCCTACAAATTTCCTTTACAGTGAAACATCTTGTCTGATTTCCAGTCCAGAGTAATTCATCATCTCCTTCAGCCGGAACAATGGAGTTGATCGTGGCATAGAAGAGATTTTGTTGCTCTAATTCCCAACCGAAACATTGTATTCTCATATTTATATCCTAGATCCATCTTCTATTTTCTAACATACCGTGATCACTAATCACAGCTTGTTTATCAATTGTCAGAGCATACATCCTAGGGAAGCTGTCTCGAAAGGTACCAGTTAGTGCCCAAGGGTCAAGCCAAAACCTGATTGATTCTCCATTTCCTACCTTGCATAGTAACAGTTCTTTGAACTCTTTTGCCATCAAAGAATCTTCTAAGAGGACCTTTTTTATGTCTTGGAGGAAGATAGAATAAGAGTTTTTACCATTTAAGAGTATATGCAGCACCTAACCCAAGAGAATTTAATATCTAGTGTTTTCTTTGGGAGATTGATTTCTACACACTTTGTATACAAGAAAGCAATTGTAGCTGACTTGATCATCAATTATTTAACATTGTATGTGTTTATAATTTTGTTTTAATTAGATTGAGACAGTTAACAAACATTTTCTACCACTAAATTCTTCAACTTCCTCGTGCATGATTCAAATAAAATCTCTAGTAGTTATGAACAAAACGATATATTTCGTTCCAAATTCATGCAAAATAGAAACCTTTTTCGTATTATTGCTACATACTTCTATATATCCCTATCTGAAACGCATCCTTTGTGTTTACATCGATTATATAACTTTCTAACATTAAACTTTACAAACTTTGATTCATTTTTAAGAAAAAACAACACAACATAAATATAAAACAAATGAAATAATAAAATTACAATATGAACATACATATATCTCAGCTATACCCAACAATCTCTTTTGGGAGTTCTTCGGAGTAATTGATGGGTGGTGAAGATGGCGGTGATGCCGGCAACCGAGAGCTAAAGTTTCTAATGGGTAATTCCTCGTGCCCTTCCTCATTTTCAAAGTTGAGGGCGTAGCTCGAAGGGTCATAGCTGAAGTCAGCGGATAGTGACTGACGGTGGTGCCTACGCCCAATGCGGTGCCTGATACCACGACTCCTGCCACGAGGCGTCGTGGAATGGGTCGTGCCAAACTCGCTAGCACCGGTTGGTGATTTCTTGAACCAAAAAGAGGAAGAAGAACCTGAATATGATCCTGCTGGTGAAATGGGCGTCCTGGGTATGTGCAATTTGTTGAATATTCTTTCTCCTTGATGCTCTAATGAATCATGATGAACGCTACTCGTGAAGCAACAAATTGAAGATTTCAACTTTTCCCTCAATGATGATTGTCTATGAATCCCATTATTCATCATGATTAATAATAATTAATTAATATATACCCTTATTGCTTTTCTCAAACCCTTTTGAGAGATGAAAAGGAGAATGTGGTGGTGGTGATTGTTGGTGGTGAAGTGTGGATTGTGAATTATATAAGTTGGGGTGTAATGAGAGAGGGGTTGAGGGATGTTATGAATGTTAAGTTGGTTAAAGATGAGTTTTGAGTTGGGAAACCCCGAAGAATCCGTGGGATGAACGTAGTTGCGATTTTTGTGCTAAAATTGCATTGTTGTACTTTGGCTAATTTGTTCCTTACAAACTCGTTTATCCATGTGGCAAATCATGTTTTTGTTTTTTATGTTAGAATATGTAGGGCGGGGTTGCAAATTTCTATCATGAATTCCAATTTTGTGCATTAAAAAGGTAATTGTTAGTTTAATGATCTATGAAGTGCTCTCGAATTATTGTTTCTATAACTATTTTTGAAATAGTTATTAGAAGCATCTTTAATTTGTTTTCCCCCTTTTTTAGGGGACCGTTTAACTATTTTGATAGAAGAACATTCCACATTTCATAGCAAAATGTTTCTCTTCTAGTTTGTTTGTTATCAACTCTACTGATAACCTTACTTCACCCTCGGTTAAAACTTGCCATTTTGTTTTGTTGTCTCTCTGTTTTATTTTATTTTTCTTCATGAGTGCTAATAATTAATTTTATACTCTTTTTTCAACATTTTTAGTTGATTAAAATTTACATGGGTCTCATTAAAATGAATTTGAAACTCATAATTTAGAGGATATGTCACGTACATTTCAATAAATTGTTTTTTTAAATATGATCAAAGAACATCAACAAATAAATGATAGTTACGTATGCGAATAAGTTCTGAGGAAGCACACGGAAATCAACTATACTTCACAACTTACAAGAGTCAAAATTATGTAGAAACTATGAATAAAACTCGTGTGTTGCACGGATTTATGTTTAATGTATAGGGGGGTTTCCATACCTGACGAAGGGATGTGCAATATTTTCTTGGTCTCCATTGAATCTGCAAGCAATTTGTTTTTTGCATTGTGATATATGGAATGAGGTTGTTCAAAGATGGAATGGGGTAACTAAGGCAAGTATCTGATTAAACGTTGTGGAGGATGTTATGTAGTGTTTGGTAACTTCATAAAAAAATCAACTTCATTAAAACATGACCGTAAGCTTAATTACATGTATACCCGCCTTATTTACTGTGTTTTTTTTACGTTCAAAAAAAAACTTAAACTGTTTCCATATATATTATTTTACAATAATTAAATTAAAAAATAAAAAATAATACTTTATATAAAGAGTTTAATATATATGTGTTATTGGTGTAAATAAGTTTTACACTGATATCCAATCGTTCTATGCTACACAGAATAAATTATTACTAGTGTTTTTTACCCGCGCGTTGCACGGGGAATACGTTTATTGTATTTTGATACATCAATCAATACTTTGATTATTAAAAATATAATAAACAACAAATGAAATAGAAGAGTCTGAAATGATGAGCAAATTGTGCAAAAAGTCTAAAATTGAAACTTTTGTTGCATAGATTGAAATTTGTATCCCCGTAGGATAGCTCAAGTGGTAGGAGCTATGGGGCATATGGGTTGGGTATGGGGGAGGTCTAGGGATCAATTTCTAACGGGTGCAATTTATATTTCCGATGTATAAAAAAAAATAGATTGAAATTTGTACAGTTGAAAAATTAATAAAAAGATTGCTTAAACACAAATGAAATACCACAGACCTCGTGAACTCTCACATAATTTTTATGTATATTTACTCCTAAAATCATTAGAAAAACTATGAACAATGTACTTAAATCATATATGAAATGTTATTTTCTTGCAATTCTATGCTAAAATGTTCTTTCCCGTAGGAGCTTTTTGCCTTGTAATTTGAACAAAATAAAATAAAAATAAACAATATTGTTATGTACAGGGACGGATGCAAGTTATATAGTATGAGGGCAAGTGCCTTCACTTATTTTTAGGAAAAACATTAAAAAAAATTGAGTAGTAAAAGTATGTGCTTTTTTATGAGACCTTTAATAAAAAAATGTTCTCACTTATGTCCTACATTGCTATATGTCATCACTTGTGTCCCACATTGCTAAACGCTCTCACTTGAGTAGTAAAAGCATATGGTTTATTATGGTCCATTTGTAAAAAAATGTCATCACTTCTAATAGTATATGTTAATTTTTTTACGAATTTATATGTATATGTATATATTGCCTTCACTACATTAAATTTATGGATCTGTCCCTTGTTATGTAGAACATGTTTAATATGAAGTTACATAGTAAAATAATGACATCTTATTAATATGAGGAAAGAAGCTGCAAAGACTTAACAGTAAGTGAAAGGCAGATTCATAAAATCACAGAAATATTGTGAAATAGATTGTTCCTGAGGCAAAAGGTAAAGAAAAAGAAGATGTTACCTTTGCATGCTATTTGGCCTTGGCACATTGTTCGTAGAGTCTGATACATGACACTATTTAAAATTTTCAGTGTAACACGTGTCAAAATAGGAGAAGGATTTACTTATACATGCCCATATTTAGTTATTTGCATCAGATTCATAATTCTAAGATCCAAAATCAACACAAATTAGTAGCTATATGATTCATTCTCCTTACCCACATTCCATTTCCATTAAGCTCATTAATTGTGTTAAGGCTTGCTTCCCACTAAGAAAAAGTTCAAGTATTAGTTATGAAGCCAAACTAAATATAACTTATGAGTTATAAAGATGCAGCTATGGGTACAACTAATACCCATGCATGTGACAGGTATAAGGATGCAGTTCTGGAATAAAGCAAAATAAAAGAGACTATAGCTATGTCTAAAAGCGATTTACAATTGACAACAAAAAAAATTAATTAATAAGAAAAATAGCAAAATCTGGAATTGAAAGCAAACATATGAATAAGTATCTTACCTAAATCTCATTTCCTTAATTGGGATCCTGGGTCAAATTTGTTGGACGTCCCTTCTTCTGAAAGAGTTTCTCTGCCTTCATGATACTGACATTGTAGATGAAGTTTTGGCAGCCAAAACTGGAAGACAATGATGAAATTAAATAAACTTGCAATGGGAAGGATAAAAGCATGTAAGTCTGCTATCAATTGGCCGATTAAGTACATTCAGAATAAAGGTTGCATAAGAGGAAGCATCACGGCATTAGTTTATTTAAGAGATATGGAAGCATCACAGAAACCACCAACAAATGCTAAAGCATATATGAAATTAAACAAAACAATCACAAAATAGGGAACAAAGAACAAATTAAGAGAAAATTAAAGGTCATAGCTTTTAGGAATTGAATCAACACTACCAAATATAGTGCTCACTAATTAAGTCAATCAAATTCAGAAACAAAAAATAACCTTCAGGAAGTGAAACATAAACATTTATGCCAAATACTTACACAATTATCAACTTACACAATTATCAACACCACATAAAGTAAGTTGCATACTCGAGTTATCTTCCTCATTTTTCCTCCATGCCAACCGGTTCACAGTAGAGACATGTAGGGGAGGAGATGGCTCATGCAGTATTAGTAAGAAGTAATTTAGGTAAACCTGAGATAAATAAGGGAAATCTTTTAAGATTTTATTATTTTATGAAAAAGTTTCTCATATTTAAAATTAACTTTAAAAAATCGGTTTCAAGATTTGTTATGGAAATAAATTTTAGGTGAAGAAAAAATTTATTTTTAGAGTATTAATTAAATTTTATGTTATTTTTATTGAATTTTCGAATTTTTATTTAATTAAAGATTTTATGAGTTTTCATTGTGATTTGGTAGTTTTTATTAATTAATTTTTAAGGTATTTTTATTGAATTTTTAGTTTTTTATTTAATCTAGGTAAATCTTAGATAATTAGGACAAATCTTTTAAATTTTTAATATTTTATGAAAAAAAATTCAGATTTAAAATTACCTTTAAAAAATCCTAATCAAATCTAAAATTTAAAAAGGTACTAAATAAATGTAGATAAAAACTATCATAATCTAGCAAATAAATACCATAAATATTAATTAATACTCTAAAAATAAATCAAAAATAAATTAGATAAAATCAAGAAATAAACAACCTAAATCCTTATCAAATCTAAAATTTAAAAATGTATTTTTTATGAGAATTTACTTGTAATGGGACCATTATAATTCTTCACCTGATTCGTGACAGCACTTGCATGTGCTCATCAATTGTCTAACAAACTGATTTTCTCACATTCATAGTTTTCTAATTTTCTTATAAATAAATTTTAGGTGAAGAAAAAGTTTATTTCTAGAGTATTAATTAAATTTTATGTTATTTTTATTGAATTTTCAAATTTTTATTTAATTAAGGATTTTATGAGTTTTTATTATGATTTGGTAGTTTTTATTAATTAATTTTTAAGGTATTTTTATTGAATTTTTAGTTTTTTATTTAATCTAGGTAAATCTTAGATAATTAGGGCAAATCTTTTAAATTTTTAATATTTTATGAAAAAAAATTCAGATTTAAAATTACCTTTAAAAAATCCTAATCAAATCTAAAATTTAAAAAGGTACCAAATAAATATAGATAAAAACTACAAAAATCTTGCAAATCACAATAAAAACTCATAAAATCTTGAATTAATTAAAAATCCGAAAATTCAATAAAAATACCATAAAAATTAATTAATACTCTAAAATTAAATCAAAAATAAATTAAGATAAAATCAAGAAATAAACAACCTATATGCTAATCAAATCTAAAATTTAAAAATGTACTTTTTAAAATATCAGGAGAAATAAGGTACGTAAATTATTAAATGAGAATTAATAGGTGGAAAAGCTGACGTGTAAATAATTAAGTTAGAATTAATCTCGGAGCGACACGTCATTAACTTGGCCTGTGAGAGCGACACGTCATGCTAGAAGTTGTTCTTTTCTAATATATATAGATATTTTCTTTATTTAAATTAGATTAAAATTGTATTTTTAATGTGACGGAAAACAATTAGCTAGTATCTGTAAAAAAAACGCTTATACAAACAATGTATCTACCATAACCTCTTTTATATATATATATATATATATATATATATATATATATATATATTCTATATAAGACTCACGTTCATTAATATAAAACCCTCTATTAAATTTAAGAAAATTATTATGATTTTCTATATATTACCATCGAATTAATATTTTTTTCAATTCCCATTACTACCCCACGCTTATTGTGATGCTTAAGTTAGGTTAATGTATGGTATATTGGTATCCAAAATGAGTTGGCATTATAAGAAAGACTCATGTGATTCAGCAATTATATTTTTCAAATAATGTACCTTAAGATTAATGATGTCGATTCGATCGGTGTTAGACCTTTTACTTAATCGAAACCATGTCGCTCAGACCCAGTGCTAGGATAGAGATTTGCGGCAACCGCTTCAAGGTCACGGTGGATGCCGACATCATCACCGGATGATAGTTGAGTTCCCTAATGAACGAGAACACTAATGCACTAGAATAATAACATGAGAATTATAATTTCAATCACCACACGTCATTAATCTACTGAACCACTTAGTGTGGTGCTGAGATCTCTCAAGTGTAAAAAAGCTTGAGAGTGTCAAGTTTTACTATCTCACCATTAATTTTTGTGTAGATAATAAATAAAGAAATGAAATAAATTAAATCAATGGTGAGATGATGAAACTTGACACTCTTAGATTTTTTTACACTTGAGAGGATCCAAACCCATTAATGTGAGTATCACATCAAATAAGGAATACGGGTAGCACAGAATACATTTTACCATAGTTATAAAACTCGGACCGGACCGGTTGGTTCGACCGGTTGAACCGGGAACCGGACCCCTTGCCGATTCAATTGAGAGTTATTTAAAAAAAAATTGTCATAGCTACGACTTGAACACAGGACCTAGAGGGAGGAAAGCTAATCCAATTTTCCACTACATCACTTTGCTTCTTGTTAGGAAGAATGCATATTATTTTATATATATGATATACTAAGGTTATATTTTAAATTATTATAATTTTTTAATATAAATCGAGTCAAACAATCGAACCAATGACCCAGTGGTTGAACCATTAACTCATTAACTCAGTGCCTCGACCGAGTCGATCACCGATAACACTGCATTTTACTGCCCACCATTAATGTTTTGTGTCATGCTAGTCAATTAAGTCATTTATGGTGGAAACAATTAATAGTCCAGAAATATAAACTAAATTCTATAATTTACTATTATAGTATTATTTTAATATTGTTGGTGGTGGTGTATGCTGAATGGAAAAAGAAATGGAAGACGACTTTTTGGAGTTTCAACATCTAAAGACAGAGGAGGAAGCATGTAAGGAACACCCCTCCAACTCCAAAGAGAAGCAGCTGATTCCAACGACTACTCTCAATTATTATTTCTTCTTCTTCTTCTTCACATGAGGATGCAACAACAACAACATTAGAAGAATCAAACACAAAACAAATCAACATGGGTTGTAGTGGCAACTTGTTCTTCACAATTCTCATAACCTTCTCAGTGGCTCTCATAACCTACAACATCATCATCTCCGGCAATGCTCCTCTCCGCCAAGACTTCCCCGGCCCATCTCGCCGCCCCACCATTACCATCGACCCCATCATCGAGATGCCACTCCGCCGCCACAGCAGCTCTTCCAAGAGGCTCTTTCATACTGCTGTCACAGCTTCTGATTCCGTGTACAACACTTGGCAGTGCAGGGTCATGTACCACTGGTTCAAGAAGTTCCAGGCTGACCCTGATTCTTCCATGGGTGGGTTTACGAGGATCCTTCACTCTGGGAAGCCTGATGCGTTCATGGATGAGATCCCCACTTTTGTTGCTCAGCCTTTGCCTTCTGGAATGGATCAGGTCTTGCTTTCAATCTTCTTACTTTAATTGGTTTAGGTTGAATTGAATTGGGCTAGCTAGGTCTTGATTTCCCTACTACTTTGACTTTGATTATGGAAATATTGAAGAAAAAATTATGGGGTCTTTTGGGATTTCTTAATAAACTGCACTTGATCTTGGAGAAATATGGTGTTTTGATAACTGGGTATGCAAGCATTTTATGGAATTTAATGGTTCCTAGTTTCTTTTTTTGGTACATCGAAAATATAAATTGCGTCCTCCGGGAAAGGGATTGATCCCTGGACCTCCCCCACCCCAACCTTTATGTCCTTAGCTCTTACCACTTGAGCTATTCATTTGGGGACAATGGTTCCTAGTTTCTGCCTTAGTTGAGTTTGAATAGTTTTAGGACTAAATTGTAATAATTAAGATTAATTACTGAATATTATTAGCGTGTTTGGATCAGTTTCTCTTTACTCAGAATTTAGAAACAATTTTGTTACCTAGATACTACTCACAGAAGTTTGTCCTTGAGTTGATTTTGATTTTGACTTTACAATCAATTTTAGTAAGATTTCCAAACATGCACTAAGTAAGGGATTGAAAGCACTAGTTGACTCCTTATTCTGGCTCTCTTGCTCATGTGGTTATCTTCTGCTATTTGCAGGGTTACATAGTCCTTAACAGACCATGGGCATTTGTACAGTGGCTTCAACAAGCAGACATCAAAGAAGAGTATGACAAGTTTAACTTTAAATTTCTATATTAAAAAATGGGAATCAATTTTTGGTTTTTTTTTGGATTATGATTTTGACTTGTATTATTGTGATTTGTGCTGTGTATCAGTTACATATTGATGTCGGAGCCCGATCATATAATTGTCAAACCTATACCCAACTTAGCTAAAGATGGGATGGGAGCTGCATTCCCTTTCTTTTATATTGAGCCTAAGAAGTACGAGACGGTGCTACGGAAGTACTTCCCTGAGGAGAATGGACCTGTAACAAACATAGATCCAATTGGAAATTCACCAGTTATTGTTGGCAAGGTAACTGTCAATTAGTTTGCTGTGGCAGGTTTAGTACTCTTGATTTTTTGCCACTTTTAAATTTTTGTGGAAATGTTTTAGGAATCCCTTAAGAAGATTGCTCCCACTTGGATGAATGTTTCCCTGGCAATGAAGAAGGATCCTGAAACTGATAAAGCCTTTGGATGGGTGCTTGAAATGTAATTTTTTCCTCTTCTCCAACCCATATTATCCTTTCTTATTCTCACAACAACTTGACTTTGTATGTTATTTTGTATCATTGATATAGGTATGCTTATGCTGTTGCTTCGGCTCTTCATGGTGTTCGTAACATATTATACAAGGACTTCATGATTCAGGTTTAATAAGGTTCTCTTTTTTATTTATTTTTCTACTGTCCTGTATTAATAAGGCTGTCATATTGTATGGTAATATCAATATATAATGTTGAATAAGAACCTTTTAGTTCTGTGTTACTTTTTAAGCTTAGAACAATATGTAAGTAAAATTTATATTCCAGGCAGTCAAGTAAGTAAAACACAGTTGTCTTTTGTAGCCATTTAGTCGGCGGATTTCTATGGCCTGCATAGTGCACAGGCCTTGGTGTTATTTAAGTAAGCAAGGGTGGTCAGCTGTGGTTCTTGAGACCTTGTTCGGAAGAGCTTATTTTCAGCTTATGTGAGCTTATCTACTGCAATATGTACTTATGAGCGTAGAGCTTATTTAACAAGCTGTACTCATACTAGTCGAAGTTATTTATTGAAACTGGATTCATGCGCCTCAAGTAAAAGAAAAGAATTTTCAACATTAAAACTGCCTACTTTATCCAAAAGCAAACAAATGCATGTGTTATATAAAATAGTTTGCATTCTTCATTTTTGTTTATACTGTCAGACAACCACTTAATCCCAAAAGCTTAAGCTGTTGGGTAAGGGTCACTTTTAATGGTTTTATTTTATATTCTAACACGCCCCCTCACGCAAGAGCCCTTTGGGCTTGAAGCGTGGATAAATGCACAGGCCCACCTACCATGTGCTTAATTAAATTCCACTTTTTAATTAGAAAGTGAGGGGAGCAAGGATCGAACTCTAGACCTTTTGGTCATAGAGGCTCTGATACCATGTCAGACAACCACTTAATCCCAAAAGCTTAAGCTGTTGGGTAAGGGTCACTTTTAATGGTTTTATTTTATATTCTAACATATACCTTTAACAAACTATACAAATCACATAGAGTAGTGCTAGAAAAGTGCTGTAGTCATGTTCCATTTTCAACTAGGACTGTTTTCTTTTTATTACAACTTCCAAGACTTTTATTCTATGTTTGGATGCATGAGTGAAAATAACTCGAAAGAAAAACAAGAGGGGAGATAATAAAAGGAAGGAAAACATATGGAGAATAAGGTGATTTTTGAGTTGTCTGGATTAGGAAAAAAAGAATAGAAAGTGAGAAGAAGAAAAATGAGTGTAATATAATATTACCTTTATACCCTTTGTGGTTAAGGTTGCAGTAAATGAATTTATAAGATTTTAGAAGAGAGGAAAGATTAAATGGCATTTGTCAGTTTTCACGTTTTGTGTCAGTTTACATGGCTCTCTTGCGATGAAAATGTTTTGGTGTCAGTTTTCCATTTGACCAGTTTTCCATTGTGAAGCAAACACAGGAAAATAGTGTTTTCATGCCATTTTCACTCTCACCAGTTTTCCTTCCGTCTGTTTTCATGTGATCCAAACAAAGCATTAGTAATACATCATTCTTCTTTGCTTTTCATTTTCTAACATTATTCTGAAAGACAGTTCAATATTATTTAAATACCGCATCCATCACTAGCATTCTATCTTCAAATTTACTAACATTTGACTGTGTATTATGTCTGTCAGCCTCCATGGGACAAAGAAATTGGCAAGTCTTACATTATTCACTATACTTATGGGTGCGACTATAATATGAAGGTATTATGCTGAGATCGATTTCCTACTTATTTTTTATTATGATTTTCACTGAAGAAAGAAAAGAAGGAAAACTGATTTATAATTCAGTTATCACTAAAGAAAAAGTACATCTACATATCTTTTATATTTTACTGTTAGAGTTGTTACTCAAAAATTGATGTTACTTATTCAGGGTGAGCTGACCTATGGAAAGATTGGAGAATGGAGGTTTGATAAAAGATCTTATGATCATGTTGCTCCCCCCAAAAATCTAACATTGCCACCTCCTGGTGTTCCAGAAAGTGTGGTATGTTCCCTCTTCAACCATCATGATCTTGAAAATCTTTAAATCTAACCCAATCTGACAATTAGACATAAATTGACTCTAGTTGATAATTAATAGTGTCCATGGTTAAAATCTTCTCTCCTGGAGAAGAGCTATTATGAATTCTTTAATCACATTATCACATATATGGTTCTAAAGCTATAAAAAGCCATTCATTTTCAACTCTATTAGGGTGTTGCTACTGGTTTTTTAGTTACCTTGTGCAGGTTACCAAACTTCTATTATTATTTTTTTTTCATTACCATTTGGATCCCATAAAATATAATCAACAAAAGATAACTATTTGGCAATGAATCAAAATATTGTACAGTAATAATCATCCAATATGTTGCAATTTTTAGAAACTGATGACGAATGAATCAAATTACTCAGTTAGTGAATAATTAACCAATTGTTTGACTTAGCCACTTGTGAATTCTTCCCTCAATTAAAATTTTCTACAGTTTTTTCAATTAAAAAAGGATGGGTTTTATGTTTTAAGAGCGTCGGGGTTGTGCTAAGTTAGTTTTTGGAGGGAAAGGAAGGGGAGGACATATTTTTAGTTTGAAATAAATAGTATCTAATATGATGATTTTTTTTGGTACATCGAAAAGATAAATTGTACCCGACAGGAATCAATCCCTGGAACTCCCCTACCCAACCCATATGTCCCCAGCTCTACCACTTGAGCTATCCTACGGGGACTAATATGATGATTTTTTAAAATAAAGTCTATGAAGTGATATATTAGCAAAACGTTAAAAACACAACATACTAAAAACTTATTTATTATAAAAAATATCATGTAAATCTTCTAATTTAAAAAATAAAAATGTCCTTCAATTCTTTCCCCACCAAAAACTAACTCGGAGCCTTACATTACAGTTTAGTGTTTCCGCAGTACACATGTGGATTATACTTTGCAACTTTTACAATTATGTTGTTCATTTTCACAGGTGACACTTGTAAAAATGGTGAATGAAGCTACTGCAAGTATTCCAAATTGGTACTCATAGTGGCTTAAAAGGTGTCGTTGGAGAATGCTATGGATATCCATATCTACTGCCATTTGACATGGATGGGGCAACATACAAATTTCACTGTTTTTCTTATGTATTTGTATAATTCTTCTTCCTCTATATGTATGTGACTGGCATGTGAGACGGACCTGTTGATTTGTGTCATCTGGTGTTTCATAAAATGCGTCGTGTTCACCTGTGGCTCTCTATTATTTTGGTTCTAACTGCATCATTGGTTAACCCCAAAATTCCAGTCCGGATGGATGTTTTGTCTAATTAATCTAAAATAATAACTTGACCAAAAAAAAGTTCTAAAATAATGACTAGTTACCGATATAATACAACTGAAAATCAATTTACCTCAATGGAGTTCTTTGTGAGCTGGAAAAGTGACTTTACATGATGCACCTTTCTGCCAATGTTATTAAATTTGAGCCGGTCATCAACTTCGTTAGGATATACTGGATGGATTGATGGTTTACTGGTAGAATCAGTGAACTACTGGTTGAATAGGAAATATATTAAAAAAAATTATTAAATATTGATACTTTTTTTGTACATCGGAAAAGTATTAAATATTGATATATATGTTATAATAAGTCATTAAGTTGCTATGGAAAAACATTAGGTAATTTTAAAAGTGCAAGTACTACCATTGCATCCAACCGCACCTTATTCAATTCCTCCTTCATTCTCAAAGATAGCTTAAATGGTGAAGCTGCAAGACATGCTTTCTATAGAGTCAGATTTAAATCCTGAATCCCCAAAACCTATTCCCTTCCCATGGACAAAAAAAAAACCATCTTCCTTTCTCCTAGTCAAAGTTGGATCGGGATTGAGTTATGGTAAACTGTTAGAGCATCTCCAATGCTAGTTCTTAATTCTTAGTTCTTAGCACTATTCATGTGGGCCCGTATTGTCACATGTGTTTAAGAAACTCTCAAACAATTTTGCTCCAACCATGAGTTCTTAGTTCTTACCACTATTCATTTAGTCTCACCAACCACATTATTTATACTTTTTATTTTCATAAAGTAATAAAACAAAACTCATAAAGTAATAAAGTAATTTGGATGAGAGAGAAAAAATATTTTTTTATGCTAAACTCAAAAAGTAAAACTCTTTATATAAGAGCCGGGTTCTTATTTTTAAGAACTAAGAATTTCATATCAGCACCTCCAATGGTTAAAGACTCAGTTTTTAGTTCTTAAATAAAAAATAAGAACTAAGAACCTTGCATTAGAGATGCTCTAAAATTTGTTCCATTTTATGCCAAAATATTGGTTGGAGATTTAAGTGTAGTCTATTTTTTTTTGGTACAATTAAGTGTAGTCTATTAAGACCATAAAAAGGGTTCTTGTTTCTGAATAAAGAAGGGGAAGTTAAATAGTTAATATACTAAAAAAGATATATGGGGAACAAGCAACGGCTTGTACACGCATAGCAAGAATGATGATGGTTGTTGGGATTGTATAAGCAGCAGGGGAGACAAAGAGGTTTGTAAAAAATGAATGGAAATTGGTTGAATGATGGCCAATGATTTAATGCCATATCTGGGTGTGACAATGTTTATCGTCAATTCTCAGGTAAGTTACCATTAAGAACTAAAATATAGAATTTTCACAACATACACAATGAAAACAGATGTAAGTTTACAAGAACATGAACGCAAAGTGTAGCCCATCGATCATGTCTCCAATTCATGCTAGATTGCTGGTTATATTTACAATGACTATCCATTAACTTCACATGATACCTGTTCACAACGCGGTACCTTGAATTCCCCCTTCCCAGATTGATAGGCAAAGAAATACTTATGAGTGTAATAAGCACTACAAAGTGCCCCACAAGTTAATATGCCTATGGGGGTCAAACAGGTAAGGTATCATGCTATTCACATATGCGACATTCAGTTCATATAGCGCCTGCAATTTTTTGAATTGCAATAACATGGAATCTTCTTTCCTTCATCTTCATTGTTAAAGTGGTAGTCGTACGTAATCTCTTCACCAGGAAATATGTCCCTCTCTGCAAAGAAGACAACCTTCAAAGCCAAAAGCCACTTAGAAGTGTGCATTCAGAAAAGAAAATCAAAGCTGAATTGAGATATGCTGATAATTAATTTCATCCCAGGGATTGCTCTAATATTTCATTATGCGTTACAATGGCATTCATAACATAAAAAATGGTGGTGGAACGGAGTGGATATAGCTAAAGATACATAAAAAATGTCAATGCAGCTGAAAAACAGTTAATCCACATATTGATTCTATATATCCAACTTGTAGAGCACATTTGTCATGGCAATAAATTGGTGTTACTTTTTCTAATAATCAATACAAAAGTTCAATTAATTCAATAAGTATAATCATAAGAGACAAAAATAAGTTCAATATATACCTTCTTCTCATGCCTTATAGTAATCACTTTTGCAATACAATTTGGCTGGCCATGCAAATGAAGATTAGTTAGAAGCCTGAAATGGAGTACAGATAGAAACAGCAGCTATTGTAAAACACATCACATTCATTCAGACTTCTAATGGTGTCATCGGTACTAATTGTTTAGTTGTTTTCTGAACGTAGTCTGATAACTACACATACTACTTCGTAATAAGCCATAAGTCTTATAAACAAAAAAACCATGCACATAGACAAAGGCATTAAAGAATGACAAATTAAACATGAAACAACAATAAATAAACTCAAAAGTAGAACTTTAAAGTGATACCAGGCATGAGTGGTTAACAAATCGAGCCACCCCCCCTTTCCTTGTGGCATCTATAATATGTTCTTTGTCTATCTTAAAGAAGTAGCAGACACTCTTGTACTGCAGTTTCCTTCCTGAATGATATTCACTTTCTCTTTTATCAGCCACACGTAGCCCCACAATTTCACCAACATACTCGACAACCTATACATGCACGAGAAACACATCACATTTGCAATCACAGTGAAGGGGCATTTAAATATTTTAAGGATGGCATCTTACCATTTCACCTCGAGAAATGAATCGAGAAGTGTAGAGACCAAGAGCATGTATCCCAGATTTGTATACAACAAGGTGTTTCCAGCACTTTGCTTGCTTGTACCGGGCATATTCCTTCTGCAAATAGTAGGACATTCAATACTCAGGACAATAGGCTGAAAAAATTAGAATACCAACTATGTATATGAATAGAACTTTCCATTTAAAAATTATTTGTGCCGAAAGGCCTATAGTCTTATAGTTCAGTTATCAGTTGAAGTAAGAAGTTCAATATATGGATATGCTGTTTTAGATAGAGGAGATAAATCTAAAAACCATTAAAAGTTGGGGACTACATAAACAACTTAAACATACCCTACAATCATGCTCAATATCTGAATCTGGAAATTTTGGGAGTCCCTGTGAATACAATTTCTGCCCATTAATGTGAATCCAAGCATTTAACTGCTCCTCAGGAACAAGGCATGCCCCCTTGGCTTTTAAGGCACTGTAATGATTATTCTGCAAACCATCCAATCTACGGCCCTTGTAACCCTACAGTAACCCAGAAGAAATTAATATCATCATAATTCAATAATTGGAAAAACTAAAAGAACAGTCACAAGACCCTCCAGGCCGAGAATGTCATTAAGTGAAGAAATTACGTCTGTCCTGGCACAGGAAAATTCCCTTTCTTGTCGACTGTCCATCTCATCAATAGGATCATACGTGAGTGGGCGTTTCTCAGGGAAATAATTCTCTACACATAAACAAAAGGAATATTTAAAGAATGAGCAAGTAAAGCATTGAATAATATTTCAAATAATGAAGAGGAAATGCATGTTCATGATAATCTTTACAAACTTGCAACAATACCATATCTACTGGTATAATAAAGCATCACTGACATGTCATCACTATTAGATTCCAGATGAAGTCACAAACACAACAAGGTCGAGTAGACTAACGACAGACAATCAAATCAAAGCATGTGAGCCAACTTGATAAAATCACCTTGTAGAATACCTTCATTGGATTTGGATTTGGAACTCCAAACATGTAAGCAAGCATATTATTCAAGGAATGCACATCAAACTAATAACTATAGTATTCCAAATATGTGTATCTTCATAATCTGTTCAAAATTATTTCTTTGTTCTTTATAAATAATTTACTCAATACAATATGTTATTTTGGGGGAAAAAGTCATCATGTAACTTCACTCAGATTTACCTTTAGCAGTGAGTTCATTAATGCTTCGCTGTTTCCGAATTTCCTTTTTCTTTACCTTCAATTGAGCATCAGCTCTATTTACAATCTTATCACACTCCGTAGTTTTGGTATCATCTTTCATCCCTTTATACATAACATATGGCTTGCTGCCCCTCACCAAATCTTCCATTGACATATCAATGTTTGATTCATTGCAGATCGTTGTGTTATGGGTTTCATCATCTTCCTCAGTTTTTAAACCAGGTTGCCCACAGTAATGCCCGCTACTGGTACCGAACTTCCATCTCTTCCGGTTCTTTTTTGAAGTTAGTCTAGATTTGCCATTTGTAGGGACCATACATCTTTTTGAAGTGTTAAGAACCTTGCTGAGAGGAACAATTTTAGCTGGTTTTGATTCTTCTATAGCCGAGTGTCCACTAGATATCTCACCATACTTTCCACATACAACTGGCCTTGTTGTTCTATGAGCATTTGCTTTCCTGCTATTGAATGACCTCAGCTTAGCATTTCCATGTTCTGTATAGGATAGATCTGGCATTTGAGAGTTCCCAAAACAATCAGAAGTGAAACCCTTTTTCAATTTATTTATTCCAGAAACTTCAGGCAATGTTTGAAACCTAGCATCGATATTTGATTCTGAGTCATGGCTATCTTTGTCACTGAGGTTTTTGCTTGGATGATTATTACAAGAAAGGAATTTGGATGAAAATGCAGCATGTCTTTGTTTGGTACTAGGCTGAGAAATAGAAGTCTTGTTAGATGATCTTTGGTGGCTACATGAAAAGTACATTTGTGTTACTTTGGACAAACTTGAATGGGTCTTAAAAAGTACAGTACTTTCACCATCCTCGTTATTATCCAATAAGGAAGAGATTCCCGAAGGCAGTGAAGCGTCTAACATCGTCTTCTCATTTCTCTTTCGCTTTTTACCTTTTAAGCCTTTCTTGACATTCTCAGATTGATTGGCTTGACAATTAGCAGAAAGAACAATGTGATTTTGATCCCGGTCTTTTTTCCACATCAAAGAATCTGATACTTTATGCTCATCAAGGGGGCTGTGACAAGTTTGATCATTTGAGCCTCTCAGATAACCATTTCTCAAGTAACCTCCACTCGTTAAGCTTAGAAGCTCAGAACTTATTTCATTTTCAGCCACATCAGATGACCAGCCTTTATCAATTCCTGATCCCTCGTCAACTATAAGGTTGTCGCCACAACCAGTGTCTACCACATCAACAGTACAAGAATCAACCTTGCTGGCCTCTGCAGATGCCTGAGATACCACATGAGCAGAATATCCTGAAGAAGCATTAAAATTTTCTTGCTCTTTCAACCAGTCTACCTTATGAATATTTCTTTTGAAGCGATTGGCACAGAAGTTTCCATGTTGAATACTGTCTTTTCCTTTGGAATCCAAAACAGTATCTCTCTGGTCTGAAGACAATGCACCACAAGCTGCTTTCCTGACCTTACTTGGCACATCTCTCCATTGAGGTGTCTGAGTGCCAATTTTGATTGAGCATTGGCCATTTAACTTCCCATCTTGCTCAAAGTGGATATTTTCACCCTTGGAAGCATTCTGATCTCTTTTACATTTGGAAGCTCTCTTTAAGGAAGTTTCACCACTGGCAATTTCAAATTGCTGTTTTAAGATATAATGAGAGGGCTCAATTCCCAAGTAAAATTTTCTTCCAGAAAAGTTCACCCGAGCAGCACAAGTGCATTTGTCTACCAAATGTGTATCTGATGGTTGCTCAGAGCATTTTTCACATGAACATGATCTGATATTGTCTTTGCTTATTCCAAGGCTGAGACATCAAAATGGGGAAGGGAAAATTAGAAAAATATGGTTAAAGATGTGGCTCCAAATGGACAGAAAAGTATGCAGATAAACGGAATCAAGGTTTTTTATCAGACAAGAATAAAGAATAGAGAAAACAAAAGCCCAATGGCCAATTCAAAGACAGAAACCCAAATAACTAATACTAATTTTTATGAACAGTTACCACTTTTAGGTGTTTATCCCAGAATACAGAAAACTGCAATACCCAATTTCTTAATATATTATTCTCTGTAGCAGAAAGAAATGTTCAAGCTCCTTTCTCCATTACTCATGGTATGGGTCAATGGATTATTTTACCTATGTGTGGAAACATGTTTTTCCACGTCTACTTCATAGGACAAACTTCTAAAGTCTACTTTCTCCCCAAAGATATCTGAAATCAATTCATATAAGCCTGTAAGGTGAAAATTACTCATCAAAAAATTAGAAGAAAAAGAATCTGTCCCAGTTTTCCAACAGTGTACCAATTAATTGGTGCAGTTGTCAATCCTAAATTACAGCTGAGGGCAGCCAACATCGAATAAGTGTGTAGCAGATAGCAGGATGACAGCTATAATGAACACAACGAACAAAAATTATGTAATTCATATTACCCATACATAAATGCTTAAAAACAAAAAAACACCTAAAGATATATCACCATTAATAATCAAAGGTGATACTCTAAGCACACAAGCACAACAAATCTAAGACATGACTAACAAGTCAATAGCAAGACGAAGAAGAGATTGAGGCTGAGGTGCTCCTTTGGGCGCCATGACCGAGATAATGGCATGGACCCACCAAATAGGGGCAGGAATTAACAATCAAAATCAAGACACAGAATAGAGGACTGAAGAAAATGTGTCTCGCAGCAATAAGAAACAAAACATGGAATTAGGGAACCCGATGCAGCAAAAGAAAGCTAGACCTGCAAGTATGCACTATGAACAGAGTCTAGGACCAGACCCAACAGAGTTAAGCTGCTACCTTGAGGTTGCTAGGAAACATGATACAATAAACATTATACCACTGCAGGACACAATTAACTACCATGATACAATAAAAAGGCACAATTGCAATTAAGATAAAAAGGACCAAAATGTACTAAAGACAAAATCCTTGACTGGATAATGGATAGAGAACAAATGAATTAAAAATCATCAATGATATTCACATGAGTGTAACATGCCCCTTGAGCACACGATTCAATAAATAACAAAAGCCATACTTGTTTCAAGTTTCGACTAAGTCAGTCCATGATAAAATATGTATATTATCATATTTGTATATGCATCAAATGAAACCAAGTAAACAAGGTCTCTCGGTTTTATTTAGCAGCCACAATTAAGCGTCACCTCTTCAATAATAATATCTAGATCAAGCCAACTGCTGGTAGTTTTTCCATAGAAAATTCAAAACATCCTATACTCCTTTATTTTTTTCCCTTCTGCCAAGGTCAGTGAATTCATTACCCTCACCCACAAATTCTAACGCAATTTAATCAATAGGTTTAAAATTATCTGCCAGCTCAGAAAAGGTTTAATTTTGATGAAACCATTGGTTTAGAAGAGGAACATGTTTCATTCTTGTCAACCAAACACATTCGAGCTTCCATATCTTCCTCCATGCCCTACTAGAGCCTAATAAACAACAATGAGCCTTGCCTTATATTTAATTAAAGAATTAAAAAATATATATACTACTACTAAATAAATCATAAAATAAGCTGTCGCTGAACAGACTGCCAGATGTAAAATCAAAGCCAGATTTAAACTACTTTCCATTAAAGTCGACACAAAGTATCACCATGACAACATGATAGCACCTCACCTTAACGATGGCTCATCATGGCGAAGATCACAGGAACATTTACATTGTGATTCCTTTTGTACAGAATGTAAAGGAATTGGTCCCAATGCAGAGAGACAATATTTGTTCAGTCCTGTAAGAAAGATAACCACCACTAAATGTGCATTCTATAAAAAAAATATTCAAAAAAATAAAAAAAATTCAATCCAAGTAAAACCAGACTCAAAACAGTTAAAAGTGGGGGCAAAAGAAAAATGCATTCTGCTTGCCTACGAGGGAAGCCTGTTTGTTAAAACCATCATCATTTCCACAAAACCCTCTATTTTGGGGCAATGTCAATGACACACCAGAAGTACCCTGTTCAGATGTTGAGGTCTCATAGATATAGTGCTGAGCTTTTGAAATATTGCTGGATCTCCCTTGCTTTTGATTCATATGATGAAAAGACAATGCATGTTGCTGCTGTGATAATTCCAGTATCTGTGTCTTCGCAAGCAACCTCATATTTTCATCAAGCAAACAAGTATTCATATTAATATCCTGTTTTTGCAGAAAAGTAGGTGTCTGATTTGCCGTAGAGCTTGAAAAATGGTTGGGAAGCCCATTCAAAATTCCCTCAAATGCAATGGCTGTCCCTGAAGTCTCGTGATTGTCTTGTCCAAAAGAAGATTTATTTTTTGAACCTTGGAAAAAATTTGTATTGGCAGAAGTATTTGGTGACAGGCTTGATTCATTGATCCTTACATTAACAGATGAAATATAACTATCACTACCACTAACAGCTCTTGTGATGGAGTCAAGATCCATGAACTGACTGATTCCAAATTCTGAATTTATTTTGGCACAACAGTCTTTAGCAAAGCTCACACCCTTATCATTGGCCAAATAGTTATTAGATACTTGTGCAGAATTATTTGATTCCCTTTCTGCACGACCATTACTATTACAGAGAACATTAGTAGGACTAAGCTGCATGTTACAACATTCAGAATGCCCTTTCCTGTGCATGATAGGCCCACTATCATTCACTAAAATTTCGCTTGTTTTTGTCTTTCCGTTCGGCTGATGATTAAATTGTGGAAATGGTGAAAACAATAAACTCTTAGCCACATTTACATTTTGTGATCTAGCTCTAGCAGTAGCTGAAGCATTATTAACACCAGACAAATAGTTCGTAGCTCTAAACTGAGGTTGTTCTTCAACCATTTTCAATGAGCTAGCAGCATAGGCAATATTATTCTGGAATTTCTCCTCCCTGCTGAGGTCTGCACCTGATGCACAAAATCCACAGTTTAGAGTTTTACTTGAAAATGACAAATGAAATAAGGACACGCTGAACAAACAATTAATAACACTGTAACAATGAGGTAAGAGAAAACACTCAACGCACTATTAATCATGTGCTCCTGAGGTTGCAATTTTGAAGGACTGGCTAGGGCATTAAACAGTGATGGAACTGTATTTACTGTCTGAGGTGGTTGACCAAGCCTAAGCTCAAAATTAGAGGAAGCTGCATCTGCTCCTACTAGACCTTCCTTTGCATTATTCATTTTGATGCATGCATGGTCTCTTAGAAGGCTTGTTGGAGTTTGTGAGGGGGAGTGATCAATTGATAAGTTTCCATGCCTTTTTGGAGAATGAAGGAAATGAGGGATATGCTGACTTTCAACATCTATGTGCGCACCACCGATGTTTGTTGCAGTCATATAGGTAGCCTTAGGTTTCACTCGTTCATGAAAGTTGTTTTGTGAAATACCGGTAAAACCTTTGTGCGGAGTGTTGGAACCATCCTGGATTGTTGTTATTTGTTTTCTGGACAATGCGCCATTATATAAATTGTGGTATGTATCAGCACTCCTTGGAAACATAACATAGTCAGAAGACCTTCCAGACCTTAATGTGATTGCAGAAGAACATAGAATTTGAGGAAAATCGCTCTTGCACATATCAGATGCAGATGCATTGGACTTCATCAGACAGCCTGTTGTTGATAGTACTTCTGGCCAGTCCCATTCATTCTCATTCCCCTGAGACCTAATCTAAAGCATCATAAAAGTATCACCACCCAGTGTTCTCGTTGCTTCAAAGTTCAAACACATGCAAATAAGAAATTCAACTCTCAATGCCAAGAATGAAGAAGCAACATGTAAAAGGAATATCAAAGTTTATCATGATTTGCACATACATGAAGTTGAATAAATGATTCTATGGTAATAAGCTAGCTACAGAAATTATAAATAAATGTCACCGTCTTAGAGAAAATGCACTAGGATAACCTAAATGAACGAATAGGAACAGATTTACTAAATAAGCAGTTGAGTATATTTAGGGTGTCTGAACTCTAAAGTCTAGTTTTTAACATTGCTTGGTAGTTGCTATTCACCAAATGCAACTATAAACCTGCCCTAACCACATCGATGTTATGAGAAAAGGACTGATCAAATCAGAATAGAGAGAGCAGTGCATGGTTTCATGGTATGAATGGTCCAAATGTGTGAAACAGGAGTTTTAAAGTTCATTTTGTTAATATATATAAAAAGTTATCAGTAACTAAGTAAACACTTGTGGGTGTAAGTCATACTTTTTATCAATTGAAACCAATGTTGTAAGTGAAAATTTATATATATATATATAATCTAAATTTAAACTTTATAAAATGTCATTTTACTAATTTATGTTCAGAACATTTTCTCATTAAATTGATGCGCTTTGATTTTTTTCTTTATGAGATTCATGTTCATTTACCCATTAGTAAGTTTTGAATGCAGGATATAACAGTTTTGCTAACATGTGTGTTTAATGTTTCAGTTTGTTGAGATGATTCAATTATGATATAATTTGTTGAAATAATTATGTCCGGATTAGATTTTATGCTGTTATTTTTCATTGTTATTACTTTAGTTAGTTTGGTTAACTTATATATAAATATTGTACTTCTGAAGTATGTTAATTTCATCAACTATCAATCAAGGGTAAGATAATGTATGTGATGAAGAACATGCTTTTTTTCATGTTATTAATTGGTAAGTTAGCATCCCTGGGGAACATGTAGCTCATATATTTCTGATGCCTTTGGCAAAGTAGAGCTACATTTATGCCATAATGCATCAGCTTATACATCGCCATAATCTTTGCACCAGGAGACAACCTGAGCCAGTAGAACCAATCTGGCTCACTGATTTCAACCTAAACAGCTCATTCATCCCCGTCGCAAACAGTTTTCAGTGAGTACAATTTTCAGGCCACAACCAAACCAAACATGTGGCCAGTTCAAGGGTTCTCTCTAGTCAAACCAATAGTCTGGTTCTAAATCAATAGTATAGCAATATCTCAAAGTATCATTTTAGCATGCCATCCAAGGGTTTGAAAAGTAAAACAAATGTTAAGGCTCCCTCCAATTAGGTTATTTTAAAAGAAACATAGGGTTTCATGGTAGAAAAAATGCAACTAAGTGAATAGAGTTTTAAGCAACAACGCACATAGCATGCACCAAACCTTTGAAAAAAAATTAAAGAAAGCAAAAGAAATGCCCGGCCAGTGAAAGTAAAGCAACCACAGTCGAATAATGCATATTAAGACATTAGAATTTAGAAGTCCTTGTAGTAAATGCTGGGGTCTGGACATATAAATAGTTATCTAATATCATAATATACGAACTTTTGTCTTATATTAGGAAACAGTAATTAATGGTAGCAACTAGCAAACTTAAGAACTAAAGAAAGAAAGCAAGAAAGAAAAAAGCACCATGTAACAGTGAGCAAAAGATCGAGCGTGCACATGCTTCAACTACACAAGGCCTTTAGCCACACATTTACAGTATGCATAAATTGTATAACTGCTACATCTTACCCCAAACTTCAAGAAGTATAGTTTCTGCCATTGTGCAATGGTCTCACCACTTTCCATACAGACAGCATCCCCAGGGTTGACACCATGTATCCCTGAATGCTGCAAGATCAGAACAGATGAACCACGAAGTATGAAATGTGCACAACGTCGTGTGAAGCTAATCATCATGCTACAAAGACAAATTTACCTCACAGAACTTGAGGACGGACATGTGACAAAAATGACATGAGCAAACAATGCCAAGAAGTCCTGTATTGCTGATAAGAAGATAGCCACCTTTTAAATTGACAATAGAAATGTGAGTTCTTAACACATCCTTAAACAACTTCAAAATAAACACTTCTAGTTTTAGCGCTCACTTTTTCCCATGCAGAACACCCGGGGACAGCCACTCGTAAGAGGAGATGCATATTTAGACGAGCTCTGTTCTACCGCAATTTTTGAAGCAGTTTGAGCATTTGAGCAGCAAACATTTAGACTAGATATAGGGCTTGTAACATGGCATTGCCCCTGCCCACTTGAAGAAAAGGACTCCCTTGCTTTCTCACCGCCAGGAAATGAGAGCTGGGCAGCAGTATTACTGCTCTGAATATTATGGAATACAAAATTACTACCACTTCTCAAGCCAACCATTGCCTTGGAAGAACTATCAGGAAAAGTGTCTGTCCAGCCTTGTAGGTTATGATTAATTAAATTTTCTGTTATCAGCCTCCCACCAGATTTTGCCATTCTTCCACTTTCTATAGAATCAACAACAGAATTCCCACTAGCAGCAATAAATTACCAGATGGCGTGCAAAGCTTTCAATCCTACGACCCCTGGAAATCACACTGTAACAATGAAGGACGACCATAAAGGCGAGCCAGAAATGAATTTCCAACATCAGCATGGCTTTATCCATGGTTGGTAGAATACAAACAACTGGGGTTAACAGGGCCTTGCATCTCTCGAACAAATTTTGATCTTAACCATGAGTAACTCATGTATAAGGACAACGACGTGCATTCACCTCAATCTATTTAAAAAAAAAAACAAGGAGGGAAGGAGTTATAATAGTAGTGCATACTAATGGTAATAAAAAACACCGATCATCTGAGAAACAGGAGCGCATATTCTAAAAAAGACAGTGAGTGCTATAAAAATGTAGAAATCATACATGCAAAGTTGCTGCTGCTGAAGACAAAGATTATCCTGAAAACTCATATTATGAAAGTATATCCCATCATGCTAAAAAGAATCTCAAAGCTACTATATGCATATCGTTGAGCAGGTAATTACTAGTACGCAGAAGCCTCACATAAAAATATAAGATATTCATAGGCCGAGTAACATTTAGAATACAGGGGTAGAGCAGCAATAATGGGACCAATCGAATTCAGGAGGCCTAACTCTACCCCAAAAGCTAACTTAAGAGGTGAGGATTGTCTTCCCATATATAAGAGTTACCAGATGGCGTGCAAAGCTTCCAAGTTAGTGGATTCCGCCGTTTGAATTTCAGAAATAAATGGAAACTTCAGTAAGCATGAGCAATGCAGAATTCCATTATGTAACTCTTACAAAATACATAATTCACTTTGATTACCTCTATTCATCTAATCTTATAAACTAAAGAGCATAAATATGATTTAGAGCTTGTTTGTTTACAGTTTTTAAAAATTTGTTTGTCACAACCAATTTTCTAAGACGGTTTTTTAAAACAGTTCTGATTTTCAGTTTTTAATATTAAAATATCAGAATAGCTCAGAGATGATTTCTATTTCTATTTTGTTTTTAAATTACAATTTTTAAAAATTTTAGAAAACATCTCTTTCAAAAACAGTTTTTAAATATAAAAAACTAAAACTGCAATGGAACAAACTTGTGAAAAACTCTTAATAAAATATACTCAATAATCTCAAAATGCCCCCATTTTCATTTCATTTTCTAAAATAGCTACCCTTTAATTCGTCAAGAATAAAATGAGACTATCATAAAAATAGGACAGAAATGAGCTGTTTAAAAATTCAGAACCAAGTATTATCTTATTTACCAGTTATGATTTACCCATGAATATACTAAGTAGCTTATCCCTAAATCATAAAACATAGCGGGAAAAAAACACTGGAACTTCACATGCAACTAACTGTACATTGCAGCAGAACAATAATGCTAAATTTCAAGATCACATTAACACATAATCATAACACACAACACCTATGGAAGCAAAGAAAATTCAAAGGAAGAGCAACACTCTGAGTTTACCTGACTTTTGTTAAGCTCGTCCAATGTGCACAGTGATTGCAGAACAGTGGAGGAAAAGTGAAAAGTGATAACCCTAGATTGGAGAAAGAGAGTTGCAGAGAAACAGAGAGAAAGAAAGAGATGAAGAAGAGGGAAAAGGAGTGAGGGGACAGCACCTGAGGGGTAATACGAGACAACAAGGCTGACAGCATACTGACACAAAAGTTGATGCTGGGAGATTCTGGACCGTTGATTTCTAATGCCTGTGTGGGAGTAGCGATCTTGGCCGTTGACTGAGGACAGCTGGTTTGGTCAATTTGGGAAAGTGAATGTCCTGTGTGGTAATTAAGAATTATAGTATTCAACTAGTATAAGAGCATCTCTAATTCAAATAATCAATTAATATAAAGTTGGTCTCACGTGAATAGTCTTAAGAGTTCATCTCTAAAAACTATTATGGGATATGTTCTAAAAGCGTTAAACTCAAATACAATAGAGGAAGTTTGTGGAAATAGTAAGAATAGCCATCACCAAAATGAAAGTAATCAAAACAATAAATAAGTTCAAACAAAATGCAAACAACATGAACAATAGTCCCTCAATATAACACAACGTTGGAATGAAACAAAAACCATATACTATCCCTAACTAAATAAAAAAATTAGTAAACTACGCTAAAGTAAAAACACCCCTGGACACCGATATTTGTGGCGGTTTCATTGTAAAACTGCCAACGAATGCATTTTTTTAGGCTTAATTCCACTTTGGGCCCCTGATGTTTCATAAATGTGCGATCTGCACCCCCCGTGTATAAAACGTGCTGTCAAGGTCCCTGATGTTTCTAAAACGTGCGATTAACGTCCTTCCGTCCAAATCCGTTTGGTTCCTCAGTTGACCAAACAGAAAATGCTGACGTGGCATTATTTAATTAAATAAAAATTCATTTTTCAAATAAAATTATTTCAACATTATTTCAAAACATAAAAATAAAAATTATTTCAAAGCAAAAATTTATCCAGAAGCTTCTCTTCATCTTCAACCTCTAACTCATCTTCTTCAACTTCCCTAATCAAAACAAAAACTCAAACCCAGATAAAATCCCCAATCAACACCCAACCAACCTGCAACCTCCTCCCTCTCCCACCCACCTGCAATCACCACCCTAACCTCACCCCAATCAATCTGCAACCTCAACAAACCCACTCCCACGCACCTGCAACCGCCACCCTTAACCCATACCTCACCCAAATCAACACCCAACCAACCTGCAACCTCAACAAACCCACCCCCACGCACCTGCAACCGCCACCCTTAACCCATACCTCACCCCAATCAACACCCAACCAACCTACAACCTCAACAAACCCACCCCCACGCACCTGCAACCGCCACCCTTAACCCATACCTCACCCCAATCAACACCCAACCAACCTGCAACCTCAACAAACCTACCCCCACCCACCTGCAACCGCCACCCAACCAACCAGAGGAGAGAGCGGGATCGAGAGAGAGAGAGAGAGAGCGAGATCGAGAGGAGAGAGCGAGATCGAGAGAGAGAGAGAGAGAGAGCGAGAGTGAGAGCGAGATGCAGAGGAGAGAGCTAGATCGAGAGAGCGAGATCTAGAGGAGAAAGCGGGATCGAGAGAGAGAGAGAGAGAGAGAGAGTCTGAGAGATTTAGGGTTGTGGGGTGAGGTTGGGTGAGGTGAGGATGATGTGAGGTTGAGGAAGCCATGGAAGCCATGGAAGGAGGAAGGAGGAAGATGAAAGAAGAAGAAAGAAGAAGAAGCGTGAAAGAGGGAGAGAGAGGGTCGAGTGTGAGAGAGAGAGAGAGAGAACTGAGTGAGTGAGAGTCTGAGAGATTTTTTTTTATTATTAAGTTTTAATATTTTATTATTTTTTATTAGAAAAATAATTTTTTTATGAAATTAAATAAGTGTCACGTCAGCATTCCGTTTGGTCAACAGACGGAACCTAACGGAAGGACGTTAATCGCACGTTTTAGAAACGTCAGGGACTTTGACCGCACGTTTTATACACGAGGGGTGCAGATCACACATTTATGAAACATCAGGGGCCCAAAGTGGAATTAAGCCTTTTTTTTAAGGTTGCAACTTTGTGGCGGTCTTAAACCGCCACAAAAATCGGTGTCTAGACACCTTTTGGTGGTTCAGGAATCACCGCTGCTAACTAAATTCATCACTATGCATGACAAAGCCCAATAAAAGCATAGACACCAGCAGTACAAGCTCTCCAAAGACTAGAGACTATGCCCAACTAAATCCATCCATCATGCAATGATTAGTATGGTCATGTTTCGTGACATGTTCCATTAGGTCTTAGAAAGCCGGTCAAATTCCAAATGAGAACCTATACATGTTACTTTTTTTTAATGTTGGATTCTCTTAATCTAAAGTTCTCAATCCTACATTTGAACGTTATTGTTACCACTCCGACATCTATTCATGTCACCCTAAAAGTTGTAAAACCTAAAAAACACCATTTTTAAGTAATAAGGATATGTGTGGGTGGTTTTCTCTGATCATGGAGGAGTGGGATTTTGAGGTTGAAAATAAGGTTTAACTACGATGTTGCCTTGAGAGCTTATTTCATAGCATGTATTAGTGTGCCTTACTCAGCCCCCACCAATACATTATTCACACATCTCATGAGATAGTAGGTTTGGAAACTTAATGCACACACTTTATATGTTGAGTATAGTAAACTATTAATTAATCATTGCAAGCCCTCTAGCATGCTTTGTACTGCCGCCTCCTTTGGGAGGTGGTCATTTCTGTTTAAGGACGAGGTAATTATTGAGCACTTCAACTTTCATTCTTATATGTATGCTACACAATATGGAATCTATGAGGAGGTTGTTGTAAAAAAAATTCATCATCAGTTCTACAACAAATGATACCTAGATGTAAAAAGTTGAAGACGACTTTAGACTTTTTCAAGAACAAGGACATGTTGGATTACTTGGATGAACATGGACAACCTATGCCATGCTATGATGTTAGTTTTGCCTAGCGTGGGTCAGTTCGAAACTGACCCACAGTGGATCAGTTTTATCTAGACCGTTAGATATAATATTAAAATATTTAATGATTCAGATTCAAAACATGAAAATGATGTAATGACGAAAACACCCTTGTTTATCATCTTCTCCATCCCTCCTACTCTCCTAACTGCTCTGTTGAAAAAACGATTGCACCGCCGGCGAACGGGTCTCCGCCTATTGCTCCTCCACCGCCACCACCTCCTCCTCCCACCTTACACAGCTCGCCTGACCCAACACCGTGCTCATTCTCTCCTCAGCCTCCTTCAACCTCTGATTAAAGCCCCAACCAAACTACAACAACAGATTTTGCCACAAAAACTTGCAGATCCACCCCAAAACTTGCAGATCCACCAATAAACTTCCAGATCTGCCACCAAATCTCTCCAACCATCAAGACCCATTGGCCATCACCGTCGTCTGAGGCACAACCATGACCATCGACCCTCGCCGCCGCGTGTACCAGGTCCAGACACTCTGTTTCGCCGCACCGGAGTCGCACATGCTCCAGCCTTCAATCGCATCACCATGAACGCAAACCCCACCGTGTTCCAGTCCCTAAGGGCCCCTGCTTAAAGCCTCACGCCGCCGGGCCAGAGTCTCGCCGTCGTCGCCTTGGTCATGGTCCCCCGCCCTCGATCTGCCGTCCTCCACCACGGTACTCTTTTCCTGTCTGGTAACCGTTCGTTTTAGCCACACATCTTGTCTCTTCCCTGTGTGTTTTAGAATGGATTAACAAATCCCCCTTCACAGGTCAAAAACCACCATTTCATCTTCTGTTCTTCTCCACTAAATTATCAGATCTGGTTACAAAAATAATGGTGGCGCAAGGAGCTCGCAATGACAAACGGTGTGCAACGGAGGTGATGAAGCGGTGACTCACTGCCGAAGGTGGTGGCTCGCCGGAGGGACTGTGAGACAAAAGAGGAAGAAAGAAATTTCATAATTTAAATGGGCATTTTTGTAATTTAGGTGAGAAATAGTAACTGAACCACCATGAGTCAGTTTGAAACTGACCCACGCTAGGCGCAGCCTATGATGTTCGATCCAAACTACTATGCAGTGGAATTGATCTGTGCAGATTAGACAATTCAACTCTTCATGACTACGTGGTCCAATTGGTTGAAATATAAGTCAGTTGTTTTTCCTATGGTGTTTATTTTGCATATCATAAGCCGCAAATTTTATCTACCGTATCCACCGAAATATGCTTTGAGAAAGAGGACCCTGAGGATTCATATTCTATTGTTTCCATTGGCCTAATTCTCTGTGAGGAACCTGTTCCACCTACTGTACAACTTCAAGCCATTTATAATATAGACGGAGACAAGCCTACACACCTGAAAGTTTCAAAGAAACACTTTTAAAATATAGATGTGTAGGAAATAGGAGAAATTTAGCATACACAAATAGAAGCTTGTGTAAGGTTACACAAGTGCCTTTTGACCTATGATAGCAGCTTTAGCAGGTTTTTAAAAAAAAAATCAAAAATATATTTAATAATCACAATATTTAATGTACTAATATTTATCATCATCTTCTTCTTGAATTTCCAGAAAGCAGACATCCTTTTCTCCACCGTCGTCCCCTCCTTCGCCACCGCGCCGGCGAAATCACCGGAGAAGAGAAAACATAGATATGGGTTTCTCTTTCGTTTCTCCTTCTACAGCCCAGAAATCATACAAAACCCACAAACCCAGAACCCACCCCCCATCCAAACCTCAACCCCAAAACTTTCAAACCCAGAACCCACCCCCTTCATCCCTGCAGATCTGGTTGTTCCATCTCCGATTTTCAGAGAAACAGAATTCATCTTGGTTATGCTCTGGTGCACAAACACAGAGAGATGAGAATCAGTGGTCCAACAACAAGTAGAACCAGTTGTCACCTCTCATCGGCTGCAGCGATTTCTCGTTGATCCAGAAATTCCAGACAAATATCTGAATGATATTGATCAAGCCCTTGGTCAATTTTCCCCTGCGTATCTCGCGTGGGAGCAGAAAGATGCCTATCTTCTCACATGGCTCCAATCTACACTCTCTCGTGACGTACTTACTCAGATGATAGGTTGCAAATACTCTCATCAACTGTGGCAGCGTTTGCACAGTGGATTCTTCACACGCACAGAAGCAAAATCACGTCAATTGCGAACAGAACTTCGCAATTTGAGCCTTGGCTCAAAGAGTGTGAGTGATTATCTTCAGCAGATCAAGTCAATTGCAGATTCTCTGAGTGCTATTGGGGATCCAGTGTCTTACAAAGAGCATGTTGATATAGTGCTAGAAGGACTTCCTAGTGAATATGAGACTCTTGTCAGCCTTTGCTCCATGAATAGTAAGTTTCAGTCCTTGTCAATTCAAGAGATAGGTGCTCTCTTATTGGCCCAAGAAGCACGGATTGAAAAGAATAAACGCAGTGCTGCAACGGAGTTCACCGTCAATACAGCAACTGCTGGAAAACAGGTCCCACAGACCCTACCTACTGAAACAAATGCTGCTAATCACCAACACCCTCAATCTGTTCCACAAAATCAGTGGCAGGAAGGAAACTATGCTGGTGACAGAGGAAACAATGGAGGTAGAGGTCGTGGAGGTGGAGGTAGAGGTCGTGGTCGAAATTCTGTACAGTGCCAAGTCTGCTTTAAAATAGGGCACACTGCAGCAGTATGCTATCACCGGTTCAATCAAAATTTTGTTGCATCACCACCTCCCCAGAACTATCAAAACTTCTATGGTGGTCCCAACCCACATACTTATGGAAACAGTGGAGCACCAACACATAATTCACCCAATTCAGCCACTAATATTGTCCAACCTCCTGGTGCACCAAGTCTGAATTTTTTGGCCTCTCCTGCATATCAGCAGTTTCTCAACCCTTGTTTGTCACAGAATTATGCATCAATGGCTTCTCCGCAGTTTCAGCAGTTCCCTGGTTATGCACAGAACTTCCAGACAATACCTTTGCTTGCTCCTTCTCCCCTTCAGAATGTTCAGGGAGGAAACAAAGCACCTCCTCTTCTCCCTACTCCACCTCAGTTTCAGGGATGTGTTGCATCCTCTTCAGTTCCAGCACAAAGCTTCTTGGCAGCAGGGGCAGCATCCCTGCAACCAGGTAACATTGTTCAGAATTATCAACGACCACCAGCTCCTACAGAGTGGTATCCTGACTCCGGAGCAACTCATCATGTCACACCAACTGAGCAGAATATTCACCATGGACAACCCTTTGAAGGACCAGATCATGTCTTTGTAGGCAATGGACAAGGTTTGAGTATTTCCTCTCATGGATCTTCTTGGTTTAAATCTCCTTTTGATTCTAGTCTTACACTTGTTCTTAAAAATCTACTGCATGTTCCCATGATAACCAAAAATCTTCTAAGTGTCAGTAAGTTTTGTAAAGACAACAAAGTCTTCTTTGAGTTTCATGAAACTTTTTGTGTTGTTAAATCTCAGGGTTCTAAGGCTGTGTTGCTGTATGGCTCAGTTGGTCCTGACGGTCTCTATCACTTTCCATCACTTTTGGATGCCAAGTCTCCTCCTCAAAGTCTTCCACATCCAGTGTCTTTGAATAATGTTTTTCCTTCCTGTAATTCAGTTTCTTTCAATACTTGGCACTATAGGCTAGGCCATCCGAATATCAATGTAATGAAGCAAATTTTGCAAGCATGTAATATTGCTATGCCTAATAAAACTGATCTTGATTTTTGTCCAGCTTGTGTTATTGGCAAGTCTCATAAGTTACATTCACCTTCTACAACTGTTTACTCTAAACCTTTAGAATTAATCTTCACTGACCTGTGGGGGCCGGCTCCTTTTCTTTCTTCTGGTGGCTTTCGATACTATGTTTCCTTTGTTGATGCTTATAGTCGTTTCACTTGGATTTATTTGCTAAAAGCCAAATCTGAAACCCTCACAGTCTTTCAGCAGTTTAAGAAACAGGTTGAGTTGTTGTTTGGAACCCCTATTCTTTCAGTCCAATCTGATTGGGGAGGAGAATTTCGCCCTCTTTCTACGTTTCTCACTGACAATGGCATCAGGCATAGGGTTGCTTGTCCACATACTCACCACCAAAATGGTGTGGTTGAGAGGAAGCATAGACACATCGTGGAGTTAGGTTTGACTTTACTCTCTCATGCTTCACTTCCCTATAAGTTTTGGGATCAAGCCTTTCTCACTTCAGTATATCTCATAAATAGACTACCAACAGCCTCAATTGATTTTCAGGTTCCCTATACTAAGTTGTATAAGGTTCAACCAGATTACAAATCCTTGCATGTTTTTGGTTGTTCATGCTTCCCTCACTTGAGACCTTACAATAAGCATAAACTTGAATTCCGGTCTCAAGAATGTGTATTTCTTGGCTATTCCACTATGCACAAAGGTTACAAATGCTTAACTGCAGAGGGTAAAATCATTATCTCTAAGGATGTTGTCTTTCATGAAACCAGTTTTCCTTATCCAAAACTTTTTCCCTCTAGTCCACCCCAAACAGATTCAGAGTCAAGCTTCATACCAGCTACTATTCCTCTTGTTCCACAAGTTGAGCAACCACAGGTCACTATTGACTCACCTCTCACTACTCCACATTCTGTTGAGAGTCCTTTAGCTCACCACACTTCAGAGTCAACGTCCCAAAATCAGAATCCCTCTCCTTTACCGCATTCATCATCAATCATTCATCATGAAAATCAGTCTACTTCTTCTCCTCACCATTCACATGGTGAGCCTTCTCCTGAGTCCTTGTCACATTCTACCTCATCCTCCACTTCCTCTTCTGCATTGGCAGAATAGAGTTCTTATCATGGCCCTAACACTCATTCCATACAGACTAGATCTAAAAGTGGAATTTTTAAACCAAGATTGAATCCAACCTTGTTACTAACCATGGTTGAACCAACCTCTGTTAAGCAGGCTTTGCAGGATGCAGGTTGGAAGTCCGCTATGCAAGAAGAAATTGATGCTCTTCATGCAAATGGCACGTGGACACTGGTTTCGTTGCCTCTGAACAGAGAACCCATAGGCTGCAAATGGGTTTTTAGGGTCAAACAATGCCCTGATGGCTCAGTACAGAAACTCAAGGCAAGACTGGTTGCAAAGGGGTTTCATCAGCAGTTTGGCTTTGATTACAAGGAGACTTTCTCCCCTGTTGTGAAACCAGTCACCATTAGGGTGATGTTGACTCTGGCTGTTACCAATCACTGGTGTATTCAACAACTTGATATCAATAATGCTTTCCTTAATGGCATTCTGGAAGAGGAAGTGTATATGACACAACCTCCAGGATTTGAAGCTAGTGATAGAACCTTGGTTTGTCGCCTGAATAAAGCTCTTTATGGCCTTAAGCAGGCCCCACGGGCTTGGTACGAGAGGTTAAGATCAGCCTTCTTGCAGTTTGGTTTTGTCTCTAGCAAGTGTGATCCTTCGCTGTTTGTCTACACTACTTCTACCGCCACTATGTATGCATTGGTATATGTAGATGATATTATAGTTACTGGTCCCTCAGAATCTTTGGTCAAATTGTTTGTGTCCAAGTTAAAAGCACTTTTTGCTTTGAAAGATCTTGGGCAACTTGACTACTTTTTGGGTATTGAGGTGAAGCACTTGGCAGATCACTCAATTCTTTTGTCTCAAAGAAAATATATAAGGGACTTACTTGAAAAGACCAAGATGGAGGATTGTCGACCTATTTTTTCTCCTATGGTGACTGGTTTGAGGCTTATTAGAGAAGGTAGTACTCCCTTTCAAGATCCTACTCTCTATCGGTCCACTGTAGGCGCCCTACAATATGTCACTATCACGAGACCAGAACTGAGTTTTTCTGTTAATAAAGTCTGCCAGTTCATGGCACAGCCTCAAGAGAGTCACTGGCTGGCAGTGAAGCGCATTTTGAGGTATCTCAAAGGGACACAACATTGTGGTTTGATTCTGAAGCCTGCTCCACGCAGCATTCCATTGTCCTTAATTGGTTATTGTGACGCAGACTGGGCTACTGATCCAAATGATCGCAGGTCTACTTCAGGAGCTTGTATCTTCCTTGGTCCCAATCTAATTACTTGGTGGTCAAGGAAGCAAACTGTTGTTGCTCGCAGCAGTTGTGAGGCTGAATACAGGAGTTTAGCACATGCTACAGCAGATATGCTATGGATTCAGTCTCTTCTACAAGAGCTTAAAGTTGCAACTACTATCCCTACTCTACTGTGTGACAATTTAAGTACAGTCATGCTTGCACATAACCCGGTTCAGCACTCTCGAACTAAACATATGGAGTTGGATTTGTTCTTTGTTCGTGAGAAGGTCCTAGCAAACCAGTTGTTAGTAAAACATATTTCTGCACCAGACCAGCTTGCTGATGTTCTCACCAAACCCCTCAGCTCCACTTTGTTCAAGGATTTGAGAGACAAACTGACTGTGACAGATCTGCACAGTTCAGTTTGTGGGGGGAGTATTAGAGATAATTAGTTCAGGGTTATTTTTGTAATATTCTATATTTTATATTTTATATTTTATATTTTATGTTTTACTTATCTAGCCTTGCCTATGTGGCGGCTACACTTAAGTGACAATCTAGGGTTTACTTGCTTGTTGTGCAAGCACTTGCTGTCCTAGGTCTCTATATATAGAGAGCCTCCCTATTGTATCTTTTCACGTTAAAATAATATAAGTTGTTTCTATGTTTTTCAATAAGATTAAGGATAAATGTTTTTTTTTAAATTAATTAAAGATAAATGTTTAATTAAGAAAATATCTATTTTGATTTTTTTTAAAAACCTGTTATAGTGGGTCAAAATAGCTTGATGTAACCTTACACAAGCTTTTACTTGTGTATAGTAAATTTTTCCGTAGGAGTTGGCATAGGAAATGACATAAAGATGCTCAAGGATCATGAGCTTGAAGTAGATGTAGGCCCAGTTGGAAGAGCTTATTTGAGCTTATCTGACAACATAAGCTCTTATGCCAGTGTTTGGGAGAGCTTATGCAAACAGCTTATGGTCTGCCATAAGCTATTTTCAGCTTATTTTCATAAGCTACTTAGGATAGCTTATGAAAAACAGCTTATGCTTATACACAGCTTATTTTTAATTTATTTCAATAAATTTTTAAAAATAGCTTATGAATAAGCGCTTATGTCATAAGCGCTTATGACCATAAGCGCTTAATTAAGCTGTTTATCCAAACGGGACCGTAATTGATCTTACCAAAATGACTATGTTGAAGTGGGCCCAGGACTACAAGGTTAGCTAAGAATGTTTTACAAGCTCGCGTTTTAAAGGAGGAAAGAAAATTCAATTGGGAAGGTTGAATTTGTGTGTGACTCAAGTTGAATATGCAAGTATTGATGCATTTATTTCCTTCAAACTTGGCAAAGCAATTGTACGGTCACTTGGCAAAGTAATATTTTGCATGTTTTTCGCTTGAACACTAGTATTTAAGAAATCCTATGGAGATGGCTCATTTCTCTGAAAGGTGAAGCCATTGTACTATCACGTTGTATCGTTTGATCTGATCTCTTATGTGAATATATATTTTTTTTTTTTCGCTTTAACACTGTTTATGAAAGTCTATGGAGATGGTTCTATTTAAGCTTGCTTGCCAAAAAAACGAAATGATTCTGCATTGGTTGTTGGATGGGGTTGTAGCACGAGGATTAGATCTTGGAAGTTGATTAATGAACTGAATTTGATCGATTGTATTATGCTTGAGATTGGTAGCATTGGTGTTGTAGATAACTTAAGGATGGCTAACTCTATAGTTGATTATTTGGCTAAGAGTGGTTGTGATAGGTATGTTCCCCTATGGATGGATTTTTGCTATTTTTTCGATGATTTTATGTTGTTTATCCTACTTGAGAAGGTTTTGTTCTCAAGTTTCTTATCCAACAAAGATCTCTTATTTGTTTAAAAAAAACTATTATAAAAAAACCAGTTTAAGTCAGATTTTATTATGAATATTTTTTTAATTGGGATAAGTACGTAATTAATGATATTTTTGAAATTATGTATAACATTATATTTCATCAAAAGGCACTATAAAGGCATACATGCGTGGGCATAACATTCAATATATCTAAAATAGGGATGTTACAGTTTTAGAGTTTCATTTGGCTTTGATAGAGTCAGAAAACTATCATCTCTAGCTAAACTTTTCTACTAGATAACTGTAGTAGAATATATCAGTAGAAAAATTATAAAGGTAGAAAATAGGTTCATTCCCTCATGGTAGTAGAACAAGTCAAACAAACCATTTTTCTCATTATTTTTTTAAATACAGAGGAAAAAAACTTGGACATATCATCTATTGACAACTTAACAAAAAGATAAAAGTTATTTCACGAATATTGATTGAATTTTTTTCAAACAAAAAAGATATGCTAATCTAAAGTTTTTTATTTTTCTCTGTCACCAAAATTGGTGTCATGAATAAATTATTATCCCTTTAGTAAGGGATGAGATCACTTTCTTGGCTTCATGAGGAAAATTCACATGATGTCTCAAAATAAAAGATAAAGTCAATTTTATATTGACATATTATTCACAGTCCAAACAAAAAGAATAACCACTTTTTGTGTAACAGTTGACCAATAACTGCAGTGAACTTAATGCCAGAAGTTCCACACTAAAAATTGGAGTTTTCACTTTTATGAATGAGATTTAAATATTGCAAGTATATAAAGCAATTTAGTAGTTTAAAACTATAGCAAAACAGGTTCTACCTATTAATTTGATGGAAAGTCTAATATCTTTAGACAAAATGAAGGAAAGAAAGCAACACTGTTCAAGAATTTTAATGTCCATGATGTAAAAGACTAAAAGCTATTACACTTCAAATAACCAGATGTAGAATTTCATAATTTCCATTATTACTGGACTAATCTTTTCCATTGACATTATTGATCTGGTATACTATTATTTATGTCACGGTAGGAAACATCTCCAAGCAATCATTCCAACTCCTACAAAATGATAGCAAAAAAAATTTGTGTTAAAAAGACTCAATAAAAAATTCACAAGTTCATGCAAATCTTTCACCAACCAACTATTCTGAGAATAATAAATTATTAGATTAAAAGACTTGAATAGTTTTATTTTATATTTTTAACATGTCTCATCATGTAAAATCTAATTGATCTTAATCTGTTGGAGGTTCACGGTGAAAACTTCCTCATCTAATTCTCAAACAATCATTGCATGAAGAATGTATAGGTCTGTTTACCTTTTTCTAATTCAAATTCAACATTTACTAAACCACCTATTAATTAATAGAAACTTGGCATCACATAATACACTAACTATTCTAGAAGCTTCAACTTTTATGTTACACTTCCAACTAAAACTTGGCAAGGTAGTAATAAACAATCATTCGATTATACCTCATTAGGATTACCAAGAACTTTATAAGATTCGGTAATGACTTCATCCAACAACAATCCAGAAAACAATGTCTAAAAAATTGGTACAAATCACACAAGGAAATTTCAAACGGGGAAAACTCTTACTTCATAGCATCTCGAACAAAATTAAGTAGAAAAGAATAAAAAATCTGATGATATTATTACTTACATTCAATTGCAGATGCATACTTTAAGGCTACTTATTGGACTTCTTGGGAGATTTGTTCCCAATCCTAGCCAAGAAATCTTGTTCCACCTCATCCTTGGGTGAAATAGAATACTTCAGTCTCTCTAGGAACTTCTCCTCTTCCTCATCCTTCTTGTTTGCAGGCACCATAATTCCACTGATAGAGTTGTTGGGCTTGGTGTGGCGTTTGCAGTTCCAAGGAGCTCTTTCGGTCCTCAAATTCCAAGGCCTGGTGGGTTTCCCTTTGTTAAAGATGGAATCTTTGAGCTTCCTAGTGGAAACCTTGGGATCGGTCATGAGCTTCCGGTAACCTTGAGCTTGGTCATAAGATTGTTGCTGTTTGCTGAAGGCAAACATATATTTTTGTCGGGAAAGATCAATGATGGGTGTGGTCATTGTATTATTACTTACATCCAATTTCCAATGTATACTTTTAGGACACAACTTTGGCTTTATGGGGGGTTTGGACCCAAAAAAAGCTAAGAAATATTGATCCCCCTCCTCCTTTGAGAATGAATTAGAAAACTTGAGCTTCTCAATGATATTTTTCCTGAGATTGATCTTTTCCTCCTCCTCCCCCTCTGTCTTATTTCTAGACAGCATAACTCCAACAACAGAGTTGGCGGACTTGGGGTGGTGTTTGAAGTTGAAGGGTTCTCTTTCTATCATCAAATTGCATGTCCTAGTGGGTCTCCCTTCGTCAAAGACGGGAAATTTAAGCTTGCCACTTGAAACCTTGAGATCGGTCATGAGCTCCTGGTAACCTTGAGGTCGCTCATAAGCTTGTTGTTGTTGTTCGTTGCAGGCAAACAAAGATTGTTGTTGGGAAGGATCGGTGGTTGGGGTGGTCATTGTATTATTACTTACATCCAATAGCCAATGCATACTTTTAGGCCATAGCTTGGGCTTCTTGGGAGGTTTGGACCCAACCATAGCCAAGAAATCTTGATCTACATCTCCCTTCGAGTGTGAAACAAAAAACTTGAGCCTCTCACTGATCTCCTCCTCCCTTTTCTTGTTTCTAGGCTCCACAATTTCAATCGGGGAGTTGACGAGCTTGGCATGGTGTCTGAGGTTGTAGGGAGCTCTTTCGATCCTCAAATTCCAAGGTACGGTGGGTCTCGCTTTTTCAAAGCTATAAACTTTGAGCTTGCTAGTGGAAACCTTGAGATCAGTCATGAGCTTCTGGAAATCTTGAGATCGATCATCAGCTTGTTGTTGTTGATTGAATGCAGACAAAGATTGTTGGGAATTATTGGTGGTGAGGGTAGTCACATTGGCGCATCTCATGACTCTCTGGTTTCTCAATTTCAACCCTAGCATGGAGATGTTGTGGTTTGGCTTTGATCTTTCAGGCTCCATACTATGAAGATGATTATCTATTACCTTCCTTGTATTGTCTCTCTAGGGATGCACTCAAACTCCTTATTCACTCACTTTCGTTTTCTCCCCTCTCTATCTCTCACTCTCTCAATGTGAAAATTAAGGAATTTAATTTGGGGAAAGACAGTAGATATATATATATATATATATATATATATATATATATATATATATATAAAGAGACGGTGTGTGTGTAACGTTCGATTTGACTTTGAGTGTGGGGCTGTAGAAGTAAAGTTTTTTATTCTTAAATTTATTATTTATGACGTTTCATAAGTAATCTTAAATAGAGTTTGAAAAACATTAAACTTAAATCCACAAAAATAGATCAATTTATATGTATATATATATATAATAATTATTAATTTGATATATTAATAATATATAAAATTGAGACTGTATTTCACAAAAAAAAAAAATTCCCATGTCGCTACCGCAACAATGACTTCCTCCATACATTTTTTCTAACTTCCTACTTTTGAAAACTCTCACTAAAGTCCTTTTAGATTATTTATTAAATCATTTAAATTGAAATAAAATAATGTCGTAATTAAACGTGTGCAACACTCACCTCTCACTTTCACTTTGAACTATATATAATACTCGTGCATTACAAGAGTTCTTTACAATATTTTTTTAACAGTCTTTGAAAGCTAAAATATTATATTTCGTTAGACAAAATCGAAAATTAAACCTTCTTAAGGGAAAATAAAAGGAGGGAACCCAACCAAAAAGAAGAACATGAAAATCTCCAAAGAGAAGAAAACAAAAGTACCCCCAAAAAACATCCACACACCTACGCTGCTCAAACAGGAAAAAAAATACCTATGAAAGTAGCACAAATGAAGAACTCTAAAAGACCAGGAAACATGCACTTGGATTAGCGCCACAAGGATGCTAAGAAGGGAACATCATCCTAAGTTCTCCCTCCAACCTGCGACTAGCTTCTAAGTCACTTCTAGTGTATTCAAGGCCCAAAAATTTTCCAAGCAACCACGCCTTCTTAACTCTAGCAAAATACCCGCTAGCAGAATCCGCAACTGAGGGAAAATGAGCATACATCTCTAAAGAAATTGAAACATAAGTCATACCATTCCCCTTCCGGCAAAGACAAAATCTAGGCTCCGAACTCCTCCTTCTTTGCACCTTCATTGGACACATCCTTAGATCTCCCTTTCCTCCGAGGCTCACCCAGAAACACCCAAAGGTACCAACCCTGAACCGCCACCTCCTTCAAGACTCAAAGAATGAGCCATAGAAGGTGATATTGAAATATCAGCAACCGAATAAACCCCCCACACTAGCATCCACACCCTAAGTAAAATGAGTGACAACACGCTCCTGAAGATTTCCAACTAGATCATTCTCCAAAGCCGACATGAGGCATCTTGAAGGGGTACCAAGGCTAACATCGACTTTAGAAGCTGACGTGACACTCTCCACTGCAAAAATAAGAACACCAACTTCGGAGAAAAGAGTCTCGTATAGATCCTAGCACCTGGGCAGCAGACCAGTACAGAACCAAAAACCACCCATTCCTCTTCAAATTGCAAGCCACTACCAATTTCCTCATTACAACATCCCACCATGACCTATGGAAGGGAGCAAAACCAACCATGTAACGCCCCGATTTTCGGGTGTCACTTTAGTAACCTATTAAATTAAATATGCAATATTTTCCAAATGAATTTATAAAGCGAGTAATTTTTTTCTTTTGAATTGTTTTCAAAACATGTAATGCCTACACCCAACAGTAAATAAAATCTACATCAAGCCTTGACCAAGGCAAGTTCCCGAATGTATGAACGAAAGAACACAACTACAAATCTAACGAATGAAATCAGATCCAACAAGGAATCTGTTATGCCACGACACCCTAATCCGACCTACTCCCTACGATCTCCACACCGGGGAACCGCAAGAAAGCAATGCATCGGAACCTACCCGAATCTCAAATGCAAATTCCTAAAAATTATTAGGCAAGCTTAAACCAATAACGATAAGCTCTCTAACCCAAGGCTCTAACCTTAAACCCGACTCTACTCTTCATGTCTTCCACTAATCTTCAAGTCTTCAGCTCCGACTCGTACAAAGGTCAAGTTTCATCGACAGTCCTCCATCGCCTAATAGCGTTAAGCGCCCAAACAACAAATAGCAAATAGAAAGGGTTAACTCCATGCAATTACCACGTATAAAAAGGAAAAGCATGTTATTAAAGTTTAAGTGCATAACATGCACATAAGCTAGCAACTTAATTTCATATAGATGACAACATATATCCAACAACATAAAATCAAATCAGATATCAACAACATAGATTTAATCAGATATCAGCAACATAATGATAGATTGAAATCAGTTATCAACAACCTCAACAACATAACAAAAAATCCGATATCACCCAAAATCATATAAGTGCCCTGTAGTACGACTAGGTGTTACTACCAAGACATATCAAATCAAAAGTGTCTCGCAAGACGGGACAGTCACTGGTACGAAACCCATTGACCTGTCACTTAACATGCCACGAAGGCCACTCAATACGCCACGAAGGCCACACAGTACGCCACGAAGGCCACACAGTACAACCCAACAACGCATATGTACAAATATCAACACAGCATATAGCTACTTAGCACATGCTTAGTAGGTGATCCATCCCAACATCCACCACGACAACAATCAAAACATCCACACGAAAGCAGTAATGACAGAAACCAGTAAACGGCCGAAGCCTCTCAGAAAACGGAGACACACGTCTCAATAAGTTTACTCGGCCGAAGCCTTCAGAAAACATTTGGCACAAGCCTCAGAAATAGTCAACATAAGCAAGCATACAACATTGCAAGCATAATAATCATAATCCAATGCCAATCAATATAAACATCTTCATCTCAAACGCAGGCAGTGCGATAAATACATGCAAGACTCAAGGACGCTCTAAAACTGAGTTACCCTTACCTTCGTGAGTAGAAGTTGGGCATGGAAGTTGTGAACCTAGAACAAGGAAACACAATCATCAACACAAGCCTCACTAGAAACAACACTATCTAATAACACTAATCGAAATCGTAAAGAAAGCTTTTAAAGCTTAAGAGTTCCTATTTACGCACAAATTGACAACGGAGACTTCGTTCGCTAAAACGAGCATAACTCGAGCTACAGAACTCGGAATGACACGAAACCAGCGCCAAAATTTCGACAATCGAAAGAGCTACGCAATGGCTCAGGTCATAGAGACTCAAAAATTATTTTTGGACATGGTACCCTAACAAATAGGTTTCGGCCACTATGGAAAATAGGGTTTCCGAACTTTTTATTCGATCTAAATCAATTCCTAGGTATTCTTAAGCGATATCTAGGCCAGGGAAACTCTCAAAAAAATTATCGGATCGAAAATCAGAATTTCGAAAAACAAATTAGATGGGGTCGACACCAACGACGATTATGACGACTAATCCTACTAACGCTAAGCTCAGTCGAGAGTTTTAAGCCCAAAGGACGGAACTTTAGCCAAAAATGGGTTTTTCAAGCATAATTGAAACTCGGCGGCCTTTCGGCGACATTCGGCAAAATGTAATCCGCTAAACATGCTCAGGGGCACGTAGAGAATAAGTTTAGACACTAAAATCAAGTTATTTGGACAGTTTTACAAAAAGCTCAAAACTTTGAGCACAGAAAGACATAGAGAAAAGCGACATAATTTACGATCAGAGGTAAGGAAAAGCATCAGTACCTCGAGGCCTACGCGTAGCAACGAACTGTGGGACGATCAGGCAAGAATCGGCAAAAATCACTTTTCCTCCTCTCCTCCTCCTTGCTCACGGCCGTGTGTGTGTGTTTTGTGATTTTTTTTTTTGATTTTTTTTTCATTTTCAAGCTATTTATAGGTTTTGGAAAATGCGGAAAAATGAAAATTTCGCGATTCCGATTTTTCCTGCGCATTCCTCTGTGAATTCTAAGATAGGTTCTGGAGACAGAATTCCAAAACTCAAAAGAGGTTTCTTGGAATTAAATCAAACGATCCAAAGTCGGTGTAAATCGATTTTACCCGAAAAACTACTTTTTGCAGTTGATGTCGGATGAGAAAACTTCCTTCTGAAGAAAGGTTGGAAACATCAAGAGAAATAGTTGTACGCGTTTGGAATCTTCATTTGAAGCTCCAAAAAGAAAAAGTCTTCATCTACAGTTCGTTTTAAGGTTCTTGAGTTACCAGGAACTCGGTTTCGGCAAACTTCCGAGAATCGAAATCGATCGTTCGTACAGTCCAGGGTTTCTTGTGGAAACACTCGCCAGGGAAAGGAATAAGAGAAGTTCTTATATTCCTCTGAGTATTTTTGAATTTTGCTTCTACAGTGCTTTAAGAGCATATTAGCCTTTAACTCACGTTTTCGCCCTAAGGCGGAAGTGAATAAAACTCGTGCTATAAGTTATAGCGACTATAGTACCATTCTTAGTCATTTCCTGAATTTTCTTCTTCATAATACTAATCTAAACATCAACGCAAGTCAAGTTCCCCTCACGCTTACACAGAATCCTATGCGTGAGTTGGAAATTAATTATTTATTTAATTCTAAAATCCTGGGTCTTACAAACCACCACACAACCCATAACTTGGGAGAACCCAACCACCTTTAGAGAAGAACTCTTACCACGAGAATTCTGAAAATATAGCACTTTGTCAATTCCCTAGGGAACCTAGTCATCGCGACTAAGAGAGATACCCCACCTTGCCCCGATAGCAGAAGAAGCATGATTCCCATAAAGAAAACAAAGGAACCCAAACTTGAAACACCCCTAGATCTTATGATGGAGTTGAATAAAGACGCTATAAAGGCCTCCCAAAAAGAGAAAGCAACACGCGAATATGGTGATAGCCAACAGACTCTGCAATCCCATCAATGAAAAGAGTCGAGCACCACCATCATGAACTCTGTTGCGGACCTCGCTCTTCGGTGTAGCGGTCTATAGGCTTTGTTTCAAACCATTGGACTCCCTCTAGCTCCCCTTCGTCTGCATCACCACCATCTAGCCCTAGTCCTTGACCACCCGACGAACCTTGGCTGCGAGACCCGCCTCCTACCGTCGTTGTGCCTGCGAAAAGGAAACCCCTAGCAAAACAATGGGTCTCCACGAAAACTAGAGATGCAAAAAGAGGAAGCAACAAACTAAAAATATAGCAGAACAAGACAATGACACGAGCACAATAGAACAATAAGGGATGAGAAGAATAGAATGAAGACATGACGTTTTCACGCCACCGATAAAGGAACTCAACGTCGTGCAGGAAGCAGATGCAGCGGAAACCCTAGTAGAGGGGTTTCAATAATTTTTAACATTATATAAAGATTATTAATGACATGTGGTTCATTAGTGTTTTTGTGTTTTTTTCCTTATGTTTTTCTTGTTTCTATTGAGTCTCATGTAGTGTTTTGAGTCTTTTTATAGCATTTTGTGCATTTGCATTTTATTTTATATTCATATTTTTTTCTAGGATTTTTTTTTGTAGTTTTTAGCTTTGATTTTCCATTTATTTTATCTATATCCTGGTCACTATGATGGGTGTTTAAGTTATTTGTGAAAGTTAGGAATTATTCAAGGAATTGCTCAAGAAAGTGCTTCAAATGATGATGGAAAGATGGATTCAAATTGTTGAGAAGAGGTTGAGACAATTGGTCAAGTGGAATTGAAGTAAGAAGGAAAAAAATAATTTTTAAAATCAAGATCCAGCGCACGTGCGCTAGACTTTCGCCCAGCCACTAGAAGCTTCTGAAGATATTTTGTTGCAGCGCTAGTGCTAGTGCATGGGCGCTGATATATTTTTTTGGCCCATCACATGTGCAGTGCGAGTTTATAAAGAGAGCTACGATTTTGAAATTCTTGAGAGAGATTTTGGATTTCTGAACTAGATTGCAGGTTTGAACTTAATTCTTGTAATTTCTCTATGATTATGTGTGGATAAACTCTCTAGTGTTAGAGATTTGATGTAGTTTTCTTTCAAACTATGTGTTGAACTAGTTTTAGTTATGAATTTAGATTCTCTTTTCAATCGTGAATTTGTCCTATGTTTTGATTAAATATTTCTATTGCAATAGTTTGTCATGCTATTTCTATGCAATTGGTAGAATTTAGGGATTTCGGGAGAAATTGAGCAAGGGCCTTTGTGTTAAATTCAAACGCTAGATACATCGTTTATCATATTTTGAATAATAACAATTTCAAGAGTATAAGTGTAATGGTTAAAAATTTCATGTAAATATATTTCAGGAAATATCACTCATGTCTCACATTCTCCACTGTCTGATTTGATGCTTAATGCAAGACAAAGTAACAAGACATTTTTTTTTAAAAAAAGAATGGTCAAATTTCCTAGACCGTCTGCCCAAGGGAAGACTACACTGACTGAATGCATTCATCGTCTATCTCAAGCTGACCAAAGAAAGTAGTGTTCTGAGATTGTGCGTCATCTTCAATTTGGAAATTATCTCTGACATTGTTGAGGAGAAAGTCAGGTGATACTCTACAAAGAACACTGACCAAGGAACACAAGTACAATGTTGTCATGATCGAGATTCCTCTTTTTCTCCCAAAAGGAATGGAACAAAGCTTATCGTCTATGCCTACCTCGTTCTATCCTAGTCAGGAAGCACAGTAGAAAAAATAGTTCAAACTCTAAGCAGAATTTACATGATTGATGTTGGTTAATCTGCAAGTGTACAGAATCTACCCGGTTTTAATTTATCGAACCACAGGGAATTGGTATGCGAATTCAGTTTAAGTCTCGAGTTCACGGTAGGAAAGCGAATAAAATTCAGGGTGATTAATTAACAAGGAATTGAAATATAAGTGTGTGAAGAACAATGGTGAGCATGCCTTGAGTTCTTTCTTAACTAATTCAGTTTTAGAAAACATATTCTATCCACAAAACTCTGAGTCTCTCCTTGATGCTCTAGCCTAAATCAATCATCTATCGATGCCTCACATAGACAATCCTCTCAAGTCAAAAGATAGACACAATTCCTTGACAACCTAAACATTTGCTAAAGGCACTAAGCATGCAATTCAGGCCAACAAACCTCAACCCTTCCTCTATTCCTAGTAGAAAGCATAGAAGAGGTAATCTCACAACAAGTCCATAATCTATAACAAACTTATGTTCTATTATAGAAAAACATAAAGCTAGTACGCGTTCAAGCTTAAAAGATGAAGCAAAGATATGGGATTCAAAGGTTTACTCAGATTATTCATGAATAGAAATAGGAATTATAACTAAAACATTCAAAGTCTTACAAAGAACACAAAGCAAGAAGGGTTTTAGTCAAGCATGGCTATGAAATTCATACAAGAAAGTAAAGATAAAACCTGGAACATGGGACTTGGAGAAAGCTCCTCAAGCTCCATAGACAAAACCTTACTTCTAACTTATTTGGAAATGTGAAAAAATGACAAGAGATCCCAAAGAAAATGGCTAGAATCCTATTTATAGGCAAATTGCACGAGTCTAGGTGCTCAAGCGCCAATAAAACATGCCTGAGCGCCAATTCAAAATGACAAACAGTAGCTTCTGGAGGTAATTGGCGCCTAGGCAATTGACGAACCATCTCCCCAATTGGGGTACTAAAAAGTCTCTTTTTCCATTCTGCCCTTCTTTTTTTTTTCTTTTTTTTATTGTAATTTCGCTATGATTATGTGTGGCTAAATTCTCTAGTGTTAAGGATTTGATGTAGTTTTCTTTCAAACTATGTGTTGAACCAATTTTAGTTATGATTATGGATTCTCTTTTCAGTCATGAATTTCCCATCTGTTTTGATTGAATCTTTCTATTGCAATAGTTTGTCATGCTATTTTCTATGTAGTTGGAAAATTAGTAGAATTCAGGGATTTCAGATGAAATTACGTAAGGTTCTTTGCTCCTTAGGGATAAGGGTAACAAATTGTTTGTGTTTGCCTGAACTTAATTGAACTTCATCGCTAATTAATTAGTGTTAGGCACTAAGGAATTAACTATCACTAATTAATTCGAAGGAACATTTATGCAAGCAATTGATAAGTGTACAATTAGACTTAAAACCTGGATAATTAACTGAATTCATAATTATAACTGATTGGGGGTGGTACATAGAGAGAGGTTAACGAAATTATGATCGCTAGCGCGCTATTAAATTGAATTCACTTCAACCTTGTTATTCGCTTCCTTTTATTTTATTGCGGTTAAGTTTCGTACTGAAAACCAATCATATTCTATTTTATTCTTACGTCCTTTCATTCCAAAATTTAGTTAATCTAGAGCATAAGCGCACATAATCTTTGTGGCTTAATCTTTTTTATTACTTCGGGCAATCTGTACAATTGTAGATTCGCTATCAATTATTAGAGTTTTTTTTTGAAAGTGAATTATTAGAGTTAAAATAAATACATAAATATTAAAATATTTTTAAATTATAAAATGAAAAATGTCTTGAGACATTTTATTAAATATTATTACAGTACTTTTTGTGTGACTAATTAATATTATTCAAATTTAATAATTGATATTTTAAAATTAGCATTGAAATAATTCTAATAATTATTTATTTCATAATATGAAAATTGATAACTGAATTTAAAATATTATAATAAATTAATAAATTTTTAATGTCATCAAATATGTTAAAATAATTTGTAATTATAAAATATAATTAAATAAAAATAATTGTGTTGTGATATTTTAATAAATAGTATTATTTTCTCATGCATCGAAAAATAAATAGTATTAGAGCTCTCTTTGTCTCTAAAAAAAGAGCTCTCTTTGTTTAAATAATTAATATGAATAAAATATAATAATTAGCATTGAATATATTTAAAAATATCTTAATTTATTTATTTAATAATAGAAAAAATCATGAAGTGAATTTAAAATATTTTAAATCAAGTAATAATTGTTTAACATCATTAAAGATGACGAGAAAACCCAAACCCGTGGGGCCCAACCCGAGCTCGACCCGAAATTTCAGGCGAAACTCGATTTCTTTGGGTTTGGTTTTGGGTTTGGGTTTCACCCAAATTTTAAAACATGTTTGGGTTCGGGCGTGGGGTTGATTAAACCCGCACCCAAACTCAATCTTAAACCTGGATTTGTGGTTATTTTTATTATTTTGTTATATTATTTGTGGTTGTTGTTGTTGTTTGTTGAAGACTTCGACTGATAAGTTTAATTAAGAGAATATTGAAGAATGAAGTTTAATTAGATATTTAGAATTGAGATGTTTATAAATCCATGAATTATGCTGTTTATCAAGTTATGTTCATGAACTGTAATTTATCTTTTGTATTGGAAAGATGATGAGGTTTACTCAGATTATGCTCATGTTGTTCTCTTATGTACATGTTGTTTTCGGGTCGGGTTTTTGAGTTTTTTCCAAGCTCGGCGTTCACATCGGGTTTTGGGTTTGAGTTTGGGTAACCCGAAACCCAAGGGTTTAGATTTAACTTTTGCACTCATATTAGTTTTAGGTTTGGGTGTTAAATATGGGTTCGAGTGTGAGAATGGTCAACTTCGCGTCATGGGCCCCGTTGCCAACCCTAAACATCATCAAATATATAAGTTTTAATAATACTTTTTTATATTTTGCAACAGTAACGAAGTAATATTAAATATAAAAATTATGCTAAGTTATTCAGTGAAATATTATTTAGGAATTTTATATATTTTCAAATTTGGATATAATTATTTTCCCATGTTATGTTCCTCAAATTATTTGTACTAATAATTAGATAAAAAAACATATTTAAAGTTTTTTTTTTCAAATAATACACATATTTGATATAGTTAATAATAAATACGTTATAGAAATTTTTTTTTATGAGATTAATTTTGATGCACTAACAGTGTGAAAAGTTTTAAACAGCTATTCAATTACATCCTTTCATTTCTTATTTCAAATATTATTAAATTCAAAATTAATTATGAGCTAGAAAATGAAGGAATGTGATTGAATGATTGTGTAAAACTTATTTACACTATCAAGTGCATAAAAGTTATTTATTTTTATTTTTTGAAACTTTTTTGCCTGAAAAAAACCCAAATAACATCTTGGTTCCGCCCTCTAATTGCGTGGAATAAATCAAATTAAAACCCCGTTTGGATAAACAGCTTAATTAAGCGCTTATGGTCATAAGCGCTTATGACATAAGCGCTTATTCATAAGCTATTTATAAAAATTTATTGAAATAAATTAAAAATAAGCTGTGTATAAGCATAAGCTATTTTTCATAAGCTATCCTGAGTAGCTTATGAAAATAAGCTGAAAATAGCTTATGGCAGACCATAAGCTGTTTGCATAAGCTCTCCCAAACACTGGCATAAGAGCTTATGCTGTCAGATAAGCTCAAATAAGCTCTTCCAAACTGGGCCTAATTTGACGTGTCTAATTTGGTAGTAGTCATTACGTTCTATCTATTTTTATAAGCTATATATTTCATTGGTTTTGTTCACGTACCTTTCTCAATAAAACTAAAGAAATATCATTTTACATTTATGGTATCAAACTTCTTCTTATGTTTCTCAACATTCTTTTTAATCAGATATTTCTTAACAAAATTTACAGCATTACATATTGTAATATGAAGAAAGTAATAATTAAAAGAATAAAAAAAACTAAAAGTTAAAATTAAATTTATTATTGCTACACATTTTAGGTAATGCCATTAATCATCAATTCATCAAACAGCCTCATCGAAGAAATGTCAACGGGGGAGTTGGGGTTGGAGCAAATATTCAATTTTAGAATGAGGATTGAAATAGGAAGGCAGGTCCTGGAGAGGTTTAATGATTATTTTGTATATCTTCAACAGCATAGCAGGGGGCAGATATGGGTATCTGGGTCAATAATATATGGAGCTGGAGACTTCAGTTGTTTGTTGAGGTGGAGGATAATCTTCAGAATCAGAAGTGGACTTTATATTGTAAGCTCGGCAAATGAGGAGCCTATGAACTTTGATATTTCAGAAGACGATCAAGTATTCAATTATTTATGGGTGTCTCTAGCCCCTTCAAATGCTAAGGCTTTAGGGTGGAGGATTCTCCTTGATCGTGTTCAAACCAAAGTCAATTTATTGAAACGGAACATGCCTATTTCTAATGGTACCTGCCCCTTCTGTTCGCGGGATGATGAGTCTACGAATTACCTTTTCTTTTCTTTTCTGTTAACTTGGCGAGTTTGGGCAGCGGTGGCAAGGAGGTTGGGATGGGTTATTGTTATTTTGACTCAGCAGAGGAACATTTGCAGCAATTTGTGTGGGATCAACCAGTAAAGGTACGTAAGGGGCTTTTGGTAGTGTGGCTGGCAACAATTTGGCAATTGTGGATTGGGTGGAATGGTATGGTTTTCAGCCAAGAGGAGTATTTGAGCAGGTTAGATTTAAAAGCATAGTTGTGGTTAAAAGCAAAGGGTAGAAACTTCCATCATGCCTTGTCTGAGTGGTATTGCGAGCCAAATTCATGTTAGTTTTGTAGTACCATGAGTTTTTGGAGGTCCTAGAACTTTGCATTCACATTTATTTGCTTGGTGGTCTTGCTGCAATTTAGAGACATTTTAAAATTTGGAAACATTTAACGACATTTAAAAGATTTCCAATCAAATCCAATAATAATGAAATAGATCAAAATAAAATAATTTTGTGATTCATTAATCACATACGTATCTCGTTGGCTGTTTAATTTGATGAGGGTGAGCAGTCATCTCCTTGATGAGGTGGCTGCGCTTTTGGTGTCTCTTTCTATATTATCTATATATCTTTCATTTTCGAATTTTTGTGTGTGGAAAAACCGGGGTTTTGCCCACACTTGGGAAAGCGTCGCCTTTTAAGACTTATTACCTATTAAAAGGTTTTTACGACAAGTACTTTCAAATCCCTTTCAAGATTCAATTGTAGTATAGTAAAATGTTTTTATCGTCCTCAGGGAATTGGAATACAATGTCGTTCTCTAGCTAAATCACTTAAGCAAAGAGTCAAGAAATGTTTAGTTGATTGCTTTGTCCTACGTTGCAAAATTTAAAAGAAAGCAGTAGTAAATGATTTGTAAACAAGCGGAGAAAACGGTTGGAATTGGAGTTCATCAATTAACTCTTCAGTATTCTTATGATTCCATAAACAAACCATGTCCTATGTTCGATTCCATCGCACCACATCTTATCTTTTTCATAGTTCCCTCATGAAAGAGATCAACAACTTACTAACTAATCATCAATTCCTTGAATAATTAAGCAAGCAAGTAGCATTAAACTTAGGTGTTATATGACTATTGAGCTAACCCTATTCCTAGGCCTTAGATTCAATAGATGATTTCATCTATTTCAGATTCAATGAAGTAATTTCCACCAATTTATCAAATCTAACATCAAGTTCTAGTTTTTTTTTTTTTTGATAAGCCTTCTAGTTGATCACTCTAAAACTAGCATTAAGATCAAGATAGATCATTGAAATCATCACATAGAAACATGAATTTATACATGGAAATCAAAGTGAATACATTCAAGTTAAAAGACTACATCCAATCCCAACACAAAGGGTTTAGCAATCCATTTCCATGAATGCTTTAAGGTTTACAAAAAGAAACAAGAAGATGATGTCGATTCGTGATGTCCGCCGAGCGTTCTCACGTCGATGGATGATCAAAGAGGTCCAAAACTATCTTCTTCACCTTTGTTCTACGAGTTCTGTAGTCTTTTCCCTAATTTTTCCGCTATCTCGGTAAAATACGATGGTCTGTTCTTTTTATAACAGTTTTGTTTGCTCAAGCGAACTCTTTCTTTAACGTGAAAGAAGAACTGGGAACCGCCTTTCAACCGCTCAAGCGACCAAATGTGCGCTTGAGCCAACGTCAGAGCCAAACACTTAAAACCTTCTGTTACTAGATGGCTTGAGCAGACTTTCGAGCCAAGCACTCAAAACCTTATGTTGCAAGATGGCTTGAGCGAACTTCTGAGCCAAGCACTATTCTTTGATGCTTTCTTATGATTCAAGCCTCTTTGAAGCAAATCTTCATTCCCAATTCATTCCTACACCAAAATTTGATAATTAACACTTAAATTCTTCATGGAATTCTAGTAAACCATATCTTCACAATTGAGAGTAAATTTGATATCTATTTCACATTTCTAACCTAAATAAGTGCTCAAGAATGATATGAAAATTAAGTAGATTTGACACTTAACATTACCACAGTTTAGCGACAGTACCACAACGTTGTGGCCTTTTCTCAAAAACAACCCAAGTTTGCTAAATAAATTTTTTTCCACCGCTTTTTGCTAAATAATTTTTTTTTCACATTATTCAAAAAAAAATAGAAACTAATCTCTAAATTTTATACAATCAAGCAATCACATCCCTTCATTTTGCTAGCTCATAATTAATTTTGAATTTAATGATATTTAAAATAGAAAATGGAAGGATGCGATTGAATCACATCCCTTCAGTCTTTCACTCAATCACCTTCTCAAGAAAACTAGCTACCTTGGAAGTAGGGGCGGAAGTAAGCCAAGTCAAGCTTTGTGTGGCCCAAGCCTGGTTTAACATTCTCTTTTTGTGGCCTAAGCCTGGCTTGCGGTCTTTCACAAGCCCAATTTTAAGGCCTGGCTTGGCCTATTAAAATGTCTGGCTTGGCCTACAAGTCAACTTAAAAGCTTATTTAACAGACAATAAGCCAAGTCAAACTTTGTGGGGCTCAAGCCCATTATATTTTCGTGGCCTAAGTCTGGCTTGCGGTCTTTTACATGCCCAACTTTAATGCTTGGCTTGGCCTAATAAAATGTCTAGCTTGGCGTACAAGACAACTTAAAAACTTATTTAACAGACAATATTTACATCTAAAGAAGGTTAATTGGTCTCGGACTATACGCTAATAGAATAGCGAGCTAATATGTCTTTTTATATATCATTATATCTAAAAAAGGTCAATGAGTCGCAGACTATAGGCTAATAGACCAGCGGGCTAATATGTCTTTTTATATATCACGTAGAACCCTGACAAGCACCCGGCTTATTTCCACCCCTACTTGGAAGCAAGACTTTAAAAACAATGTCTTATTAAAACCTTATTAGAAAAACCCTATTAGAAAAACCTAGTGAAGGAAAAATAGTACAAAACTTAAAAAGTCCAAATGACACCTTCAAGGAGCCTAACAACAGAAAGATTCCAACCCATCTTAGCTAATAAACCGAACATAACTACCACAGCTTCCACCCAGCAATCTGCTTCACATGTTAACCAATCAACCCACCAAAATTCCCTTGTGCAGCAAAATGGAAATTCTGCTTTACATCCCCATCAAATTTAAACACGCACCACATGGAATTCATGCGCACACTTCCATCCACAAAAATGTATGCTAAAACCTCACCCAAACAGCATGTAAAATAACAAGTGAAATGGCATGTGAAATCCCTACAATTGTAGACCCAATAACTTGCAGCACAGTAGACTTGATTACAATGAATGCAGACAATCCAACGGATTAAGAATCCACTCAAACAAAGAATAAGCAAACCCACCAAACTTAGCTTTTACCCAATGCCACGAGCGCCATTTAATCAAGTCCACCACTGCTTGTAAATCTGATTCCCCACCTTTGAACACACCTTCATTCCTCATTAGCCAAATTAACCGGACAAACAACCCAAATCGTACCGCCCCTCTGCTGATTTTTATTCCAACCAAAGCCAAACTGCAGCAAATGATCCGACGAGACATAGGTAGAACCGTAAGCACACCAAGCCAATTATAACACACACCCCAAACATCCATTGAAAATGGGTAGGTAACAGCAATATGTGCGCTTGATTCCACACTGTATTGACAGAATTGACATCTAACCTCATCATGGGACTGGATCACGAGTTCAATTTTCGGGACTTCAACGTCGCGCGCGATGATCACGCGCCGGACTCGGTCGAGTTGCTGAGTCGCCAAGGGATTGACTTCGAGAGGAACCGCGAGTTTGGGATCGAGTCGTCCCGTTTTGCTCGCTTCCACAAATTCTCCTTGCTTGGTATTATATCCAACATCAATCGCTACACAAATGCCTTTGCATTTGAAAAAGCTATCACATTCTCCTTGTAATAATAAAACCCTATAAAAACCAGCCTCAGAGACTCTCTAGGTTTGATGAATCATCTCTCGACTAAAAAGTCTCTTTTGGCATTCTTCCCTTCCCTTTTTTTTTTTTGTTTTTATTATAATTTCTCTATGATTATGTGTGGCTAAATTCTCTAGTGTTAGGGATTTGATGTAGTTTTTTTTCAAAGTATGTGTTGAACCAGTTTTAGTTATGATTATGGATTCTCTTTTCAGTCATGAATTTCTCCTCTGTTTCGATTGAATTTTTGCTATTGCAATAATTTGTCATGCTATTTTCTATGCAGTTGGAAAATTAGTAGAATTCAGGGATTTCAGATGAAATTACGCAACGGTCTTTGCACCTTAGGGATAAGGGTAACAAATTGTTTGTGTTTGCCTGAACTTAATTGAATTTCATCGCTAATAAATTATTGTTAGGCTCTAAGGAACGAACTATCACTAATTAATTCGAAGGAACATTTATGCAAGTAATTGATAAGTGTACAATTAGGCTTAGCACCTAGATAATTAACTGAATTCAGAATTATAACTGATTGAGGTGGTACATAGAGAGAAGTTAACGAAATCAAAATTGCTAGCGCGCTTTTAAATTAAATTAACTTCAACCATTAATTATTCGTTTCCTTGTATTTTATTGCGGTTAAGTTTCGTACCGAAAACCAATCATATTCTATTTTATTCTTATGTCCTTTCATTCCAAAATTTAGTTAATCTAAGCGTACATAATCTCTGTGGCTTAATCTTTTTTATTACTTCGGGCAATTTGTACACTTGTAGATTCGCTATCAATTATTAAAGTTAAAATAATTACATAAATATTAAAATATTTTAAATAAAAAATTAAAAATGTCTTGAGACAATTGATTAAATATTATTATAGTTCTTTTTGTGTAACTAAATAATATTATTCAAATTTAATAATTGATATTTTAAAATTAGCATTAGAATAATTCTAATAATTATTTATTTCATAATATGAAAATTGATAACTGAATTTAAAATATTATAATAAATTAATAAAGTTTTAATGTCATCAAATATGTTAAAATAATTTTTAATTATAAAATATAATTAAATAAAAATAATTGTGTTGTGATATTTTAATAAATAGTATTATTTTCTGATGCATCGAAAAATAAATAGTATTAGAGCTCTCTTTGTCTTCAAAAAAAGAGCTCTCTTTGTTTAAATAATTAATATGAATAAAATTCAAAATAATTAGCATTGAGAAAATTTTAAAAATATCTTTATTTATTTATTTAATAATATAAAAATATGAAGTGAATTTAAAATATTTTAAATAAAGTAATAATTGCTTAACATCTACATCATCAAATATATAAGTTATAATAATATTTTTTTTATATTTTGCAACAGTAATGAAGTAATATTAAATATAAAAATTATGATAAGTTATAAAGTGAAATGTTATTTAGGAATTTTATATATTTTCAACTTTGGATATAATTATTTTCCTATGTTATGTTCCTCAAATTATTTGTACTAATAATTAGATTAAAAAACATATTTAAAGTTTTTTTTTTCAAATAATACACATATGTGATATAGTTAATACTAAATACCTTATAGAAAATTTTTTTTATGAGGTTAATTTTGATGCACTGACAGTGGGAAAAGTTTTATACAGCTATTCAATCACATCCTTCCATTTCTTATTTCAAATATTATTAAATTCAAAATTAATTATGAGCTAGAAAATGAAGGGATGCGATTGAATGAGCTTATTTACACTATCAAATCCATAAAAATTATATATTTTTATCTTTTGAAACTTTTTTGTATGAAAAAACCCAAATAACATCTTGGTTTCGCCTTCTAATTGTGTGGAATAAATCAAATTAATTTGACGGGTCTAATTTGGTAGTAGTCATTACGTTCTATCTATTTTTATAAGCTATATATTTCATTGGTTTTATTCACGTACCTTTCTCAATTAAACTAAATGAAAGATCATTTTTACATTTATGGTATCAAACTTCTTGTTATGTTTCTCAATATTCTTTTCAATCAATGTTTCTTAACAAAATTTACAGCATTACATATTGTAATATGAAAAAAGAAATAATCAAACGAATCAAAAAAACTCAAAAATTTAAATTAAATTTATTATTGCTACACATTTTAGGTAATGTCATTAATCATCAATTCATTGGAAGAAATGTCAACTGGAGGAGCATATATTCAATTTTAGAATGAGGATTGACATAGGAAGGGCAGGTTCCATGAGAGGTTTAATGATTTATTTTGTATATGTTCAACAGCATAGCAATGGGGCTAATATGGGTGTCTGGTCAATAATATATGGAGCTGGAGACTTCAAGTGGTCTGTTGAGGTGGAGGGTAATCTTCAGAATCAGCATGAATTAATGATGATTATTTCTACTGTTCAATTAGTAAGGGGAAAGCAAGACTCTTGGTGTTGTATAAAGGAAGGAAGTGGACTTTATACTGTAAGCTCGGCAAATGAGGAGCTTATGAACTTTGATATTTCAGAAGACGATCAAGTATTCAATTATTTATGGGTGTTTCTAGCCCCTTCAAATGTCAAGGCTTTAGGGTGGAGGGTTCTCCTTTGATCGTGTTCAAACCAAAGTCAATTTATTGAAACAGAACATGCCTATTTCTAATGGTACCTGCCTCTTCTGTTCGCGGGATGATGAGTCTACGGATCACCTTTTCTTTTCTTGTTTGTTAACTTGGCGAGTTTGGACAGCAGTGGCAAGGAGGTTGGGATGGTTATTGTTTTTTCTAGCTCGGCAAAGGAACATTTGCAGCAATTTGTGGGGTTTATTTACCGTACACAAGGATTTCTTTGTGCAAGGTTACACAAACCTAGTTTTACCTACTAGTGTAGGTTTTCAGCAGGTCACTTTTTTCACACTTTTGGCCCACATTTACTGTAAATTCTAGTATGATCCCAAGTCTATTATAATTTCTATAATGACCCATAATCATATTTCAACCAGAAATTCATCCCATTGCTCGAAAATTCATCTCCTCCCAAGAAATTTATTCATCATAAATAGATGTCTGCAAAAACATTTCTTGCTTCATTACTTTCATCTCTCCTTCCTATAATCCAATTGGCAAAGTTGCAGTTTCTCTATTACAACATCAGTTATTAAGTATGATTTTTTTTTTGAAATTTAGTATGATTACTTTAAGGCTTATTATTGCGCTTGATTATAGAAATGGGTGGCTGTGATAATTATTGCCACAGTTAGGACTTTGCATAAACAAGCAAATATGATTTCTTTTTTAGTATGGCCAATCACGACACAGCTACTGAGCTACTATTTGTTGATTGTTGCTGTTAATTGGAAACATTAATTAAGTTTGACGGAAAACAGCTAGAATGTGGGGGGAGAACTCATGGAGTATGTGATTATCTTTCCGGTCTACATGGGTCTTATTTTTCTTCATTTATTCGAGCCTCCCCAGAAATTTATTCATCCCTTTCCCAGAAAATCATTCAAACCCCAGAATCATGTTTCAACCAGAAATTCATCCCTTCTACCCCTCACCCCTTCCCTAGAAATTCATCCAAACCCAAACCCAGAAATATATCGCCCCAAACAACATACCCAGCAACCCCAACCCTCTCTCCCTCTCAATCTCCCTCCACACCTCCCACAACCAACCATAGCAGACACTGAAACCACAACAACCCAGCCCCTTTTCATAAGAAAGTGGAAACTGTTATAGATCCGTCTCAAATACATCGATTTTTGCACGTTGTGCGAGGGAAGCCAAATCGAAAATCGAAAGAAGCCAAATCAGAAACGATTTTTGCTTGATGATTTAGAAGGTGACCCAAAAGAACGACAACGACGGCGAGCTTGCGAGCGAGGCAAAGGGGAGTTGGGTTTGGCACCCCACCTATGGGGCTTGGCACCCCACTTTATCAAATACGGAATTTAAAATTCCGTATTCTCCCTATTGAATACGGAACTTAAAATTCCGTACTGTATTTAAGCATGCGTGTCACATTTTCAACCACTCATTATATACTAAAACAGATACGGAATTTTATTTTCCGTATTGATACGGAACTTTAAATTCCGTATTTAATAAAGTGGGGTGCAAAGCCTAAGGGGTGGGGCACCAAACTCAATTCCCGAGGCAAAGGCTGAACCAAAGTCTCAAACCCAAAGAATACCAGATCTGGTCGATTGTTGCCTGTGGTGCGAGGGAGATGGTGGCGTTCGACTCAGTGAGTTAGTTTGACTCGGGAGAATCGACTCAGTGAGTGATGGCGGAGGTGACTCGGGTAATGCTGGGAGTGAACGAGTCAAGCTTGAGGGGTTACCCTTACCCTTCCATTAGCAGCAAAGGCGCTTTCGAATGGACCATCAACCTTCTCTTTCTCCATGTTCAGGTTCCTGATGATGGTGCGCTCTTACGATTTGATTGTTCTTGAGTTTAATTTCACATTCGTACTTGAATTCTCCTCTGAAAATGGACCAAAAGAAAGTGAAAATGAAAACCTAGAAATTTTGGTATTTGTCGCAATTAGGAAATTAGAACGATGAGTTAATATGTTACGAAGTTGGAACGATTTGGAACTTGGAGAGCATTTTGGGGGTTGGGGAAAAATTGAATGTGGTGGAAAAACGATGATGGTTCCAGATGATGTTTTAGAAACGGAATGTGGAAGAAGAGGATGATAATAAAAATTAAAAAACTTCAGGATAAACTTAAGTATCTGAAATATTGCTTGGAATCATACTAGAATTTACAGTAAATGTGGGCCAAAAGTGTGAAAAAAAGGTGACCTGCTGAAAACCTACAATAGCAGGTAAAACTAGGTTTGTGTAACCTTGCACAAAGAAATCCTTGTGTACAGTAAATGAACCTCAATTTGTATGGAATCAACTAGTAAAGGTACGTAAGGGGCTTTTGGTAGTGTGGCTGGCAACAATTTGGCAATTGTGGATTAGGTGGAATGGTATGGTTTTCAGGGAGGAGGGGTATTTGAGCAGGTTAGATTTAAACCATGGTTGTGGTTGAAAGCAAAGGGTAGAAACTTCCATCATGCCTTGTCTGAGTGGTATGTGCTGGAGGAATTTATTATACACCTCTAAAAACTTGTGCATGGTTACACATCTGCTTTTTAACCTGCAATAGAAAGTTTAGCAGGTAATTTATATTTTTTTAAAATAAAAATATTTAATATATTATGATATAATTAGGAAAATAGTTATTAAATATTTAATTAGGAGTAATAGTTAATGTTCATCATCATCTTCAACCAAATTCCTCTGTTCCTCCTTCTCCACCCCTCCCACCCAGCCACCGTCCATCCCAGCAGCCATTGTAGCACCCTTGAATTCCATAAACTTTGAAATCCAATCCCAAACCACTCACCTCCAACCCCCAACCGCAACCCACCCCCATCAACCCACTATACCCAAATCCACAAACCCCACCCAAACCCAGATTCACCATAGCACTCACCCATCCCCACCAAACACCACCACCACTACCACCCACAGAGCCCCCACTGAAACCCAACCCCAACCCTCGAGAATCCAGATTTAACCCAATAACAAAAATCCGAACAGAGATTAACCCAAACCCAAACATTCCAAACCTAGAAATTCCAACAAAAAGCATTCAGGAAGCAGATCTAGAACGTGAAGAAAGGAAAAGATTAAAAAAATCAAAGCTTTTTCGGATCTTCTCGAGATGGAGGTGAGGGGTTGTTGTTGTCTGGTTCGCGTTTGGAGGATTGGGAGGAGGGGGCGTACGCATACGAGGTGGAAAGGTTCCTCCTTTCTTTGTTCTGGTCTTGGATTCGAAGAGAGGAGAGGAAGATCTCCGGGAAAGTGTCTTCCTTTTTCAAAATAGAGATCGCCGGAAATCGCCTCTCGTAGCGGCGTGCGGCGTAGGACGGTAGAGGAGTTAGAGGCAGCCATCAATACGACCCACGCTCCACCGAGCTCCGATCTCTCCTTTCAACCTTCACTTTCCCTCCATGTTTCAGTGGTTGTGTTGTTGAGACCACATATCTGGTGATTCATAGATGCATCTGCAGAGAGCAATAAATTTGTGGAAAACTGGATTTCTTCTCTACGAAATACCTGATGCTGATGCACAATTATTCATCATTTTGGTCCTGCATCTCCCTGTGGTCTTTGGCCAACAAAAAACTTTTGTTGTAAATATGGTAAAAAGAACAAGCACGGTGAGGATGTGATGTTAAAAGCAATGCTTGGTTTTAGGGTATGAAGCAGGTTGCAGTGGCATCATGTTGCTTTCTAGGATTTGGAATGGTTTCTATTCACATTTTAATTATTTTCTTTCTAACTCTGAAGTTGGATGTTTTATATCATAATCGTTAGTATCTGTGGACTGTGGTATAGAAATTATGTTTTGATATGGTTAGATTTAATTTTTCTGAACAAAGCCTGATGGTTATTTAGCACAGTGGTGCTGGGTTATGTCTGCAGTAGATGAAGAAGAGAGGAAAGAGGAGAGTAAAGAGATTATTGGTTGGAGGTGGAGGTGGAGGAAGGAGGGGGTGGTGGTTGCCGTGGGGTCATGGAGGTTTCAGAGAGATGGTGGTTGGGTCAAAATTTCAGAATTTTAATTGTGGAAGATGAAAATATTAAGGATTAATTTTATGATTAAGATATTTTTTCAGTTTTTATTTTTTATTTTTTAAAAATACTAAAAAATACAAAAAACCTGATGTACCAGGTCAAAAAGCAAATGTGTAACTTTACACAAATTTTTAGAAGACCATAATAAATTTTTCCGTATGTGCTCGCCAAATTCATGTTTTGCAGTTTTGTAGTACCATGAGTTTTTGGAGGTCCTAGAACTTTGCATTCACATTTATTTGCTTGGTGGTCTTGCTGCAATTTAGAGACATTTTAAAATTTGGAAACATTTAAAAGATTTCCAATCAAATCCAATAATAATGAAATAGATCAAAATAAAATAAATTTGTGTTGGAGAGGGGCTGGACTAGAAAAATTGCTGGAGAGGATTCAGATTATGTGGGATGTATCTGATGCTGTTGGGGATTTACTTTTGCTGGAAGAGTTGGAATTGAATTGGATTAATTGCTGGAATTTGGTTTTAGTTCCCTTAATTTTAGAATAGGTTTTCCTAAGTGATTTTTTTTCTAATAAGATTTTAACCACACGTTTTTTTAAAGTCCTCCCATTAGTCAGTCCCCGTAGGATAGCTCAAGTGGTAGAAGTTGGGAGACATATGAGTTGGGTAGGGGGAGGTCCAAGGATCGATTCCTAGCAGGGTGCAATTTATCTTTCCGATGTACAAAAAAAAAAGTCCTCTCTTCATGAAGGTGGTGGGTTATTGTAATTTTTTTCCACCTATTTTTTTTATCTTTATTTATATTGGGTTGAAGTACCTTTGTAATTCATTTCAATATATAATATAATTCTTGCTTATAAAAAAAATTCAGAGACGTTTTAAAATTTGGAAACTTTTAAAAGATTTCCAATCAAATCCAATAATAATGAAATAGATCAAAATAAAATAATTTTGTGATTCATTAATCACATACGTATCTCGTTGGCTGTTTAATTAGATGCAAGTTGTTCGTTAACCTATAAATTATGTGTAACCAAGCTGGTCAAAGCTTTCAAAGTAAATGCTTAGCGCGTGGTGTAAAAAATGATGACAGCTGGTTAAGTCATCTACGTAAATTACCAAAACACCCTTTTCATACTTTCACTCTTCACTTCTTACAAAACCCTATAAAATCTGCATCGGAGACTTTCTAGGTTTGCTAAAAAGTCTCTTTTCCTCTCATGGATTCTTCTTCTTCTTCAAGAAGTGGTAGATCCAATGAACGTGTTCTTCGTTCTCTCTCAACAACAGCTTCTAGTAAGTTCTGTTATTACTCCGCAACAACATCAAACGCACCGTTTCGATCGACTTCGAATTCGAGTTCTGGTAAATTTTCATCATCACCGTCGTCGTCGACCTACTTCAACCAACACCGGTCGACTTCACCGACACGTGTCAATCTAGGTAAAGGCGCCTCAACCGCTCTCTCTTCCAGCGTCCGGTTCGCGATCGACAACCGGTCTGGTTCACCCAACCGGACCGCTTCCAGCCACGTCATCACCAGCAACAACAACCGCCATCAACATAACCACGGCCACCACACGATCCAGAAGAGAACGTGTATGTGCTCGCCGACGAATCATCCCGGTTCGTTCCGGTGCAGTCTCCACAAGAACTCCGGCAACGGAAACAACAACAGCAATCAGAGCACCGATTCGTATCTGCCGAATCGGCTTAACATGCGGCGGTCGGCGATGAAGAATTCGCTGGTGAGGATCGGTGGAGTGGAAGGGGACTGGGTGAAACGAGCGCTGACTGCTTTGATTCGGCCGTCGTCGCACCAGCAGAGGAGGAGAGCGGCGTTTTCTCCGAGACCGAGTCGGCTCTCTGTCATGTCATGTGCCGCGGAGGAAGATCTCTGAATTCTTTATTCATTTTTGTTACAGGTGGTGGTTTCCGCTTGCAGTTAGGTCCTGATGGTGCTTACTCCGGCGGCGATATCGCCGGAAGCTATGGAAGATTCCGACGTCGATCTGTGACACCGGACTCACTCGGGGAAATTTTTTTGTACATGACATTTGTTATGGAACTATGGAAGTAGTTTTATGAAATTTTTTTATTTTTTTAAAAATTAAACTAAAATTAAAGTAGAAAACAATAAGCCTTCAAAATTTAAATATTAATCTCAGGTTTAATTTGTGAAATTATTGTCTAATTGCATAATTCAAATTTCTAAACTTGAGAATCAATCACTGACAGGCGTAATTTATGTTTCTGATGTACCAAAAAAATACTAGGTCAATGGCGGTGGTTGATTCCGATTCAAGCTTGGTTTCCACTTCCGTCATTCGCCGTTGTTTGTTAGCGTCGGTCCGTCCAACGGCAGTTTTTGTTGAGGCCGTGGACTTTCCCTTATCGTTGGTTCAGTTGCTTTGCATTTGGTGCAAGGTATGATTATTTATTATATTTTTTTTATGATTTTTCTTTGCTTGACGTTTTTATTTGTGTTATTTAATTTGTTTAAGTGTAGTTTGGTTGTGCAGTTGTTATTGTGCAGATTCCATCTCTGTAATAAGGGGGAGGAATTGATATATTTGGCTCCTTGCTTCTTGTTATGGAAGATGATCGCTGGTGTTAAAGATCAATGGTAGTAAAAAAAAAATGAAGTTTTCACTATAATATTAACTAAGGAATCAAATTGAGAAATTCAATTTTAAATTGCTCAATGTTGAACAAAGAATTCAAAGTTGGAAGGGCAGATTAATTTGAAATGGAAATGTTCTGTATAGTAACTTTTTGGGATAGGGACAGCTACCTACCAGTGATTTGACATTCTAATAATTATATCTAGATTCTAGATTCTAGAATAACTATTGTGCAATAGTATAACTCAGGACAATGGTATAGTGGTGGTGTGAGAATTTGACCAAGTACATGGTCAATTCACTAAATCGATTTTTTTATAAGCAAAAATAATATATTAAGGAGCATGAAGAGTTAGACATTTCAAAGGTTCCTTTGACCATTCATAATAGACTAATGCTTTGTTTGGTAGAGAAGAGATAGAGAAGAGAGAAGTTGAGTAGAGAGAAATAAGTGAGAAATAGAGTAAATTTAGTAGGTTGTTTGGTACTCCCTCCGGTCCTATTTATAAGCAACAAAAAAAAAATTCACATAGTTTAAAAAATGTAGTTAAACTAGATAAAATGCATTAAATTTGTCTTAAATTAAAATGAACTTCCAAAATTACCCTTTGTTATTAGTGTTGGAAAGTGGAAAAGAGAGAGAATAATTAATGAGACACATTTTACAAGTTAGAATTAATAAGGGCATCATTGGAAAAAATTAATTAATATAGCTCAAACTTTCATTTGGTTCTTATAAAAAGGACCAAGATTTTTCTTCTCTTTCATACTTATAAATAGGACCGGAGGGAGTATGATAGAGATAAAAAAAAAAGATAAGAGAATGAATGATGTGAAAAGTTATATTTTGTGTCAAAAGACAATTTTAACCCAATTAATATATGCAATAAACTATTGTTACAGACACAAAATAAAAGGACAAAAAGTGAATATGATAACCACGAGTCTCTACTATTCAAATTCTCCCCAATTTGGAGAGATTGAAAAAAGTGTCATTGAGTACCTTTTTAAACTCTCTCTCTACTACATGATTTCATACCAAACAAGTGGAGATTACACATCTCTCATGTATCTCTCTCTGCAGGACTTCTCTCTTCGGTATCTCTTGCTTAACAAACACAGTGTAAGAGATCCTATAATTTTGGCTTTTAGCCATACCAAAGACCTATACAAAATCAGATTTACTAGTTTCACAGCATTTACATCCTTATTCTTAAATAAAATATCATTCTTAAGTATGATTGCATGAGAACAAAATTTGTAAAGGTTCACATCTCGGGGCCCTTGCATTGGGTTCTTCAGGTGGAGAAATAAGGGTTTGCTAATCAAATGGACTTGGAGGTTTGGCAAGGAAAATCTTCTCTTTAGAGGAGAGTGGTGTGTGCGAAGTATGGATGGAATGAAATGTTTATGTTATGACCCTTAATGGTGGAAAGAATTGGCGTTTGTTTTTATGTTACTCAGGATATCTTGAAAGTTCTTTTGTAGGACATGGTGTTGGTAAAGGCCTTTCCAGATTAGATATTATGCAAAATAGGGCTTGGACAATTTGTTTGGTTCTGGCTAGATCCATGGCTAGACATGGTTCCTCTACATATCATGTTTCCACACATGTTTGCCTTGGCCATTCACAAATGTGCTACTATTAGTGCAGCAAGGACCTTTCTAACTAACAAATGGTCGTGGACCTTGGATTTTAGTAGAAAACATTTTGGGTGGGAGCTAGATGAATAAGGGCGGTTTATTACACTAAATAATTCGTTGATCCCTAGCAAAGGAGAGGACATGTTAATTATTGTGGCTCGGTGAACATAATGGGTTATTTTCAGCCAAATCTTTGTGTGCCTTGGTTGAGCTTAAGATTTTTAGACCCGCAACTTGGGTTATTCCTAAGAGAGTGCAGAAAATAGTTCTCCCTAAAATAGTGTTGTCCCTTGGCAAGCAGCTGCTAATAAGATTGTAGTAAAGGGGAATTTGATGAAGAGAGGATTATCTATTGAGAACTCTGGCTTATGCAGTATTTGTGGCAATGTTGTCGAATCCACTGGGTATCTTTTGCTGCTTTGTGACCAGATGTGGAAAATGGGTAAATAGCCAAGTTCGTCCCTGAAAGTGTCCACCGCCTTCAACTTCGTCCCTAAACTTTCAAAATGACACTCGTGGTCCCTAGATGTGTCAAATCTCCCTCATATGCAGTCCCTGAGTTAAAATTAGCTCACGCCGTTAACGGAAAACTGAGTTGGGATTTTTTTTAAAAGCCAGCAGCTGATGTGGCATTTAATTTCAACCCAGAAAATAATAAAATAAAATAGTTAAATAAATAAAGAACAACTTCAGGAAATAAAAAAACTCACCCTAAATTAGTCTTCATCATCTCACCGTCTTCATCATCACATCAACACCACACCAGAACCTCCTTCCATTCTGCTTCCAAATCCATGTAAGATCCTCACTCTTCCAACCCATGAAGAACCCCACCACCGCTAGAAGAGGAGTCAGTGAAGGAGGTCCTCTCTGAAACACCCATTTCCAAACCCAACCAAGTTCCGATTTTGATAGCAGAATCGAAGACCCAAATGCCTCTACTTCAACACCCATATCCGGTTTGATGGCAGAAACAAAGACCTAAATTCCTCTACTTCAAAACCCACCAGAGAAATTCGAAACAAAGGATGTTATAGAGGAGACGAAGCTTTTTTGCCGCCACCACTGCTACCGTTACAGAGAACAGAGAAGACGAAGCAGACAGAGGGAATGGGGACACAAAAATGGAGTCGATCTGTTCCATATTACCCATGATATCCAAATTGAATCTTCATCCAATTTGTTTTTAGATTTGTATTATGCTGGTTTCAATAGCTTAGTGTGTGTGGTCTTTTTTGGGGAATTTACGGTTTTTAACCCTATTTCACTTTATTCTGATTCTGGATCGTGGGTTCACTATAAAGTTTGTAACTTTATGTTAATTTCGGATTTTGGTAGACTTGTGGTTGCTAGTTTTGGGGCTTGTGTAATTGGTGTGTGATAGTTGTGAACTGTGTGATAATTACTCACAAATCATGATGTGGGTGCACCTTGGTGCTGGATTGAAAGGGTGTGATATATTGCAGTAGAATGTGGTGCGCGTTATTTGTGGGAAAAACTTTGGTTCAGATTCTGCTCTTGCCCCTTAAGCCTATTTCTTTTGTCTGCTGTGATTAGCTTGCTTTACTTCACTAGTTTTCTATCTAAGTCTGTTGCATTTTAATCTCTATGTTTTTTTACTGATTACTTCTTTTATAATGGGTGCTAGATTTGGGGTGAGGGGGTGAGGGACAGTGTGAGAGGGAGGGGATGAGGGTGGGAAGAAGAAGATGAAGATGGAGGAGGGTGATGGTGGTGGACTGGTGGGGAGAGGTAGAGGAAGATGGGGGAGAGAAAGAATTTCTTTTCAACCATAGGGACTAAATTGAAGCCTTTAAAATTTTCACAACATTCAAGGACTAAATTGAACCCTTCCCAAACATTCTTAACGTTCACATGCCACGTCCCACTTCCGTTAACGGCGTGAGCTAATTTTAACTCAGGGACTGCATATAAGGGAGATTTGGCACATTCAGGGACCACGAGTGTCATTTTGAAAGTTTAGGGACGAAGTTGAAGGCGGTGGACACTTTCAGGGACGAACTTGGCTATTTACCCTGTGGAAAATATGGAACTTCATTCTATGCAGAGAATGTCTCATGGTGTTGTCCAAAACAGATCCAAGAGCTGATTTTTCAATGGCTGTCTCTAAGAATCAATTCAGATTTAGTGCTTTAGGGGTTGGTCTCATATGCCGTTTCTTGGTCTATTTGGCTTGCTTGAAATGAAGTGGTGTTCCAAAATGGATCATTTTGCTTCGATTCTATCTAGAACTTACATATTAATTACTTGGATCTTTTGGTGGGTGAAGACTTCGTGAAAGAGTGTTTGTATAATACATATATGACTTCTATTCGAATTTTGAAAATATTCATTTAAAAACAAAAAGTACCTTGGTAGAGATCAAATGTTTGGAATCCTCCATCGGTATGAGTATTGAAGTTTAATGTTGATTGTTCTTTTCATGGCATCCGGGCAGAAGCGGTATTGGTTGAGTATTAAGGGATTCCATAAGGTAAGTGGTTGGGTTTTTTCAAAGGAAGCATGACATATATGGGCGTATGAAACGGAAGTAAAAGTGACTCTACATGTTACTGTAACTTTGACTTGTAATTCGGCACTGGTCTGTAGTGTACTTGATCAGATGTTGTGGACGTAAGATGATCTTACATCTTGAGCAAGAGGATCAAGCTCCATTTGATCAGACGATGTGAGCTTCTAGTATAAGACGATGTCTTCACTTGAGAGTTATATGATCAGGCTTCATTTGGTCAAATTCTTTACACGAGATATTAGACGGTGTAAGCTTTAGAGTAACACGATGTAGCATAATCTTAACGACTTAGTTTTTTTAGAAATATAGCTCCTGAAATTTCAAAACACATTACTCAAATGCTTGTCTAGATGTTATAGTTATAACATTTTCATTGTTATCTTCAAATCTAACTCAAGAGTTTTTTGAGGGGAAATTGAGTGATAAAAAAAACTATATACATCTTGAAGAGATAATTGTCTATTTTGTTTTTTTTTTCAAATCTTGCTTTTTAGTTTTTACTAAAAAGCATAACAAAACAGTAACAAAAAAAGAGAGCATACCAAAACAACTTTTTAAGAATAAGTGATTAGACAAAACAAACCCTATCTTATTCTGTTAAAATTTCATATAAATGTATTTATTACTTATATATAGTAGTATTTGATGTAACTGTACTGTCTCCTACCTCAAAAAAGAAAGAAAAGAAAAGAAAATGTGGAGTCACCTATCCAATCCAATGCCTTGACTCTCTGGATAGGTGAAAGAAAGAAAGAAACTACCCGAGTCCCAAACAAACACGCCATCCATCAATCATCAACATCACCATGCCTTCCTTTTCCACTCTTAGTAGAAGATCCTCACACTTCACCCAACATTTTCCACTCCAACGCTTCTCGATCCGCCACTCTTCAACCTCCTCCTCCTCTTCTTCTTCCGCCGCTCCGACCACCACCGCGTTCGGTCGGAAGCTGGTTTCGGTAATTATAGCAGGCACGAGTCTAGGGCTTCTTCTGTACTCCGAGTTTGACTCTGCTTCCGTCAAACCCTCACTGTCTTCTTTCGTTGACTGGTCAGCACTGACTTCTGATGGCCAAAACCGACGTCGTTCTTCTTCCGCCGCGTTCTTCAGAAAATTCTCCCTTCCCGAAAGCACCGGTACCTTGCTCTTCGGAGGCACGTTTCTCTCATTTCATGGCCCACAAACGTTACAATTATTATTATTATTATTTAAAGTTGATTTGATTTGATGGTTTTTTTTATAGATAAATGTTAGTTATTAGTAATGTTAGTAAATTATTTAATTTGATGGGTAATGCCAGTTTTGGTGACAAAGCGTTTTGATTTGTTTTGGGTGCTGCAGATGCGTATAGGAGAAAAATATTTTTCAACTATGAGAAGCGAATACGGTTGCGAAGTCCTCCAGAAAAGGTGTTTTACAATGTGTATTTAATTATTTATCATCAGCTTGATTAATGTATAGGATATGATATGATATGATATGATGATGGAGTTGATCTAACAAATATGTAGTAATTGATTTATGACACAAAATGCATTGAGTTCAATTCATGTAATTAGCCATACTTAATCTATCTTAAACTAAGTTTAATTAATGTCATTGGTGATCCTTTGAGTAGTCAACAGTTTAAGTGGTTAGTTTCATCTTTTCTCATGATTTCAATATAGGTTTGTTCTCATCCTAGCTTAATATACAGTCTAGTCACTAGTGTACAACTTTCTTGTATAGGATCACTTTCCTATTCTAGCTTTGCTTCAGTTAGTTAGTATACAGTTAGAGCTGTTTGTGGTTGTCAGTGTTAGTTAAAGATCTCACAGCTTTAACCCCTCTATATATTATTGTATCTGTACATCAATGAATGTCACTACTACTCTTACTCTGATTTTCACAAATCGCTCGATTTATAGTAAAAGTTTGGTTAAAAGATGACGAATATTACGAATCTGAACGCCCCTCAGGAATGACAACTATTTCTTAACTCGAAGAAAGAGAGAGATCTAAGTTTCCATGTGAGAGGATCCTGATTCCTGATCCGCTCCCCCCCCCCCGCCCCCCTATTTTTATCTATGTTTTTATCTGAAGGGAAGTTGCGCCAGATTGTGTGATTCTTCTCCCATTTTCTATATCAGAGCTCTCTGATGGCCTTTTGATTAAGAGAAAAACTTGAAACATAAACTTGGGGTTACATTGGGTTGTTTAAGTTTACTTGACCAATGGACTGGTCTTTTTCTATGTTCCTTTTGTGAAGAGTGATTTGTACATTGACAATGTCTGCTCTTTCCATCTAGGTTTTTGAATACTTTGCATCGTGTCGTACTTCAGATGGAGAACTACTCATGATACCAGCAGACCTAATGCGGGCAGTGATTCCTGTTTTCCCTCCATCTGAATCCCACCATGTTAGAGATGGAAACTTGAGAGGAGAAAGAAGTCCCGGTCATCTACGCTGTCCACGTTCAGAATTTTTTATGCTTTTTGATGTAAACGGTGATGAGCTTATATCTTTCAAAGAGTGAGTTGTCTGTACTCTCTAATTATTTTGTTATCTGTTAAGACTTTTTTGATAGGGAAGTGGGGTGTGTAGCTATTTATTCTGTCCAGTTTAATTTTGTCTCTCTCTCTCTCTCTCTCTCTCTCTCTTTGGGAGGGGGTTGGAGAAAGTGGACGCAAAACAGCCTAACTAGGATCCAATTTTAGGATTAAGCAATCCTTGAAGGGGCTTGCTGCCACTTTAACTAACGCTTATGGGCTAATTTTGTTCTCCTTTCCACTTTCTCCTCTATTTTATCTCTTCATAATCAATTTTCGTGTCCATAATGCCCTTATTTTTCTTTGGAGCAGGTATATCTTTTTTGTGACATTACTCAGTATCCCTGAATCAAGCTTTTCTGTGGCATTTAAAATGTTTGATGTGGACAATAATGGGTGAGTCTACTTCTTTGAAAGTGTACAAAATGTTGCTTTGCAATTCTAGGTAGATTATAAATTGGATTTGCAGTCCTGCCTGAGCTTGTTCTTCCCTTAGCCCCCCTCCCCTCCCCCCCTCCAGCCTGATGAAGTTAATCAGCTTTCCTCATTTACAGGGAGATAAGTAAGGAAGAATTCAAGAAAGTGATGGCATTGATGCGATCTCATCATCGGCAAGGTGTTGAACATAGGGATGGACTGAGAACTGGCCTGAAGGTGAATGATTCTGTGGAAAATGGAGGACTGTTGGAATATTTTTTCGGTAAAGATGGAAAGGGATGCCTCCAGCATGACAAGTTTGTTCAATTTTTGAGAGACTTGCATGATGAAGTAAGTTTGTAGTTGTTTTGATCTCACCATATTCCATTGCAGGGTTGAATTGTTTTTATTTTCTAGGCAGTTTAGTTTGCTCGACTGATTTTTCCTCTTTATTATATTTCTGGTGGCTTGCTCCTAAGTTAGGGATGATTCTTTTTCATCCTAATACACTGTCAGCTCTTGTCATCATCTTAATGAATTCCTTCTTTTATCCAAAAGTAAAATGTGTGGGGACTGATATGATGAGTGGGGATACATGTGCTGCAGAAACAGTAACAGTTTGAACAATGAAGACTATGAGTTGTACGAGTATTTTTGATATTTTGCATAAATAAGCGTATATAAAAGTGCCTTTATACTTCTACATCTTTTATGTTTGAAATATCAATAATGTGGTTGTACTGTTGTAGACTTGTAGTTGTTATAGTAGCATTATAACTGAGAAAGACTGTATTTGATTTTGTATATAATCTGAGATAGTTCTATGGAGTAAGACCTTTTAATGCTCAACCAAATTTAAGTTCCTTAATCACATTAAATTATGAATTACTAAAAGGAAGCATCCGGATTAGTTCTCTGGAGCTATGTTTTTCAGGTACTGTTGTCACACTTGTGGGTTTGACATGCTTATCTTTTAGATATATTTTGATCTTTTGAAGGGATAATCTAGGACGAGGATAATCAAAATGATTTGCAGTCATCTTGATACTTAGCGCATGTTCTGATTTTACTGGACAACTTGAAACTTATACTTCTAAATGCACTAATTCTATGGGTTATTTCCTACTTTAAATTTTACATGCATAAGATTATTCTTTTCAATTTACTAGGTGCTTCATTTTCTATGATGACCTCAGAAGTGATAATGTATGACTAATTGCATTAATTTATGTAGATTCTGAGGTTGGAGTTTGCTCATTATGACTACAAAGCTCGCAAAACCATATCAGCCAAGGACTTTGCACTTTCCATGGTTGCTTCTGCGGACATGAGTCATATAGGCAAGTTGCTTGAACGGGTTGATGAGTTGGGCAATGATCCACTCTTTAAGGATGTACGCATCACATTTGAGGACTTCAAAAGCTTTGCAGAGCTACGAAAGAAGTTATTTCCACTGTCATTGGCCCTTTTCAGTTTTGGAAAATTAAATGGCCTGTTAACGAGAGATGATTTTCAAAGAGCAGCATCACATGTATGGCATTTATCTTGATTTCTTGCTTAACTTAATAGTGATGGTTAGGGGGTAGTTACTACATTTTTATGATGGTAGAGGTTTTGCATCAATTGTGCACTCTGATATAAAGTTTTCACTTTACTGCTTATAGTGGTGGGAATGGGATTTGAAAATTGAATTTCTTGCGTGTTTGACCATTCCACTCAACATTTTATACTATTTTCTCACTAAAAGATTGTTAGTCTATTCATACAACATGGGTTCATTCATTGAGTAGGAATGTTCTTCTGGAGAAATGGGTCTTATTGAATTTAATCAATGTTATAAACATCTGTGTAGTTACGGTTTTTCTGTTTTCTTTTCCTTCATTTTTTAATTTAATTTTAGATGATATATGATTGGCCAGGACAGCAAATTCATAGTTTGTTTGTTAATTTGTTTCAATTTCAGGTTTGTGGCATATCTCTCTCAGACGATGTGGTTGAGATTGTTTTCCATTTGTTTGACACAAACTGGGATGGGAACCTAAGTTCTGATGAGTTTGTGAGAGTGCTACACAAGCGAGAAAGGGACATTGTACAACCTGTGGAGACAGGAATCCCAGGTTTCTTGTCCTGCTGCTGGAACTGCACGGATAACATCTCATCTTTGCGGTTTCCCTGATCACAACCATTTTCAACCAGAATTTACAGTGAATAGGAACCCTAAATTAGAAGGGAGAAATCATAAAGGAAAAGGTAAAGGAAAGGTAGTGTATCTAACAGAAGAGGTTTCTGTATAACTTGTTTCTTGTATCTAACAGAAGCCCTTTTGGTATCATCTTAGTTTGCCAATAGGCAGAAACAAAAAGTAGTGCATGTTTGAAAACTCCTTTGAAAACTAAGGTGAAGCCAAAATCATGAAGTACACAAATTGCTTCTTGTCCACAATGATTTTGGCTTCATCGTGATTTTTTGAAGAAGTTTCAAAACATGCATTTAATCCACACTTTCTGACAGCTTAAAAATAGCAAACAGGTATGTTGTAAAATCAATGTGTCCTTGAGGGGTCCCCTTGGCTTTATTGGTTGACATGTCTGGTACCTGTAACTATTGACATGTAGATAGTGACTGTAACCGTAGCTTTGTAATTACTACTCAGCGACGTTCAATGAAATTTGCATTTGAAGGATCTCAACGGTAGCTGATTTACAGTTTTTTTTTTATAAGCAGCTTATTTACAGTATTTATTTATCAATGCAACACCTAATTTAAAAATGCGAATTAAAGTATCCATGAAGCACAAAACACTCGTATTAAATGGCCCTATTTTTAGGCACATTTTAAATAAATATTTAGCTCAGTGAGTTTCTCATAATTATCTAAATATTAGAACTATGAAAACAAGGTGTTATTTAGGCACATTTTATTTTGTATTTTATCAAGAAAGTGTTGGTCTAGTAGTAACTAGTAAGTAAATTAGACACCGTAATGATGAGAGCATAAGTTTAAATTTCGGGTAAAATATTTGTTGGAAAGTGACATGCAATCCTTTGTTGAAAGAGTGACGACATCCGTCAATGAACATCAGATTTATATAAATCTATTAAGGAAGTCTAGGTAAGTTTACAATTATGTATGGAAAACTTGGATAGAAGTTTATGACAAAACTTAGGGTTAAGAAATATATTTTAATAGAGAGACCATTAAAAAACCATAGCCTCCGGCCACAACTTGTAGAACAAATACAATAGCCGTACAACTGTACAAGGTCAATGGAAAGAAAGGTTGAATTATTATCTGTATGGCAAAGGTAAAAAGGAACGAGCAAAAGACAGACAAAAAAGAACAAAAAGCCCACGTGTGTAAAATCAAGCATAATACATAATCAACGTTCAACAATGGAGGGAAATGAAAAAAGAACCTTCTTCTTCCCTCCCCGAATATTCATCAAGATGTGGGGCCAAACCTACGTATTTCCTCCCCTTTTAATGGAAAAAAAATAAATTAATAAATAAATGAGAACTATAAAAACCTGTCTTTAACCTCTTCTATCTAACACTCTCATTATAGTTAAAATTCATGCGAGTCATACTAAATGGGAGCCGAATTCATATTTTTAGTTAATCTCACATGAAATTCAATCTATTAATAAAAGTGTTTTAAAAAAGAGAGTATCAAAACGAAACGAGTGTTATTAACATTTCTCTTAAAATATAAAGAGTAAAATACACTCACCCCCTCAAGATTTGTAAGAATGACACTCCACCCCATTCTTTTTAAAAATCTACACTCCACCCCATTTTTTATAAAGGCAAATTTTAGTGACGAAAACAAATTCCTCACTACTAAAAACTAATTACTAATTAGTAAAAATTTAAATAAATTTAATGCATATACACTATCATACATTAATTTATGAAAATAATTTTACTGAATTAAATTTAAAAAAACCATCCACTCTGTCTGTTAAGTCCACGTCTCATCTATCTCCAAATCATATTTCTCACCACAAACGGCCACCATCAAGCCTTTACTCCCTTTAACACGGCTCCACTGTCCCACAATGTGAAACCCCATGACACCTCCATGCCTCAAAGTTTTGTTGCGACCTGAACCCCAGAACGTGAATCGCACATCCCTAAAGCCACTTGTTCAACTACTTCTTGTGAATTTCACCCCTTTAAGTTGTGAGCGAACGCTCTGTTGGTCTTAGATATTGTTGGATTTTGTTAAAAACGATGCTCCACCGCCTCGTTGGGCTCTAATAACCTCAGATCCACTTCATATTTTCATAATTTTGTTTCTCTATTTTCTTCACCCATTTGTGTTGCTTTTTTGGCCTACAACCCAATTTTGAAAATTGGAGGTATAAAGAGATTATTTTGATTAAAATTGAATTATTACCAAATATGAAAACACAAGCATGTTTCACTATGTTCGAGATATGGTTTGTAAATCGGGCAGGTGTGCTATTGCATAATTTGCATTATGAATTTACGGAGGAAAAACGCGATTGAGAGAATGAGGAGGATTGTGATGTTTTCATTTTTAAATTTATTGGATTATATTGATTTTTTTTTAAATTATTGATTAACAATTTAAATAATAACTAATTATTAATGAAAAATATTTTTCGTCACTAAATTTGCCTCTATATAAAATGGGGTGGGATGTAGATTTTAGATAAGAATGGGGTGGAGTGTAATTCTAACAAACCTAAGGGGGTGAGTGTACTTTACTCAAATATAAATCATGTCAAGTTGTCAACCCCAGCCAGCCAGCCAGCCACCCCACTCGACTGCCTTTTGTGTTGTATCTTATCGTGTCGTTTTGCGCTTCCCCCCAATTTTAGGCCACTCCCTTATTCCTCACCACAACACCAAAAAAAATACCACACCCCTTCTTCTTTCTTCGTTGACTTCTGGGCAAAGAAACCCTAAGCACAAGAGGAAAAGAAGGAGGGAAATCAAATAACAATCCTCATAATAATCATAATCATTCCATACAAAATTCAACAATTTTCCATCCACAATCACAATCACAATCTCTCTGTTTCTTGATTTGATTGATTCAGCAACCGATGGGGAAACCGGCAGGAAAAAAGAAGGATCATGAAATCACCGCCACCGCGAAGGGCAACAACAACAACAACAACACTAGCAAGAAAGGTTGGGAACGCGCTGCCACCGCCGTGGCGTCGTCAAAAGCCGCGGCTCTCGACGACGACACGGCGATGTTCATAAACATGTCGCAGGAGCTGCGGGAAGAAGGGAACCGTCTCTTCCACAAGAAGGATCACGAAGGCGCGATGCTCAAATACGAGAAGGCATTGAAGCTTCTCCCCAAGAGCCACATCGATGTGGCTCACCTCCACACCGCCATGGCCATGTGCTACATGCAGCTAGGGCTCGGGGAGTATCCTCGTGCTATTAACGAGTGCAATCTTGCGCTTCAGGTCTCGCCTCGTTACAGCAAGGCCCTCCTGAAGAGAGCACGTTGTTACGAGGCGCTGAACCGATTGGATTTGGCTATGAGGGATGTGCGCGTTGTGCTCAACTCCGAGCCGAATAATCTCACCGCGTTAGAGATTCTCGATAGCTTGAGGGTTACCATGGATGAGAAGGGGATCACCTTGGATGAGACTGAGATTGCCCTGGCTGCTTTGCAGCAGCAGCCGGAGCCTCCCGGGGCGCGGTTGAGGAAAGTGGTGAAGGAAAAGTTGCAGAAGAAGAAGAAATCATCACCTAGAGGGCAAGAAGATGAGAAAACAAAGGTGGTTGTTGAGAATGTTAAGGTTCATAAGGATAAGGATCACAACAAGGATAAGAATGTAAAGGTTGAGGATAAGGATGATAAGGAGTTTGTTAAGAAAGATAAAGGGGTTACCAGGACTGTGAAGTTGATATATGGAGAGGATATAAGATGGGCGCAGTTGCCTGTGAATTGTAGCATGAAGCTGGTGAGGGATGTGATAAAGGATCGGTTTCCGCGGTTGAAGGGTGTTCTTGTGAAGTATAGGGATAGGGAAGGTGATTTGGTTACTATTACTACTACTGCCGAGTTGAGGTTAGCAGAGAGCTGTCATGTGCTTGGGTCAATTAGGCTTTATGTTACGCAGGTGGATCCGGATCAGGAACCGTGTTATGATGAGACAACAACAAGTAGTAATAATGGTGACGTGGAAATGGAGAAGGGGGGTGTGAAAGGAAGCAGGAGTGTGGCTGAGAAGAAGACTACTGTGGAGGATTGGCTTGTCCAGTTTGCTAGGCTGTTTAAGAATCATGTTGGGTTTGATTCTGAATCGTATCTGGATATTCATGAGGTTGGAATGAAGCTGTATTCGAAAGCAATAGAGGAGGCGGTGACGACCGATGATGCTCAGGAGCTGTTTGAAATTGCTGCAAGTAAATTTCAAGAGATGGCTGCTCTGGCCATGTTTAATTGGGGGAATGTTCACCTGTCCAGGGCAAGGAGGCGGGTTTCCTTTCCGGAAGATGGGTCAAGAGAGGCTTCTTTTGAGCATGTTAAAGCTGCGTATGAGTGGGCTCAGAAGGAGTACAAGGAAGCAGAATTGAAGTATGAAGAAGCTATGAGAATCAAACCAGACTTTTATGAAGGACTTCTTGCTCTTGGGTATCAGCAGTTTGAGCAAGCAAAGCTCTGCTGGTGTTATTTAATAGCAAGCAAGAAGGATTTGGAAGCTGGCCCTTTCGAGGAGGTTCTGCAGCTATATAACAAGGCAGAGGACAGCATGGAGAAAGGCATGTTGATGTGGGAGGAGATCGAGGAGCAGCGGTTGAATGGACTATCCAAATCAGATAAATATAATGCAACGTTAGAAAAAATGGGTTTGCAGGGTCTTTTCAAGGATGTTTCTTCTGATGAAGCTGAGGAAGAGGCTTCAAGGATGAGGTTGCAGATATATCTTTTATGGGGCACCTTATTGTACGAACGATCTGTTGTGGAATATAAACTAGGACTACCAACATGGGAGGAGTGTTTGGAGGTTGCAGTTGAAAAGTTTGAACTAGCTGGAGCTTCTTCAACTGACATTGGTGTCATGATAAAGAACCATTGTTCTAATGAAACAGCAATGGAAGGTACAAGATTGGGAAATGTGTTTCTCAGATTCCTTCTTTTAAATATTTCAGGGAACTAACAAATCAATTTTCATAATTACAGGGTTCAAAATCGATGAGATAGTGCAAGCATGGAATGAGATGTATGATGGGTGGCAGTTTGATGTTCCATCATTTAGACTTGAACCTTTGTTTCGCCGGCGTGTTCCAAAACTCCATTACATCCTGGAGCAGTTTTAAGTTATCTTCTTGTGTTGGTTATTCTTTATAGAAGCAAAATCAGTGCTTCTATTTCTTTTCATAATATTTTTGAAGGCTTCTTCATTCCTTCCACAGACAGGTAAGTAAGACTATGCTTGTACTATAGTTTTGCTTTCATGTTCCTATTGCATAAGATCTTCCAAATTGTTATAGAAAGTTTAGGGAGATTTGGTTGCATTTGAAATTTTTAAAAGCTTATACCTTTTACTAAAATTATAGTTTTATGAATAATAGAATGCTATACCAAGTCTTTTCTGTTGCTAAGAAAATTTAGTGTATCTTTCTGGAATCGCTCTTGACTGGAATTATCTCTTAATTCTTTTCTCTTCTTAGGCTCTTAAAGTTGAGACAATAATTTCTGTATTCAGAAAACAAAGGAGAGTTTATTTAAGAATATCTCTATTCTTGGTAGTAAATATAGTAAAAATTTGGAAATTTTTATTTATCCAGATAGAGATAGGTATACCTGATCGTATCCTAGAATAACTATGATTGGCTGGATAAATAAACAATAATTGACAAATGATAGGTGCATGTTTCGTGAAATCACAATTTATGCTGATGTCTTCACTCTTGAGTCTTGAGTACTGTCTTGTGATTTGGCTGGCATAAGCAAGAAGTTATTTGTAAGGCTTTAAACTAGTCAGGCTCCTAAAACGTTCTCAGCTACATTTCTGGGAAAAAGGATTATTATGCTCAAGTTTTTATTCATTTTTATGACATTATGTGAGAAATCGGTATTGTTTATGATTTAGGGTAAGTAACTAATATTACAATGAAAGACTTCTGGTCCATGGGGTATTAGCCTTCTGGCGGAAACAGTTTGGGGATTATTAACATTGTCAATGGCCTTTGATATGATGTCCCTTTATGAAAAAAAAAAAAGAACAAGGAATATCAATCACAAACATAGAGTATAGTTGTGTTAGAATGTATTCTGTTAATAAGGACAAATGTTCTGTGTAGAAGCTAGCCCATAGGTTAGTTTGTTAGAAGGGAGTGAGTGAAGGAGTTAGAAGCGGAGTAGAAGGCACTGGTGAGATAAATAGGGAGAAGTCAGATTAGAAAGGATTTATTCAGTACATTTTATAGATTGAGAGTGAAAGGAAAGATAAACGAAACCCTTTTGGAGAATTGTGCTATTCTCCATTTCTTGATCAATTTTTCAATAATGCCATTCCATTGTTTTAATTATTTGGGCCAATCTTTCATTTCTTTCTGAGTTCTTAACAATTTGGTCTGACCTGCTGGATTCCAAATCGGGGAGAAATGGTGTCTCGAGTAGAGGCTTTGGACCGTTATGTGTAGATGCTTCAGAAGGTATTCTGGGAAAATGGATCCTAGCTAGCAGGAATTAAGATGAAGTTGGGTGGCCTCAAGTTTCAACCATATCTAGGCTATTATAGGTTGTTTGATGCAGAAGGGAAGAGATCCAGTGGAGAAGCGTTAATAGATGATGATGACAGTTGTTCTTAGGAGAAAAAGGTGGAAGTTGTAAGAATGTATTCTGTTAATAAAGGACAAATATTTTGTTAAGAAGCTAGTCAGTCCATTAGCTTGTTAGTAGTTTGCTAGTAGGGGATAAGAAAGGATTGGTTCGGTAAATATAGGGAAGTTAGATTAGAAAGGATTCATTCAGTTCATTTGGTAGTTTGAGAGTGAAAGGAGGGATTCATCGAGAAAGGGGAAAATCCTTGGAGAGAATTATGCTATTCTCCATTTCTTGTTCAATTTTTCAATAGTACCATTCCATTGTTTTAGTTTTCTTTCTGTCTATCTTTCATTTCTTTGAGTTCCTATCCTTACAACCAGAGACCAAGAGTGAAAAGAAGGCAAAAGTAGTGGATTTTATGCGTTGAATTTGTACTGCCAAGCTAGGTGATCTGTGGGTCATTCTTTTTAAATATAGCTCTAGGCGGTATTATATTTCTTTAAGTTGAGTGTTTTGGCTATTTAGTGAGTTATTATAAACTAGTTTGAAACTAAGAAGCTAACTCAATTCAGCTCATTTCTCAAAGAAGATCATGTATATTTTAACTTTCAATAGATCTTGCGATGTCCTTCACATATTTTTTCAAATGGGGTTGATGAAGTCTGATGGTTTGAATTACTGTTATTGATATCATGATTCATGATGATGATGGTCATGGCTTTTCTGGAGGTGTATGGCTTCTGAATATAGTTTCCGCTTGCCAAGACTAAAATTTTCCCCCTCATCTCATCCCCTCCCTGGAAGAAATTGTTCACGTTTTTCGTTAGCATAAGATGTTGTTTGCTAGATTTTCATGGTTTGCTGAAATATGTGTATGACTAGTGGATTGACTAGCTAGAAACTTTCCACTTCATTGTAATTTCTTAAAATAATGATGACATCTATTTGGTTGGCCTGATCAGATTTATTTTCCATTTGGTTGCAGGTATTTTTTCCTCCATACTTGTGAACTCCTTGGTGGGTGCAACCATTGGATTATGTTTGTTCGATATCAGTTTTGTATGAAGTTGGGATATCAGGCTAGAAAGCCTGGTTATATTTGTTTGTTTCCTGTTAGAAGGCTTCGGGTGTCATTTTTTGCAGTAGTAACATCAGTATATGATTCCATTTGTTGGTTTGGGGTAGTGAATGTTTGATTTGTTCATTTTGCTAAAACGGTAAAAAAGAAAGTTTTCAATTTTGTTGGTTAGTTGGGGTTTGATGATTGTTGAAGTTGTCAAATGATCATTTGTAACGTTCTGCCGGTGTTGTATAGCATACTGCATTTTTCATCACATATGGCAATTCATATCATCATATGTTTACCCCTCCTTCCTCCCCCTCACACGAGTTTGGATTTACTGCCTTTAGGAAATTCCTAAATTCACATGGTCAAGGAATTAGAGTCATTTATCAAGATCGGACAGTTCAAGTTTTGAATTTATTTCAGTCGTTGGATCTTGATAAAACACAATCTGTTTGATATTCGATTGAATGATTCTAATTACTTGAAGGCAAAAATTATTTTTGTATATCTCTAATAAAATCTATCTTAATTTATTTTAAAAAAGTAAAATTAGCTTTTAATTTGAACAAAATCTGACATCTCCAAAAAGTAATCAAATAATATTAGATCATCTCCTAAGATAGTTTTAATGATAATTATTATGAATTAATAATAGAGTTTAATGGATATGCACTGAAAGTGTAAAATAGTTTTACACAGTCATCCAATTAAAGCAAGCCACATAGGAGAGATAATTACATTTGACTTTAATTTTAATTAAAAGAATAAGATATTTTCTGATTTGGCGGAATTCAATTGGATGTCTGTGTAAAACTATTTTACACTGTCAGTGCATATCCATTAAACTCTTAATTCAAAATTCGATCTCTTAATTGACACCTCAAAAATTAATTCAAATAATTCTAGATTAATTCCTAAAATAAATATTAATCTTCTAAATCAACATTTTCATATTTAATTTCGAAATTAACTTTTTTTGGTAATAAATTTATTTTTATCTCTATCTTATCTCTTAATTAACATAAGAAATAATCATACTTCCTCCTAATAAATCACAACATAATTTAAGATATTTTCTCACCAAAATAAAACAAATTTTTTTGAATTGCAAAATAAAAAAATTATATATATATATATATATATCCATGGAATTATATAATTAAAATATTAGATAAATATTAAATTATTCAAATATCATTGAATATTTTTCAGGGTTTTACATTAGTCCTTTTTCAACAATTCCAAATTTAATATCAAGTTCAAGATAGCAACAAATAGGCTAATTGCACTACAAATTCAGCAAGCAAAAATAAGTTTAATTATATCATAAACCTCATCAAACAAGCCTCAAATAGGCATAGTTACATAAAAAAAACTCCATATTGATTCATTATTTCAATACCTCACCGAGTCGATTACTGTTTCGAGTTTTTAAAAAAAATCAGAAAAAAAGTTGGGTTTTTAAAAAAAAATCAGAAAAAAAGTTGGTTGTATATATTATTGGGTGTGATTATTGATAGAGGTGTTTAAAAAAAGAGATTTAGCAAACTAACTTGATCTAGTAAGTTCTAACTTCTAAGTATAGGAAAGGAGAGTAGCATCAAATATTTTGCACACTCACTTAGCAAACGTAACAAGTTACATTGCAAAGAATCGAAAGGAAGAAACTCAATTGTTCCCAATTTCGATTCTAGGGTTTCATCAATTTCTCCTCAATCATGGGCAGCAAGGTCAGGAAACCGTCGCATGCTGGTTCCTGGTACACCGACAATCGTAAGTCTCTCCAATTTCATGAATTCTGAATGAGGAATCTCGAGTTGAATTTTGCTGATCAAGCTCAAAAAGATGGGATTTTTACATATCAATCTTAGTTTCGTTTGATTTTTCCCATTAGGGGTGGTGCATGTTTGAATTTATGGTTTAATTTCAATTGCATATGGTTTGATTGCTTAAAAAAATTTAAAGTTGCCCACTTTCTAGTTTTGGTTCACTTGTTAGTAACTCTTCTACACATGTAAGTTTATTTATAAGAGGGAAAAAAATCTCACTTTGATGTCTCTTTTTTTTCAGCTAAGCAGCTTTCAGAAGAACTTGAAGGATGGCTGAAATCATGTGGTTTGACTAAGTCTCCTGATGTAAGGGGAGTAATAGCACCGTAAGTGAAAGTACTTTTAGTTTGTGAATGTACTTCAGAGGAACAATTTAGGCTTGTAAATGGTTGATTTTTCAAACAACATATATAAGTTTTTTTTTTTCATTGATTACTCACTCTAGATTTGTCAAGGTATTTTTTTTAATTGGATTTTTGTGATAAACAACTCTGATGTGTTTGTGCTGCATTGGAATATTATGTTAGACATGCAGGTTATTCCTATTCGGGACGAGCGGCTGCCTATGCCTTTGGAAACATAGATCCATCTAACATGTGAGTTCATACCCTTTTCCTTGTTGATGTGTTTTGAAAAAGGGTTAGCTTCCTTGCCCTTTTTCCTGTGCCATGTTCCTTGCTAAATTGTGGATTGTTATTTTCTATGTTCTTTTTGTTTTGTGGCTGCAGTACACGTGTGTTTCTTCTTGGTCCTTCTCACCACTATTACACTGCAAAATGTGCTCTTTCAACTGCAACAGTCTACAAGACTCCCATCGGGGACCTGCAAATTGATTTGGAAGGTAATCATTGATAGTTTAAAACCTTAAGGGTTTTAAATTCTCGTTGTGTTGTGGTTATTGTGGGTTGACACAGGCCATTTGCGGCCACTGCGGTCTGCAATTATTAGCTAACATTGTTGTGGCATCCACCCCGACTGAGAGGTTGTGGCATCTTATCATGATTTGGTCCTCAATTTAAAACTGTGGAAATCTTATCAATATAGGTCATCGCAAAGATGAAATTTGGAGGTTTACTTGTTAAATTGAGCTTTCCTTTGCAAAAGATTAATGAATAAGGGTGATCTGTGAATTGTGAACTAGAAATAAGTTAGTGATATGAGTTTGTGAAATCATATTTTTGTATATGAAGATGTGAGGATTATTTTAATCGATTTACTGTGAACTGATTCATTTTGTTTGACTTTAATATTTTCTTCTATCTTTCCTCATTGTCCATATTTGATTCTCTGTTATTTTGCCAGTCAATGAGCAACTTAAAGCAACGGGAAAATTTGAAATGATGGATATTCGCGTTGACGAAGCTGAACATAGCATGGAAATGCACTTACCATATCTTGCTAAAGTATTTGAAGGGTAAAGTTTATTATATAGAAGTTCTAGTTCTGAAACTTTGCAACACAGACTGAATTTTAATATTGATACAGGCACCCAGTGAAAATTGTACCCATTTTAGTCGGTGCTGTTAGTGCTGAGAATGAAGCTATGTACGGGGAGATTCTTGCCAAATATGTGGATGATCCCACTAATTTTTTCTCTATTTCATCGGATTTTTGTCACTGGGGAGCTCGGTATGTATTGGATTTTTACACATTGAACTACCTTATATATTACATTTCCTTAGGTCTTATGAAAGTATGCTACTCTTGTAATCGACTGAGGTGTTCTTTCTAAACACACACACACAAAGTGAGCATTCAAAGTCAGGTTATGTTACCTTTGGTTTATTTACTCAATATTACCTGTTGGACAATTGGTGTTGTTGAGACTTTGGATGATACACTTTTGGTAAGCTTATAATTTTCCATCAGATAAGTGTTTTTTTTCCCATTTAAGTTACAAATTGCACAATATCCGTATGGAAATATCTCTTGCCAAATTTGAGAATTCCTCTATAAGTATGATAAAAAAAATTATTATCGTGTGTCATTGTTAGTATTATAACAAAATCGTTTTTTCTGATCGCACTTACTATGTATCAATCCAAGAACTACCTCACCATCCCCCTCAAAAGAAGAAAAAGGAAAGATAAAGCGGTGATAATGACAGAGAAAGATCAAAGATCACTATCACTACTTTTTTATGCTTGTACTAGTTTTCTTTAGCTGTGTATGTCAATGCTTGTTGAACAGTACATGCCTAAAAAAAACCAATTAACACTCCATTTTTGGTGCTTATTCAAAATTAGTGTGATTTGTATTGCTAAATAAGTAAGGATGTATGAAGGTTGTTAATTGTATTTTTCTCAAATATGCTTCAGTGTTTTGACTGCTTCTGACCTGTATTTATATATTATATATCTCTACTTATTGTTCATGAGTTATGTATTATGATGGATGTCCCATGTTTCTCATTAGTTTGAAGCTGCTATTGAGCCTGTCTTCTGGCTGGTATTTTATGTCAGGTTCAACTACCAGCACTATGATAAGAAACATGGGCCTATATACAAATCTATTGAAGCATTAGACAAGATGGGCATGGATATCATAGAAATAGGAGATCCAGATTCATTCAAACGTTATCTGTCGGAATATGACAATACAATCTGTGGACGCCATCCGATTAGTGTTTTTCTCCATGTAAGTTCCTTGTTAATTGCCACAACCCTGCAGAAGTAGCTCTTACCAAATTTGAGAATCCCACTAGAACTTCAAGCTAAAAACAGCATTATTGTTATTATTATTATTATTATTATTATTATTATTATTATTATTATTATAAAATCATGTTTTCTTATGAAACTTAACTTTGGATGAAATTTAGTAATCAATTTGAGAACTGCTTCACTAGTCCTTCACCGCACCCAAAAAAAAATTTAGGTGTTAAAGACATAAAGATCATTGGTAGTCTGGTACTTCATTGGTTTTCATTTTGTACTGTTTTTGTTGCCTTGTACTAGTTCTCCTTAATTGTGTACGTTGATGCTTGATAAACAAGACCTGCCTGAAATAAATAATTTAGCAGTCCATTTTAGGTTATTCAAAATTAGAATGATTTGTATTATGGAAGAAGTCAGGACGGATGCTCGTACTGGTATTTTATTGGTCCTCATTCCTGCTTTATTTACAAGGGAAAACACATAATCCAGCTTTTATTTGTTAACCTAAAATAATATCTTTAGCTTTGATTAACACCAGCCTGAAATAAATCAAGTAATAGTCCATCAAAGGGGAATTGTTCAAGTATTAACTATTGCTATTGATCTCGTATTTGGGGAAGCATCATTTCTTGTGATTTTTTTTTTTACTATTTTACTTTATATTTGAGAAATTGTGTCATTTATTGTGAAACGGGTTGTCTAACTCACCCAAGATTTATCTTGGGTACCCTAGCTTAGATGGCCCAATAATAATTTGACACGTGTGTTATTAAATTCTAGCTCATGACACATGTCAAAATTTTATTGGCCCACCGAAGACTAGGGTGATTTTATCCAATATTTACCTTGGGTGATTTAGACAACTCCATTGTGAAACTTGTCAATATTGAAGTATATGGTAGCAACTACCATTATGAAGCATGGGCACATTTGAGATGTCAGAGTGTTGGACACTCCCCCGACATTGGCATCTGCATGACATTCCTCATTAGGTGTCCTATTAAATTTTTTTTATCAGCTCGGACACTTAGCCAACACCTAAATGATACCTACCTGATATAGCTTAGATACCACTCAAATTGGGCATCACACTTGAATGACACAAGTCACACAACTCTTATTGGAAAATTTTCTTTTTATTTTCAAATGACTCTAAAAAAAACTCGTCCTAAATTAAAAAAAAGAGGTTAAAACCTAAAAAGTGTTACAATAGGTCACCCTTACACCTCATTTGGGATTGTCACTTCTTCCTATGTTCACCCTTATACCCTATTTAGTGTATATATGTAGGGGCATATCATGTGAGAACATGAGAAGTGAGAAGAGCTAATCTTTACCATTCAATTCAATCATGCATGAATGATTAGATTAACTTTGCTTATACTCTCAACTAATACACCCTCCATGTATACACATACTGTCAGATATGATGTGGTATCCTGTTATCTAATATATTAGGCCTTGCTATAATGTAAATACTTGGACTGCCTTTTCATTAATTTTTCCAGCTCCAGGTTTCAAAAGTTTATCTTGTGACTTAGAGCTGAAATTTTCTATTGTCTGAGGCTTTATTTTGATGAGGACTTATTGGAATTCTTTAATGAAGGATCTCCATCTGTATTGGTATTTTTTATCCAGATATATATATATATATATATATATATATATATATGTGTGTGTGTGTGTGTGTGTGTGTGTGTTTATGTATGTATTGCTGCTTAGTGAATTGGATATGTTTATTAATCTGATCCTGGTCTTATATTGACTCTAAGCTTCTTGCAATTTTACCAGATGCTGAGGAATTGCTCAACAAAGATCAAAATAAAATTTCTTCGCTATGAGCAGTCCAGCCAATGCCAAAGTACAAGGGATAGCAGTGTTAGTTATGCATCTGCAGCGGCAAAGATTGATAATTCAAGCTCTAGTTGAAGATCTACCTTCTTAGATGTGCATTTAGAATTTCGTTTCATCTAAAATTAACTATTTATAGTTAAGCTTTGAACAAACTGTTACCGTGTTTATAGATCATGTCACTAAAATATATTGCATGTCTTTAGCTAGAGAAGTTGTCAAATAATTAAATCCCTTTACACTTTTACTTGGTGTGCTGAGCTTGAGCATGTGATTCAATGTTATGGTAAACCACTAAATCCTTAATTTGCAATGTCTCGACGTGAGCTTTGTTTTAATTGGGGTAGCTGTGCTGAAGGTGTTGGTGCTTTCTGTGACATTTGCTGTTTATGTCTTGATGTCAGTGATAGAGCAGCTATGCTGCTATTGTGATGCCTGATTCTATTGAATTCGTTTTGCCAAAGGTTTTCACAGAAGAAGTATCGACTATAAAATGAATGGTATCAAGCTTTTTTTAATCTCATTTTAAAGGTATTAGTGGCAGTAAGTTCAATAACACTATGTATCTTGATAGAATTAGACTTAGATCACCCATTAATAAGGTGTATCATAAAAGCTATAAGAGATTAGGAGATAATGGGCTTAGGCTGAATTAATAGGCCATCTTAACAGGAGTTAGGTTGTTGTGACAATTAGTTAGCATTCCTATAAGAGGAATGTAGTTAGGGAGATCATTCTGGAATTGGATCAGTTTTGGGAGAGACTAGTCTCTCGAATGTTAGTGTTTAGAACAGATATTGTTTTCTTCGGTAATAGAATTTTTGCACTGTTCTATACTTATGTTCCTTCTCTATCTGATCCAGTTTCTATAAACTGGGTATTAGAGATCTGGTCTTGGACTTGTGGGTGATTGTTCTTGAAGATGATTCTAACATTTGATGGAAATGATGCTTATGGATGACTCGTCAACATCAACATGGAGAAGTATTTTGAGGCTAGAGGTGTAGCTGAGGAGAAGCTATCATGGACTTGGATGAGGATGAGTGGAAGTGCTCACATTTGGTGTTTCAGCTGAGAACGAAACAATGAAAAGGAAACGTGGTGGGAGTTTGTGAAGGCGTTGTTGAAGAAATTTGAACAAGAATTGAATCCTGACATACCAGCCTGGATTTGAGAAAAGCACAAAGAAAGATGAAGGCTTGAGGGGGTAAGAAAACTGATTCGGTGGAAGTAAAAAAAATGAAATTTAATCCTTGGCATGAGAGGATGTTTTCAATCCCAAGCAGAGAAGAAACAAAGGGAAAGTAGGAAGGAAGGTCTGAATTTACATCAAATATGAGTGCTCGGACCAACTCGATCATATGTTGGTGTGTGCTTCTAGTTGGGGGATGCAAGTAAATGTGTAGAATACAATGTGACTTTGTCATTTGGTCAATTCTTAGAAAAAGTAGTAATTCAGTCGATTCTTGGTGGAAGATCTGGATGAGGGTCCATACGATGATATCACTAAGACAAACTCGAATATTTTATCTTCAAGAGGCATATGATATTATTTTCAACGATTCTAACCTTCTTAATAATTAGGGGTGCACATAGTGAGGTTCATCCCATGAACTCGCCTGACCCAACCCAATTCAATAAGAAACGGATTAATCAGATGAATTTTATTACAATTCAATCATGTTAATGTCGAATATTGGATTTGAGGATAAATCCATCAAATTGAACCTGAAATCCAAACCTAATATATTATTTAAATTTTTTTTTTAAATTTTACGCAACCCATACATGACCAAAATATTGGAAGTCTAGAACTCGGGATTTTTTTTTCACAGTTTCAACTTTCACCTTTCCTTCTTTGTGCTAGTGTATTGTCTTGTGAAACTTGTTTGTAGTTATTTGGTATGTTGGAGACAACTAAGTTCTAAATGTCATGCATGACATTCTATATTGTTTTTCAATTTTTTGGTATTGATTAATATGAACTGTTTCATGACATTTGGAAATAGATTTAATGTTTTCATGATATTTGACTATCATTTATATGGTACTACTTCATACTATTGGTATAATTTTTGTACCATTTTCACACTATTTGGTACTATTACAGATTTATTATTTTTTGTGATTTTTAAATAATTTTTTCGAGATTAGTTTTCATACTTCAGACATAGTATTATTTTAATATAGCGATTAAGGATGACAATTTCTACATGCATATGGAGATCTCTGTGGGGACTGCCACGTTTGGGGCCCCGATCTTGGGGAATTTCCCCCCGTGAGGATGGGGATGGGGACGGAAATTTCCCCGAGACAAATTTGGGGATGGGATGGCCCGCCCCGCGGAATCCCCGCCCTGTGTACATAGGTAAAATATCAATAATACCCTTAATAGTAAAATCAATGTTATTTGAACTTCATTATATATTTTCTTAGAATTTGACATGTTCCATTCTCATATGTGGTTTCTATATTTAACTATATGTAGTCAAAGTAGAAATTTACGTATTTTTTTTTAATGATGTGTTAATGGTCCCCATGGGGATCCGCAGGAGGTGGGGATTGGGGATGGGGAGAAAATTCACCCCACCACGGGGATGGGAACACGAAAGAGATGCGAGGATGGGGAGAGGGGAGTTCCCTCTCCGGCCCCACGCGAGTGACATCCCTATTAGCAATCAAATCAACCCGCCCGATCCAAACTGAACATGATCGGGTTGGTTATGGTAGGATCAATAGGGAAAATTCATAAAATCCAATCCAACCCAACCCAAACAACTTTGATTCATTCAGATTCTATTTAGACTAAAAATCCATCCAACCCAACCCATGTGCACCCATACACAATGTGATTATTTTAGGTCAAATTTTAAATTTAACTTGACTTAATTTATTAACTTTTTATGTTAATAAATTATTTACTACGTTATATACGATTATCAAATATGAGTTATTATTATTATTATGATTACAATCACAATAAAACCATTGAATCATTAACATATGACTTTACTAGGTAATCATTCTACTTATAAAACATTGGTTTTACGAAATGTCAAATGCGATCCATTTTTAAAATTTCAAAATTATCAATAGTTGAACTTAAGGTGACCAATGGTGAATGAGCTTTGACGTTCTTTTGTTTTATGTTATGATATTTACAAATATGTCCTTTTATTATAAGGGGGTTTTAAATTCATCAATAGACTCACAAAAAAGTTCGATACTATGTGAATGAAAACAAATTAGGGCTGCGACAAAGGAACGAGCAAGAAGCCGGCGAGCGATATGGCAGTTCAGATGGCCTTTCTCTATTATTATCTTCATCAGGTATGGTTTTCTATGCTATCTACCCTGAAAAACAAATTAAGGATGCGACAAAGGAACGAGCAAGAAGCCGACGAGCGATATGACAGCTCAAAGGGCCTTTCTCTATCATTATCTTCATCAGGTATGGTTTTCTATGCTATCTACCCTGATCTCTTATTTTGATTTATTTTGATGTTATGGGTATTTTGTTTGTCATATAAATTTCCGCATCTATGTTCTAATTGAAGTACTTGAAGTTCTAACGTCTTGTTTTACCAAGCTTCGTAGTTTCTGTGAGAGGGCTTTTCACAATTTGATTATAAAAATATTGTGTTTCGATGCTTGAGATCTCAATCATTATAGGGTTTGATATATGATTTTCCCCTTTTGGTTCCCCCGTCTGTTTTCCTTAACTGTTATCTGATGAAACTTTAGAAGCCCTTAATTTCCTCACATTTGTAAGGTAATTCATTTGAAAATTTGAAATGAAATTCTTTTAAATTCATGCTTCCAATTGATTAGTCCATTGAAGTTAAAAAAAACAAGTGAATGAGAAATTGGGCTTGAATTAGTTAGATGTTTGATTAGCATTTGAGTAAATCCCTAATTTCGTTCTCTGAAGATACAAACATCATCAGAGTCTTCAAAACCATTTCTCCATAAATTTAGTCATCAAATTATGTTGAGTTTTATTACTGGTGTTTCTATGTTGGACTTCGAGAAATGAGTGTAATGGAGTCCTAGTTGGTGGATAATTTGATGATATTTTGCATGACTAGAAACACAAGTTGAGACATTATGCAATAATATCAGGGGGGAAATCTTCATTTTTCTCCTCATATTCCATGATTCTATGAGATAAATGAACAAGTATTTATGTAATCCTTTTGTTGAAGTTATAAATCACCTACGATTCTCATTTTCCTTGATGCACAGGAAACAAAATGGAGAAGCTAACAGCAAACAATATGCTTCCTTGGGATGTTCTTGCTATTATTTGCAAGAAACTAAATTTCAATGACATAATCCAACTTTCTACAGTGTGCAAGGACTGGAGGTCATTTCTTGAGATGAAATTTCAATCACCATTAATTGTTCAAAGAGATTCATTTTCTAAAAATTCTCTTTCATTTATGAGCCTACCTGACTACAGGTTCTATAGTGCTCAGATGGATAACTTTTGGGGCTTATCCTATTCAGGTTCTTCTAGTGGATATCTGATTTTTGCTGGTCCTAATATGTTTCTGCTAATGAATCCTTTGACCAGAAGAGGGAAGAAAATCAGCACCTTAGCTCTGAAAGATAGTTATGACTACAGGGGTATCCGTGCCCATTTTGCTTTTGTCAAAGGTTCAAAGGAATATGTCCTCGTGTTATTTTCTAATGGTTCCTGTAGGTTGAATGTCTATCATTCCCAAAATTCACGTTGGGCTACTTATTCTACTAAAGGAGATTCATTGGAGGTTGTGGACCTTGTGGTTTTTCATAATTCTATATATGTTCTTACTAACAAGGCCAAGATAGGGGTACTTAACCTGAATTCTACAAGTATAAAATTTCTAGAGCTGAAGAACACTCCTTTGGTAACTTATAATGACCTTAGGTTGGTTAGTTGTGATGGAAATCTTTTAGTGGTCCATTTTGTGCCCGGGGAAATGTTGAACGTGTACAAAATAGACTTCTCAACTATGGAGTTTGTCAGACAGGACACATTGGGTGAGCTAGCATTATTTCATTCATCCTATGCGAATTGTTATGCATTGAGCAACCCAAGAAGGTGGGGATATGACAGCAACACTGTGTATTCGATTATCTGCACATCTCCAAAATGTAACGTGTATTCAGGGAATGGTAAACTGCAAAAGCTCATTATGCCTATTCATGGAGTTCAAGTTTCAAAGAGATCCAGACTTTATTGGGTGGATTGGTATTTACCATATCTGCGGGATGAGGTAGATTATTCTCTGATCAAGTAATTTTCGTATTAAACACCATGTTGCTTGAGACAATTTTTTTTGGACATTGTTCCTTTCATTGAATTTTTTCAGTGTACTAGTTTAACTGTACTTGAAAAATACTTGTACTTTCCTTTTTCTTGTTATTGATTTGACTAGACTTGAAAAACTTGTCATGTTGTTTATTTTCAGTAACTTTCCTGAGATTATTTTTATGATATTAAAATTTGTTATTTTCTATTTATCTTATATTTTATGTTAAACTTTTGGGCGAAAGAACCAAATATTATTTTATATAATATGTTAATTTATTTTTACCCCCTCGAATAATAAATAGTCACGACAACATAAATATCTCTGTTCTTAGAAATTCAATCTTAAGTTGAAGTTTGCATTACTTTGGTGCAAATCAAAATGAAACCATAGTAAGGTTAGGTAAGATTGGTAAGTTTTCTCTAGCTACTTGGCAAACATTATTTTTTGTAGGGTTAAGATACAATTGAAAAAGCGTAAACCAATAGGCCCATCGAGAAATTAAATATTCTTATATCAAAGAATATATGTGTGTGTGTGGACAAGTAAACATGCTTTTTTTCATACTAAATGAAAAACTAGCATTATAATATTTACCAACAGGATCAGACAAAGAAATTTGTTTCAAGTAGGGAAGAATGGTTTCAGCATAGGAAATTTAGTCCATGTAGTATGATACTAATCTTCAAATTACTCAAAGTATAATATGATACCAATTTTAATAAATGGTATTGTTGTGAAACAAATTAACAAGGGAAATAAGTCAAGGATAATTTTTAATGCTAATATTGTGTCCAATTGTAGACCTCTCGTATTGTTACATATGAATTTTTTTGGTCTTTTTACTATTGTTAGCTTTTGTGGAAAATGCATTGCTTTGTAATTGTTCACGATTAGACAAGATTTACATGGGTACTTTTCCTAACAGAGAAGAATATTCTTTTTGAAAGATTTTTTTATATTCTGTATAAAGGTAAGAATGAAAATTGTTTTTGTATTTCTAGTAATAGGTGTGACCATGGTGGAAAATTTCAGATTGTAAGATTTCAAATCTTTTGTGATGGAAATGAAATTACTCATTATTTTTTGGCACCCATAAACTCCATAACAAAACATAATGCTTAAAGAAAAATTAGAACTTTGCAAAAAATGACAACCACACTTGTTGAAAAATTTATCCAAATCAGTGCTAGCTTGGCAGAGAAGCCGAGTGGTGGAAATGCTAGCCGGAATAGGAGCCCTCAATCTAAGCGTGTCAATAATTGGCATGTCAAGTTTTGTTGACGGGATAAAACATTTCTATTCATTTCAAATGTTTGTCCCGAGATGATTCACACTTTTGACGCTTTACCTTCTGTACTAAAGTTTCCATTTCCCCCCGCAAGTCACACTTCTTATTCCTAAATTTCGTTTGGTCCAGAAGGTATGGCTTTTCGCTCCCTTATTTTAAAATTCAAATTATGGCTCCTTTTTCCTTTCTTGGCAAAAAATAATGATATTAATGTATATGGCCAAATGAAATAGAACTCATAGTATATTTCTATCATATATTTAACACTTAGAATTATCTCTTACTTTTTTTTCTCATCAAAGTAGAGCTTTAAAAAAAGTAACTATTTTGCACCTTTTAAACTGTTCATTCAGTATGAAGCTAGCTATATCAGTACGAAACCCACAATCCCTCTAGAGACTGACCAATGAGTTATAAGTTTTCCCATATTTTCAGTTAGGATAATTTATTTTGACCGACTAATTTTCCAGCTTCCCAACGGTTCATATCTTCTCAACTTCAATAATTGTATGAGACAAACTATAAAGTGGGTTTACGGGTCATTGTTAACTTGCACAAACGAATCTGGTTACAAATTGAGAGGTAGAATTTACAACCATGAGAGTTCATAATCAATTACCATCATAACCTTAAGTCCTTTAATCTCGTGTATCTTACTTTTAAATTAATTTATTATTTTATTTATGATTTTCACATGCTTACAAACTACTTTCCCAATAAAACATTGATTCAACTAAATTTATATTTGATTCAAACTTACGCGACTCACAGGGGCAGTGGCTGCTTGGATTCCACGGCTACCAGAGTGGTGGTAACGTGCTGCATGCTGAGGCTACTGCTCTACAAAAGGGTCTTCAACTGGTGTGGGAGAGGGGTTACATATATGTTAACTGTAGTGTGGATTGCAGGGATCTTTTTTAGGCTTTGCAGGATGAGGAACGCTGTCAATTTATGCCCATTTTGGGTGATATTAATCAGCTATTGCAAAGGAGATGGATGATAAATCTTGATAATATCGCTTGAGAGTGTAATGAACCGGCTGATTGGTTGGCGAAGAGAGGAACGTCTTCCCCTTTGAACCGTTGGTGCGTGCTAGAGGTTCCCTCTTGGGACTTGGTGATCCTGATTTGAGGGATCGTTTGACCTCTTTGTAGTTGTTTCTTTGTTGTTAGTTTTCCGATGGAGAAAAAAAAATTGATTCAAACAAAAGTCAAATCTCAAGTATAAAACCTACATACTATATAGTATGTTTGTTATTTTGTTTTTTATTATTCATTTTTTCTTACTGAATACACAATATTAGGGATGCACATGGGTCGAGTAGATCCAATGAACCTTCCCGACCCAACCTAATCCGATAGCAAAAAAGTTGATTGGATTGAATTTTTTTATTATTATAATCATGTTCGGGTCAGATGTCGGATTTGGGGATAATCCATACAATCCAACCCGAAATCCAAACATAATATATATTTTTTTAATTTTACCCAACCCATAAATGACTAAAATATTGGAAGTCTAAAACTCGAGTTTTTTTTCACAGTTTCAACTTTTCCTTCTGTGCTAGTGTACTGTCTCGTGAAACTTATTTGTAGTTATTTGGCATGTTGGAGACAACTAAGTTCTAAATGTCATGCATGACATTTTGTTTTGTTTTTCAATTTTTTGGTATTGATTAACTTGGATTGTTTCTTGGCATTTGAAAATAGATTTGATATTTTCATGATATTTGACTGTCATTTATGTGGTACTACTTCATGCTATTTGCTATAATTTGTGTACAATTTTCATGCTATTTGGTACTATTTATATTTTGAGATTATTTTTATACTTCAGACATAATATTATTTTAATATAGCGATCAAATCAACCTGTCCGATCCAACCCGAACATCATCGGGCTGATTCGGGTCGGATCCGAAGGCGAAAATTCATAAAATCCAATCCAACTCAATACAAATAGCTTTGATTGGTTTGGATCCTATTTAGACTAAAATTTCATCGAACCCAACCCATGTGCACCTGTATTGAGTACTTTGATAAAAAAGTTCGTACTAGTTCTTAAAGATCTCAATATTATAGAGACTGAAAATATATAGTACTTGGGGTGAGGGTGGCAATAAGGACCAACCCGGTCCAACTCAACCTGACCCCGCCTTCAACCCCCAAGAAAAAAGGGTGGGTTGGATTGACCTGTTTCAAAATATGTGTTGGAGACCTCACCCTACCTCGTATTAGGTTGGGTTAGTGGGTTGACCCTCCAAATGAGAAAAAAAACCATTTGAGATGTGGAAGTTGTCGTATATAATATATACAAACTCAACACTTAATATGATTCAAGATTTCAAACTATATCTCAGCTCGACAATGTCTGCAATTAGCTCGCAATTGGTTCAATACATTAATATTCTGTAAAAGCGGTTTCTTTCCCTCAATATTTTGATAATCAACAGAAGTTTTTGTATAGATAGACAATAAGAAAGAACAACTATGATCGAAGAACTTCCAAACATATCAAGTGAGCTCCAATTGCTGAAGTCCGTCAATCTGTAGTTATCCTTTTAGTTCTGCTGCTGATATAAAAAAGAATGAACTGATCACTGGATCTACAAAGAATTATATTGGTACTTGGTAGTGTCTGCAAAGCTCCAAGAAGAGTAAAATCTTCGACTGACACTGATCTTCAGATAACTTGTAAAATGAGCACCCGGTAGCCAAGATCATACAATCAAGTCAAGGAGCACACCTTGTCTGAAAATGAGCACCCGAAATAAGACAAATTCTATAGTGAACTTTAGTACGTAAAAACAAAATTGCATTTGAACTACATGAAGTTCGGAAAAAGATGTTAAATTTTCTATCTAGGCTTCATTTCATCCAAATACATTTTCAATTTCCCCAGTTCAATGCCAGAAAATAACTACTGTAAAAAAACGAGAACTGGGATCTCACCTTGTCTGATACTACTGCAGCAAAGGCGACTGTCATCTTTATAAGTTGCTTGGACGCCCATCATCCATGACCCCACCGACGTATCATCATAGGCATAGGTCTTCAAAGATACACTACATCGTAATGGATAGAATAAGAAACATTATTAAATAGGAAGAAAAAATACAATAAAGTATACGGTATCTTGCACCATAAAGCTTGAGAAACTAAAAGAAAAGGCTTGGTAGGACACCAAAAAAGAAAAAAAAAATTAAAACTAGGGGAGGGGGTCGAAGAAAATTACTACATTCAAAACAACCTAATCAGACAAAAACTCAACGATTGAAAGACTTCTTTCTTAATAATGTGTAACGCATTTAATATCACCAAGGTTAACAGCATCACTGTTTTAACCACTTGTATACACCTTTGAAAGGTGTTGTATTCCGGGAAAAAGGACATTATGGATATAAAAAAGGGACATATATTTTTCCCTGTAAAACAAGGCAGAATAACTCTGCCTGAGCTACATGTTCTCTACCTCAACCTCTCACCAGCTCTCAACCGCGCACTTGTTTAAGTATACGGGAAATCAGGAGGTGAAAAATAAACGAGTGGAAAAAAAAGGGGCACAAAAATTAAAATCGTTACTCTTCGTTGTTTGGTAAAGGATAAGACACTCAATTCACTTTTATGCCAAAATTTCTGAAGTGTAAAGGACTTGAGCTTCACTTTCAAGCTTCAACTGTCATATACTTGCTGAATGAAGAAAATGGGAAGTAATTATTTTTTTCAAATTACCCCCAATAAAAACTAGTTTTAATCTTATTGAGCACGAGCATTTGACGTGTTATGTCAATCCTTAGAAATCAAAGCGGAGGAACGAAGTTTTACAAACTTCCTAAAAGTAGGGAAAGAAAACAAGAAACTTGAACCATGTGAGCTACTTTCATAAGCTTTTTAATGAAGAACATGAATATCCCTTGTACCCGGTGAAATTTGTCACACACAAGCGTAAAGCACACTTTGTCCTTAATTTAATTTAAAAAATCTTAAGGATGACACTTTGAAGATTTCTTTTTTCAGGGACCCAATTTGATTCCTCTTAAAAAGTTAGGGACCTCAAACATATTTAAGCCTTGTTTTAATAGCATTTTTTTAGGAGTTGTGTACTATGAAGTAGGAACATATAATTTTAAAAAGATAATGAAGTATCATAAACTCAAATGACGGTCATGATTACTGCTATGTACAATAATCGATTAATTTCTAAACCATCCTTTTATTTCAAATTCCTCAAGCATAAGGACTTCTAGATCCCATATCTTGTCAAACAAAATGCTAAACTGAGGCAGCCATGCCAATGAACAACCTTGTACAGATAAGACATTGAAAACTTACCTGTTTATGTTAACGTACTGTGCCAAATTCTTTGAAAGTATAACAAGTGAACCAGACGCATGTCGGAAATACCTAAAGAAAAATAATTCAATATTATATTTATGGAGATCGAAACTACAAAAGAAGTTGCTAAATGCAATATAGTACAGAAAGAAGGATCAGTCACAAAAATGCAATATACATTTTCCATTAGGAATTACAAGTTTACGACATCATACCAATGATCTATAAAATAAAAAACAGTGAAACAAAATTATCATAAATATTGATACGATAAGGCCACCCGTAGTGAAGATTTACAGTAGAAAGGGAAGAAGAATGAAGGAGATCACAACCCTGAGGTAGTTAAGATTGGTTAGTGAAGTTAAAAGTGAAACTGAGTTGGTTAGTTGTGACAGCTGGCACTCAGCATTTGTAACTGACTAACTAGTTGCAGGGGATTATTCAGTTAGTATATGTTAGGGCCCAGAAAAATGGAAGAAATAGACTGAAATAAACTGGTATTATTTACTGAGATTCTGGTGAAATCACCAAGAATCAGTGTAGCAGTTACAGATAGAAGAATAAATGAAAAGACAGCAGAGGCAAATTAGAGAGTGCCTCTATTCTCTCCCAAGTCCCAAGCCTAAACCCAATTCAAGCCTACCCCTCTCTCTCACACAATACATGCTTATATAATCTCCAATCTCTCTCTCTCTCTCTCTTCCTGCACAGCTCATGCCACCTCAGCAGGCGGTTACTCCTCTCAAGGGAAATGATTTGGTGCATTGCACCTCTTCCTCTTACTTTCATGGACTCTAGTAGTATTGGGCCTATTCCTAATAATTGGGTTCCTATCATCACTCCCCCCCTCAAAACATCCTTGTCCTCAAGGATGGATGTAGAGAATCCTCCTTGAATGTATGTTGCTGCCCCCAAAGAATCCACCACCTGGATCCCATTGTTGAAAAGATGTGGACCAAGTTGTTGCATGAGGTTCATTTGGATCAGCAGCATTTGCATCTCTTAGGTGAGGTATGTTCTGCCTATGTGGGCTAAGAGATGTTTCCACAACCTCTGGCAGGACAGTGTAGTTCCTAACATTATAATGCAGCCAACCTTGAATGTTGCTACTACCCACTTGGAAAGAGAATTGGTTTTGCTGTGGAATTTCCAAAACCTTCTCCAGCTCATACTCCTCCACTCCCATGCTCAATATCTCCTTAAGATTTCCATGAGAATCAACCTTGAATCCCTGATAGGGTTCCACAGCTAGTAATCTTGATTTATGAAGTTGTGACAGAGAATTTAGCCAATTTCTAGTCAGCAAGTCAAGTTGTCTTTGCAGCTTTTTGTCTTGAGCACTGAGTAGATCTTGAGCTTTCAACAAATTACTCAGCAATTCAGGTACTTTCTCACCTTCTAACCATGATGCAAATAGCATGCAATAGTATCCCCTTTGACTATCCATATAATGAGCCCACAAGTCCTTGACTCGACCAGCAGTAGAGTCACCACAAACAATCACCCCTCTACTTCCATGTGAACAAAAGTGGCAAGAATTCAAAGTGCTCCCAGAAGGTTGATGCCACGCAGTATGTTCTTGTCTTCCCCTTAATTTGTTGAAGTCAGTAACTTGTGAATCCCGGTTGTGAAATCCAAATTCTAATCCAGCAGAGACAATGAACCAACATGAGGCAACGCTTGCTGACCCGTAGATTAGAAGTCTTGGAATTGGGAAGAACTGCAATCTACAGCTTGACTCCCGATGTGTGTATATGACAAGGAAATGCATCCAATTCAGTTCATATTGCCACCTTGGCCAATTGATCTTGGTATCATTGAAATCCCACCTTCTTAACTCAAATGCATTAGGAACAGCAGGTTGAGACCATAATATAATTCTCAGCTTCACACTTCTAAGTGTGATTAGTAGTTTTTCAGTAGCAGCACAAGAATTAAGTTCCCATTCTCTTTCTGGGACGACCTGATATCTTCATGAACAACTTTCAGATTCTGGTGGGTTTTCCCAAAGGTGCATGAGAAATTCTTATGAATTACCCACATACATTTATCAACGAATTCAATTTCCCTCACAGAAGAATTTAGTTGTGCATGTCTCCACTTCAGAGTATAGAACTCAAGCTTTTGGTGCCTCAAGTTATGAAATTGAGCATCTAATTCATTGGAAGAACTAAGCCAGTTCGATATACTACCTGTTTGCTCTTGTGCCAGATGTTCCAGAACCTGATAAAGTTTCAAACTCCTACTCGGGTCCCATCGCTTGGAGCTTAGAGTTCCCATTATTTCTGAGGATAAGATATTCGAAGATTGTCTTCTTTTGAACACTGCTGAAAACATTTTACTAGAACCGCGTGCACTCCCTGCACCCAGATCAGGGTGCCTTTGAACTTGGGTCTCTCCTTGTGCAAATCCAGCGTTTACTCCTCCAGTAACATGGGTCCAACTTGGCTGGTTGAAAACTTTGGGTTCCTGAGAAAAGACCCGACCCATGTCTAGATTCTGAACTATTGGGCCCATGAAATTTTTAGTGAGGCCCGTTAGAAGAAAATACTGGTGTGTTTCTTGTAGTTCCACACGTGGCTTGTTTGCTTTCTTCACATGTCCCACTTCAGAAAATAGAGCTTTAAAACTAGTATTATTCCCAAAGACTAACACGTTTCTCCCTTTACTTCCAACCGCAGGTAAAAATTGGGTAAATAATTTTTGGGTTTTAAGCCAGCCACTTACCTCTTGGGCTTGGCCCATTAGGCTGAGAGAAGGACCCAATTCGTTTGGTCTCCATTTTGCCCATACACTTGCCTTCAGACGTCTAGAGACTTCTGCTACCTCCTCTCTCATTCTCGTTGCCGGTGTAGCTTGATTCTCTGACCCCGACGCCGCCGTCGGTGGGGTGAGCGCCGCCGGACAAACACCACTGTCCATGGATTCTGGTGGCTTAGGTGGTGGCCGCCGCTTAACCATCTCGTTTTTCACCAACGCTGTAGTAGCTCCGAACTTTCCGCCGGCTCCGTCTCGGATGTAACAATGACTGCCATAGTACGGCGGTTTTGGAGGTGGTCGCTCAATCACCAGCGCTCTCGTTTGCACATTCGGTGCTTGGTCCACCGTCTTCTCCGCTGCCGTCGGCAAAGTTTGCGTCGCTGTAGCAGCGCCACAATCCGTTTGCGCCGGTAGCATCAGCTCTATCTTACCTTCTGGATTCGTCTTCCCCAACATTACCTGCTTTGTTAATACTGCTGCCGCTCTTCTTGATTCCTCAGGAGCGTCACCGATTTGAAGTTGTGCATCCATCGGTTTCTCTTCTGCTGCAGTTTCGCCGTTCTCCGTTGGAACGACTTCGCACTGATCACCCCCGTAGCCATTGGAGTGGATCCATTCTGCACACCAGTTTCTTCTGATTTCCAAGTTTGCTTCCTTGGCATTTCTGGCTTCATCCTTCTGCTCCGTCGCTTCTTGGATTGGTTCTGGTAGGTACGTTTCCGAGTTTGGTTCAAATTCTCTCAGCAAAGCAATCACAAAATCCCACCACGTTGCTCTCGGATTTCGTTTTTTCCAGAGGTACCACCAAAAGAAAGCATCACGCGTCAAAGCCTTCTCAGCCTCTGAGAATTTCTTCTCTTCAGATACTCCTTTGAGCTCACAGTGTTGCTCCACTGTGATGATCCATCCATAAGCCCATCTACCATCGAATTCTGGAAACATCATCTGGAATCAATGGCTACCACAGCACCTAGATCGGTGCTCTGATACCAATGTTAGGGCCCAGAAAAATGGAAGAAATAGACTGAAATAAACTGGTATTATTTACTGAGATTCTGGTGAAATCACCAAGAATCAGTGTAGCAGTTACAGATAGAAGAATAAATGAAAAGACAGCAGAGGCAAATTAGAGAGTGCCTCTATTCTCTCCCAAGTCCCAAGCCTAAACCCAATTCAAGCCTACCCCTCTCTCTCACACAATACATGCTTATATAATCTCCAATCTCTCTCTCTCTCTTCCTGCACAGCTCATGCCACCTCAGCAGGCGGTTACTCCTCTCAAGGGAAATGATTTGGTGCATTGCACCTCTTCCTCTTACTTTCATGGACTCTAGTAGTATTGGGCCTATTCCTAATAATTGGGTTCCTATCAGTATAAGATTGTAAGGTAAAAAGGAGGGAGAGTTAGAGAATCAGTGAGTAGTAGTAAGGCTCTCTTACTAAGGAGCGCCTGAAACTCTCGAAATTCCAGAAACCCTTGTATTCATCTTTGTTCCTCAGTTCTTCCTCGATTTGGGGAAATTCTGAGTGATTCAATAAAGTTTCACATTCAGTTTCCCTAGTTCTTAGCATTGATATCAGAGCTCCATCCAGGAGCTGTGGTACTTAGTTTATGGTTAAGAGCAGAATGGAGAATAGAGTTGATGCAATGGGGCGGCGGTTGATTGAAGCGATGAAGAACACCATGGGAGAAGATCGGAGGTTGCGCAATGCCGATCTGGAACAAAGTAAGATCCGATTCCGTCGCTTGGAGTCGTTCATGGAGGTGGTGCTCAGAGGTTGGCATTAGAAGCCGTCGCGAACGCAGGTTTAGAGCGTAATGGACCGGAAGGAGAATCGAAGTCTGGAGGACCGGTCAAGAACGAAAGGGATAGGTGGAGGAAATTGGAGATTCCAGTTTTTAATGGTGGAGAGGACACGTTTGGATGGATTACCAAGCTGGAGCAGTTTTTCCCAATCAAAGGTGCGGCAGAGGAATAGAAGGTACAGGCGGTAATGGTCGCTCTTGACAGAAAAGCGTTGAGTTGGTTCCAGTGGTGGGAGAGGTGTCACCGCAATGTTGATAGGTCTGTGAATAAGGGTAGAACTTGTGGGCTTAAAAGGTTAACAGATGTGGAAATGCAAGAAAGAATTAGAAAAGGGGAATGTTTTCAATGCGATGAAAAGTATGGACCTAATCACAATTATAAAAATAAATAGTTCAGAATGATGTATTGGAAGATGATGTTGAGGTTGAAGAAGGAAAAGTGGTAGAAGAGATTGAAGGTGAGGGGGAATTACAATTGTCCTTACACAGCATAGTGGGTTTCACCTCTAAAAGATTTTTTAAGTTCAGGGGAAACATCAGAGAGCATGGGCACAGGGCAAAGATACTAACAATTTTACTTCACAGGAATAGATAAGAAGGATTCAGCTGCCTATGAAAGATACTCCTTATTGGGTGGAGGTTGGAGATGAGCACAGGGCAAAGTTTAGAGGTGTGTGTTCAGGTGTGGTCTTGGTGATTCAGGGGATTTCAATTGTACAAGATTTTTTCTTGCTTGGGCTTGGAGGAGTAGATGTGGTTCTTGGGCTTGAATGGCTGGCTGGGTTGGGAGAAATAAGGGCTAATGTTGAGGAATTGACATTAAAAATCAAGGTGGGAAATCAAAAGTTGACATTAAAAGGGGAACCTGAAATGATTAAAAAAAATGCATCACTGACTTCCCTGCTCAAGGCTTTGCAGTAGCAGGGTGAAGGTTATCTTGTTGAATAGAAGGAAATCAGAGCAAAAAAGGAAGCATAGGAGGTTCCTAGGGAGTTGGAAGCAGTTTTGACAGAATTTTCTCCTCTCCTTGAGAAACCACATGATCTGCCTCCAAATAGGAGCCATGATCATGCTATTCACTTGCATGATGGAGCTGCAATTCCCAATATCAGGCCTTATAGATATCCTCATTACCATAAAAATGAGATAGAAAAAATGGTAAAAGAAATGCTTGAAGCTGGGATTATCAGGCCTAGTGTGAGTCCTTTCGCTAGCCCAATTATTTTGGTTAGGAAAAAGGATGGTAGCTGACAATTTTGTCGATTACCGGGCTTTGAATAAGATCAAAGTCCCTAACAAGTTTCCTATTCCAGTTATAGAGGAATTGTTAGATGAATTGGGGAAAGCCAAAAAAATTCCAAGTTGGATTTCAAGTCGGGGTACCATCAAATAAGGATGAGGGTCGAAGATAGTGAGAAAATGGCAGAAAGGGGAAGAAGACTACAGGGGATCACAACCCTGAGCCTTCAGGGGTAGTTAAGATTGGTTAGTAAAGATAGAAGTGAAACTGAGTTGTGACAGCTGGCACTAACAGTTGTAACTTACTAACTAGATGCAAGGGATTATTCAGTTAATATAAGATTGTAAGGGAAAAAGGAGGGAGAGTTAGAGAATCAGTGAGTAGTAGTAAGGAGAGCCTGGGACACTTGAAATTCCAGAAACCGTTGTATTCATCTTTCTTCCTCAGTTCTTCCTCAATTGGGGAAATTCTGAGTGATTCAATAACGTTTCACATTCAATTTCCCTACTTCTTATCAAATATTCAGATATAAAATAAATAATGATATATATGCTCGAAGACCAAAACTACCTTCTAAAAGGTTTACAATACATCAACTACGAGACGTAAATGTTACAAATAGGAATAGTTGTATAGTCTCATTAATTGTTTTGCACACAACTTATAGATTTCTTGTAAGAATTGGCTGGATGAAACTTGAAATATTTCTGAGGATAAAACTTGTTTCCTTCCTTTGGTCCAATGCTTAATGCTACTAAACTCAAAATAAACGGTCAAAGAAATACTTTAAGCAGTTCATCAAACTCCAGATGGTTTTTGGCATTACATCCAATTTTTCACATCCTTACTAACTAATGACATGATTGAATGAAACAACTAAATCAAAGACCATTAGATTCCACTAATCAATGCTCACACTAACATCCAAGAAAGTTACAGTTATTTTCAATCATCAAATTTTAAACAGCTTAAAATTTGGCAGAGATATAAGTATATTGACATATATTGAATATGCCCAAGTCACAAATTAATAGTTCCCTCTAATATTTGTAACCACTTAGCAATGATATGATATAATATGGAGATCATCAATTTATCCATTCAATGACAAAACTAAACAAATAATGAATTGGTTTCAGTTTCACACGATAAATTAAGGCAAAATCAGATTGAAGATAATTAGTGCATTAATATAATAAAATGAATCACCAAATCTTCTGGTCCAAAAGGTATATTACGTTTTTTCATCCCCAAACTTCCACCATTCAGGTTCATACCAAGGCTTTCCCCTGAAAAAAATAAGGGTGTCTATAAGTTGAAACCAAAACCTCAACTGCAAGATTCAAGTAGTAGAATTTCACAATAAAAATGATATTGTAACTTCCATGAAAGATAAAATAACAAGCAATGGAAAATATAATTGTAGGCAGGAAGATAAGATAAGACAGATTACAATAGGAAGTCAAAGAAGTCATTAGAAATTAACAAAAATGCTAAAGGCATCCACATCTGATGGCAAGCTCTAGCCGCAAATTTGCTTAGCAAAATTGGACGTGCCTAAAGACTTGAAAGTGATTACTGTTGAAATTTTCAACATATAATGAATAGTAATGAATAATTCTAAACACAAGTTCAATTCAGAAAAATGAATAATGTCAGATAACTTGAAGCATAAACTTCTAGAACCGTCTATACCATATATCTATTATCATGGATATATTATCATAGATCAATCATAAGTAAACTCAGGTAAGAGAAAGTACTCTTCCGATATCACGTCTCCTGACTTCATGCATCCAATATATGCCCCCTCCTGACCACGGCGATGGTCAAGAAGCTCAATTAAACCCTCTGCTAGGCCAAAGAACAGAGTAAGCAATGTCTCAGTAATTTAACATGCAAAGTTATAGTTAGTCCAAAAAATCTCCTAAATATGTACATTAATTATTAAACAATCTTTACCCAGATCAATGTCAATACTGTCATCAACTTTCACATAAAAGTCCGCATCCCAGTTCTGAACTGCTGTACTAAAGAACATTTTTGCTTTTTTAGGCAACTCTTCTTGAGCTTCCTCATGTCCTTCCTAATATTGAAAAAAAGTAATCAAACTCAACACTTGTTTAACAAGGTTCGAGGAAAAGGGAGCATGCTCAAATGAGCATCAATATATTTTATATATAAAAAGCATTAATAAACACAATGATCAAGGTGCTACCCCATTCTCCCTCCCCAAAAAGCTTAAGTTTCCTTCCACCAGAAATATAATTTTTAACCTGTTCATCAATGCTCAAGTCTCACTAAGATTCAAAGAATCAAAATATTTAAGGAAAAAACCTAAACCTTAAAGCATTAGGCAGATTTTATCATCTTGAAAATACATGTAACTTAACAAATTTAATAAGACAAACTTAAAATATAATTCAATGCTTCCTGCCCACTCACATCATCTAAGGTAAACGAAACTAATTTAAAACACAGCATGAAGTTTGCTTACAAGAATCAGGAAATCCTTTGTCGAGCGGTTTTCCTCATCAATATTGCGATCCAAACTATCGCCTCGATTAGGACTGCCATTTACAAAGTTTTAGGTCATAAAATAAGTTTAAACCACTTCTAGTTACAAATTATGATCTTGACTACTTGAGTAGCACAGGGGAACTAAAGCAGATAAATAACAATTAAAGTGTAATGAAATCATGTTATATGATAGCCAATAGGATAAGTGTGTGGAGAAACCTCCGACCAATTACAAAACGTATGACCACTCCTCTTTCTTCAAGTTTTTTCAAGGCATCACCTGCCATAAAGGAGAAGAGAAAATGTCAGTGATATAGAATTGAACCGAAAAGATAACCATCCACATAATTGTTAAATGAATGAAACCCAGTTGGGGCTGGCCGCGACGAGCTGTGAACTGGGATTGGCAACATAGATATAACCTTACTATTTGCATCGCCACCATTACATAAAGGTGTATGCTAGATGTCAAATCTTGTTCTTTAACTTATTATATCAATAAAAAGAATTTCAAGAATTACATGTACAGCGGATCATGATGAAATTACATAAACTGGATAAACATGAAAAAAAAAACTACTGAAGTTATTTTGAAACATAAAGTATGTCATGCAGTGTACTATAATTTTTAACTTTTAACATTTGACTATGAAAAGTACTAAAACTAGTTGATAGAGTATCTATCTTACTTGTACTCACATCACATATCTATCATATGAATGAAATCATTTTCACACAGATCAAATTTCCTATTCTAAGTTTTATCTAATCCATGGGTTTCGTCACTAATCCTAGGGAAATAAAGTTTGAAAACTGAAAAATTTTAATCATGAAAATGGCAATAGACCATAGAAATATGTTTAAAACCAATCATCATGAAATTTAAAAGAACAAGTAAATTAAAAAAGAAAAATGCAAGCAATGCTTAAATCAATACCAATTTCAGTGGTATGAAATCAAGCCAAAATGCAAATAGAAACTAACAACACCATTTTCTATTGAAACAAACCAAGAAAACAATCAAAATCTGCATCTTTGCCAATGAATTTTATCTCAGTAAAGATGAACCTAAAGAGTATTGAATCTTATATCAAGTGTAACCAAATCCTTTGGGCCAGGATCAATTCCCACTTAGGCCACTTTGCCTCTACTGTCCTTCTACGCACAAAGTCTTAGATCTCCTTAGTAACAAATGACTCAAGCGCAAGGAATTTACAGGAACTAGCCAATTTTAGCAATGTTCCAAACAGACCTCTGGGCATCCAAGACCCTCTGAAAACATTTCTTTTCAATCGGCTTCCGAATCCAGTATACACTCCAATAACAGCAAGAAGCCTACGGTCAGAAGAAGAGACCGTTTTCAGCCCTTGGCTTTTGAGGTACCCTTGACTCTTGGCCAGTGTCAATTCCATCTCAGCTTCCGCAATCCTCTTCTCCAGATCCCTAAAGAACAACACACACACATAAATTTCATACACAACAATATCACACAAACAAACATAACAGAGACACGCTAGCAACACACTGTTTTGAACACACTCTCTATGAGTGGTCCATTTTTAAAAAAGTCAAGATACTTCATAAAAAAGTGATCAATTTACGAGGCAAGCGTAATGGCATTTTACGAAATAGACCAATCATAAAGAGCGCGTTAAACCGCACATTCAAAAGAGTGTATTGCTAGCATTTTTGAACATAATATCATCAATCAAACAAGTAAACCGAAGCTAAAAAAACGATAAAATAACACAAAAAAAGAAGAATTACTTGCACCCTAGGACCATTAGCTTATCATCCACCGTAAGCACCTTGGGCCTCTAGCAACAACAAAATGGAAATTAATATAAGTTTATAGACCAAATTTTTTAAAAAAAAAAAAAGCAAGGAGTAAAAATAGTCATTTATGACTATCAATCATAAATAGAAATTGATGAATTTCAATCATAAATACCCATTAGCTTATCTTACAATATAGTGACAAATCAGCAGCTAAAATTGAAAGACAAGAAATTAAAATTTTGAGAGATAAAAAAACAAACAAACCTGTGATGAGTGCTTCTGCAGAAGACTAGCAAGTAAGTTCCGATTCTCTGCATCTTGCCATAACCTAACCACTCCAAAAACGAAAGAAAGAAAGATCAAAACCGTTAATGTTTCCGATCACAGATTCAAAATTAAGAGGAATTGAAGTTCGAATTGCGAATTACAAAACTGCTCAATTCAAAGGCGCAGTGAGTTTCGAACAAGAATCGGATCCGAATGCAATTTGCAGAAACAATTGAAAAAAATTGCGGAGAGAGTGACCTGCCGGCGACGTAGAGCCACGCGACGCAAGAGAAGAAGGCCATGATGAGGGAAGGTTTGGAGGTCTGAACAGTCTTGGATCTCCCTCCTCGTTTCACCGTCGACGTCGTCGGCAACGTCGACTCCATCTTCAACACACTCTCTCTGAAGATTTCGTGCGTTTCGACTCCGATTGATGCAAAATTGCAACTCGGTCACTGCTCACGGAGAAGGATTTTACACCAACTCAGTTCTGTTCTTTCGAAAAATAAATAAATGTCAATTTAGCGTTAGTTTCAAAACAAACAAAAAAAAAACCTGTCTCTTGGACGTTATTATTTAAAATAAAATAAAAACTGTGAATTTGGTTAGATAGATTATTTTTTCGGGTCTCAAATAGCTTGAGTGGTAAGAGCTGACTGACATATGCGGAAGGTCTAGAATCAATCCTGAATAGTGTAATTTATCTTTTCAATGTGAAAAAAAACATTTCTCACTGTTGATTTAGATAAGTTTGGGTCTTAGAGTAGCTGTGTGTCTCAGTTCAGATATCAACGTGACGATTTTCTAATTAAGAGATTACTTGAGGAAATGACTTTTTACTTGATGCAGGTTCCTAAGACACTAAAAAAAGCTCTTAGTTATCGGTATTAAGAGCATCTCCAAAACTAGTTCTTAATTAATTTGTAGTTATTAGCATTATTAACGTGAGCTTGTACTATCACATTTGCTTTAAGCAAATTTTGCATATTTCACTCCAACCACAAGTTCTTAACTTTGAATTTTTAGCATTATTCATCCGATCTCACCAAACCAAATTATTTATACTTTTTATTTTCATAAAGCAATAAAATAAAACTCATAAAGTAATAAAACAATTTGCATGAGAGAGAAAAAATAATTTTTGATGTTAAGAACTCATAAAACAAAGTTGCTTATATAACGAACTAGTTTTTCTTAAAAAAAAAAGAACTAATTTTTTTTTAAGAACTGAGAATGGAAGCTTTGAACTGAGAAATCTCTTCTGCAAACCCTAAACCATATTTGAATTGAATTTCCAAATTCGGACAAAGAACAAAAATATGAAATTGAACCATAAATCTTAAATTCATACATAAACCCTAAATTTAGATAGAGAATAAAAATCTAAAGTTGATAAAGAGAGATTAAAAAGAAGAAAATAGGTGTAAAGAGAGAAGAGGGGAAAAGATAACCGGCATGAAAGCTTTGATCGCAAAAAAACTGACAAAGAATAGAAGCTTTGAACTGAGAAAGCTCTTATGCAAACCCTAAACCATATTTGAATTGAATTTCTAAATTCACATAAAGAACAACAATATGAAATTGATAAAAAGAGATTAAGAAGAAAAAAATGGGGTAAAGAGAAAAAAAGGAAAAAGATAATTAACCTTAATGGAAGCTCGCAAAAAAGCTGATTGAGAATGATAGGTTTGAACACAAAAACTCTCTGCAATCTTAGGTAGAAAAAACTCAGCCAAGATTGCGGAAGAGCTTTTGCGTTCAAACATTCAATTCTCGGCCAATTTTTTTTGCGTTCAAAGCTTCCATTAAGGTTAACATTTTCCTTGTTCTCTTCACGCACATTTTCATATTCTTAATCCCTCTTTATCAATTCAATTTCAGATTTTTGTTCTTTAGAAATTCAATTCAAATATAGCTTTGGGTTGCTTGGGACATAGCTAACGAAGGAAGAAGAGGGATCCTAAGGACAGTGAGGGTGAGGGTTGGTTGAGACATCTAACGAAGGAAGAAGAAGACATAAATTTGGGAGAAAGGAGGAAATTGAGGGAGTCTTCTCAGCAAAGTAGAAGAAGAGAGCAAATGACACCAATGTCTCATAAGTCATATACAACTTTGGATTCCAATCAATTAAAATGACACCTTTATGACTTTAACCCCTCTCTCATTTATTATTATGAATTCACCCTTCCGTTTCTTGATTGGATTCTAGTTGTTTTCATTAGTAGTAATGATATACTTAGTAGTAATAAGTTAACTCCGCCAGATTGTTTGAGTCTAGGATAAAAGAAATTCACACCCTCACCTATTTGAAATCTAGACTAAAAGAAAGATAAATATTACATATATTACATAGTTTAATAGAAAAATGAAAAAAAAAATGTGGAAAATTAAGAGTGTGAGGGTGTAAGATTGTGCAAGTACTTGCTACTTGCACGATCTTACATGTTCCACAGACATAGGTACTAGTTTCAAGAAAAACAACAATGTAAATAAATGGTGGCTTATAGGGTGCAAGTGTATCCTAGGTCTTGCACCATGCATGACCAAAAAATACCTATTATAACAAGTCATGTTTACTTGTTGAAAAAAAAAATCAAAACAATAAATGTTCTAATAGTACAAAAATACCCTCTGCCCTCTCTTTCCTCCTTCACTCTCCTGTCCCCTTTCTCTGCTCCTTCAGTTGCATTCCATGTCTTCTCCGGCGAGCTCTTCTCCACCGCGTTTCCCCCACTAATAGCCTATGTATAGACAAGTACGCCGCCACGACCTTGCCTCCTCCGTGCCGGGACTCTTCTTCCTCGCCGCGCCGCGACATCCTCCTCTCTGCCGTCACCGACAACCAATTTAGAGGCGTTGCAGATCTGGGGAGACCCACCTCAATAAAGCCCTTTATTACAAAGAGTGGTTTCTCTCACTTCTCTCGGCGCCTCCGCCACCCTCTTCTCCTCCCGGCGCCTCCTTCGACTCCGGCCACCGACAAGAAACCATCGATGCATAAACCTCTTGAGGCTCCTCTCGCCCAAACCTCCCAGCTTTCTCAATCTGCATCCATACCCATTGAGATCTGGGTTTAGATGGTGGTGGTCGGCGGTGGTGGATGGTCTGTCCTTTGATTGTTTATCATCAACACAAGTCGGAATTGGGTTGGGGTTTTTGATTGTAGTTGTTTATGCTTAGTGTTGTGATAAAATTGAGAATTCAAGGGAAGAAAAAGAAGAAATTGTTAGGTTCATAACGTAGGAATTGAGATCCAGGTTTCAAATTGGGTGCTTTTTTCAATTGGTTAATTTTAGAGATGAGGGTTTGGTTGTTCGATTAGATTAAGATAGAATTTTTATTTTTAATTTGCTTGTTCATTGTTTTTGGCTGCTCTTGATGATGATGTTTGAACTCTAAAGATGGTTTTGGGATGATGCGGAGTACTGGAAGTGGCAAGCCTTCTGCTATAGGACCTGAGTTTTACTGGTGGTGATGAGGTTGAAGAAGGTTAAGAGAGAAGGAGGAGACAAAAACTAAAAGGGCTTTATGGTAATGAACAAATTAAAATTGTTATAAATCATATAAAAAAATTAACAGGTTAAATCAGTTTCCAATTACACCTCTTGCCAGATGGTGGAATCCCATTGGTCCTCACATGTGTGGCACCCGTGCAAGACCTAACACGTATTGCACCTTATCACCCGCCGTAAATAAATAAGTTTATTAGCTGGGAGCTCTCTCTGTTTCCGGTAGTGCTCTATTCTTTGCTGGAGTTGCCGACGTCTGTGCCTGGTTTTATTGGGTTTGGTCATGATTGTTGGGCTGGAATTTTCGTTGGGTTAGTCTCTAGCATGTTGTATGCATTTTTTATCCTTCTAGATTGTCTTGTTTATTTTTTTTTTTTTGGTTGTGGCCTCCCTGACTACTTCCATAACCTTAAAAAAAACCTATTTTTTGTATTTGAGTTTAGCACTTATTGTGCTAAGTTAAATACAATTCTTTAACTTATAATTTTTTTTTAGCAATGCACAATGAATCCAATGTCCACACTCCACACACTTGCATAAGAAGCACACACGGGTGGATTCGTTTTTTTTATTCATCGGAAAATAAAAGATACACGAGTGGATTCATTGAAAACGCCCCACTGACCAATCATATATTTAAAGATTTAAAATAAATAAAAATACTCCTAACACCCAACCAGTTTAATTTTGGTTTCCAACTCACGGTGTACTATAAAACGTACTCTCCTTCCGTTTCTAAATATGTGTCACTTTAAAGTTGTGACACATGTAATAAGGAATATCATTTAATTTTCTAGTTTTATAAAAATTGCTATGTAACTTTCAAATATACCCAGCTTATCTCTTTTATTAATTACGTATTTTCAATTCTCCAACCACTACGTTAAAAAAAAATTCTTCAACCACCAATAATTAAAGGGTACAATTGGTAAACTATAATTAATGTTATCTTAAAATTGTAAAAGTGATAAGTAAGTAAGATTAAAATAATGGCAGTTATATAGGAACAAATAGAGTACTTTTAAATATGTGAACAATTTAAGCTCTCTCGTTTTTGCACAATAATTCAAGAAGCTAGGTACACGTTTTGATCCATTTGGGTGAGTTCCGATGCAAGATAAGCTAAGAAATATACAGTTTTTAAGACAAAATGTGTATGAGAGTGAGTTCGTTAATTGAGAAATCAGAAAATGCTCGTTTCACGTTTTGTCGACTTTAATACAAACATGCTCTAAGTGTGTTTAAGTTGATATTAGACACACAATTCAAAACATGCATGGTACGTTTTATAACTTATTCTCGTAAGTGATTATAATATTTTTCACCGTAAAATGAACGTGCTTTTTGGCTTCTTTCAAAAGTGATTATGAGATTTCAAACGGACAACTAAACACACTATACGTCTCTGTTGGGATGTCAAGTGTGAGTAAAGAAGTCCCACGTTGGATGGTTAGAGGAGTGATGAACACTTTATAAGTGAGAGGACCTATACACCCATTGCCTTAAGGTTTTGGGTGAAAGATGTGGTGTCTAATCCACTTTGGTGTGCCACCTTAAGCCTAAAATTTTTAATATACGGATCAGATCACCCGACCTTTGACCGACGGATATGAACTCCTAAGGAATCGTCTTACATACTTCCATCTTTATTCATGTATTACATCTGCAATAGCAATTCAACCCGGTTATGAACTCCTAAGGAAGAGATCCGTTTTTTCCAAGTCATTAATTCTTACTTACCAAGCAAGGGCCCTGATACTGTGATTTGGCTTGGAGAACAGCGAGGGATATTCTATGTCAAGACCATTTGTGAGGCCATGGAACTAAAATTACTCAACCCTGTGGCTTTTTGGAAAATCCCTAATCGGTTAAGAAAAATAATACCTCCTAAAGTGGTGATCTTCCTCTGGCAAGCTGTGATCAACAAGATTGCTGTTAAGGCTAACTTATTAGCTAGAGGCTTGGTGCTGGAAAATGCAGGCATGTGTAATCTTTGCGGAAGAGAAGTTGAATCGGTTACTCATCTGATGCTGACCTGTAGTAGAACACGTGTGCTCTGGGATGGTATCTTCAACAGAGAAGGTGTCTTGTGGTGCTGCCCCCAATCCTTGCACGATTTAATGGAAGAGTGGACCACTTTAAGAAGGAAAACTGATTCTATGCTCTGGGAATTAATTCCCTTTGCCTTATGCTGGTCAATTTGGCTGGCCAGAAACGAGTTGATATTCCAGGATAAAGATTTCAATACGGAGATGGTTTGGGATCTACATATCTCAAGGATAGCGTGGTGGACCAAAGCCTGGTGGATTGATTGTCCATATAATGGTACAGATTTCCTGCTGAATTTTTCTGAGGTGAGAATCCATTATTCCAAATCAAAGTCTCGCTCCAACCTATGGCACCCTCCCCCTGAGGGAGTCCTAAAATTTAATGTGGACGAGTCATCCCATGGGACTCCAGGCAGCAGTGGGATAGGAGGAATTGTTAAAAATTCAAGTAGACAAACTCTGGGCTTCTTTTCCAAATCAACTGGTAATTTATGGGCATATGAAGCAGAAGTCAAGGCAATTCTCCATGTGCTGATCTTCTGCAGCCAGTTTGGATTGAAGCATATTTTAGTAGAGAGTGACTCTGCCCTTGTAGTTGGATGGGTTAATAATAAAGTAAATAGGCCTTGGAAACTGATTCAAGATCTCAACCTCATTGATTTGCTTTGCCTTGAAGTAGACTGCATTGGGATCAATCACATCTTCAGAGAGTCAAACTGTCTTGCTGATTATCTGGCCAAAACTGGATGTTTTAGACAATCTCCTATATGGGCTTCGCTGCAAGTTTAAAATTCTGGTGCAATCCACTCTTCTCCCCTCTGATTCGGATGCTCTCTTTATCTTCCCGGGTTTGCCTGCGTTTTTCCTCTTCCGCCTGCAGATGTTGTTCCTGTCTCTAGTTTAATCATGCTTATCTTTGCTTCTGTTACTTGTGTGTTTTTCTGTTCTGTTTTCTTTCTTTCTGTTTTTTTTTCTTGTTGCTTTCTGTTTCTGTCTTAACTATCTCTGAGTAGGTTGTTCTCAGACTTGTTTATCTAATTTATTCTATCTTTCATTTTCGAAAAAAAAAAAGAATAACATCTATCATTTATAGTTTTTTTTAAAGCAAAATTATTTTCTTTAACATACAATAAAACTGGTAGAAAAAAAGAGTTCTAGGGGTTCTATATAGTAAGATGGTTTTTCTTTGAAAAGCCAAAAGAAATGATAAATAACAAAGGGCAGTACAATATACAAAACTATTTGACCACTCTGAGCAAACCCGAGTATCAGAACTAGGGTTGACTAGAGTTACGTGCCTCAACTAAATCAATCCCCATTGTCTCAAATTCAAATTGGAACTCACTTCCTAAATTTATTTATGGATTCAGTCTCTTTCTTCAAAGAGCCTAGAATTACAAGTGGAACATTCGTCCGACGACTCATTGATGAAAATTTTGCAAGGTTTGAAGTAAAAAAGGGATAAATAGATAGTACTTCTCATATCATATCGGAGGAAGAACCACTCCAATCTCTCTCAAGATCCTCAATATCTTCATATATATATATATATATATATATATTCTATTTACCTGCTTAAATTTCACAATTTTTTATATCTTAATCGCTCTTTATAAATGAAAGGGATTCAACTGTGTGAAGAGGAACGGGAAAAATCTCTACAACAAATTTACAAGCAAAGTCAGAGTGTCAATATTAAAAAATATATATATATATATATATATATATATATATATATATAATGTTAAAAAAGAAACTGCATGAGAACAACTCTCTCATGAGTTTCATTTTTATTACTGTCTCGTATTTCTTTCTAGCAAATTAATTTAAACCATATTTGAATGTAAAGAGAAGGTTTAATTTGTAATTAACTTAATTACATAATTTTTAATAAGTGTAATTGTACTAAGAGGGCCTTATAATTAGAAACTAGTGAAATAATAAATAAAAAAATAATCATTAGCACTAATGAATATTTTAACATATTGGATTACTAGTATTGATCTCACACCATGCACGGTTGGAATAAGAGTACTACGCAGCATATATCAGATATTTTCATATTTCCTCTCTCGTTTTTATTTTTTAAAATACGTATATCACATATTTAAGTTTTTTTTCTCTAATCCTAGTTACATTATAATTTCATTTTTTCTAATTTGTTATGCTTCGAATCAATATACTAAAACCATTTTAATCTTCTAAATGTTTATACGAAAACATAAAATACAATTTTTTTTAGTTAATTTCCAAATCAATAATTTAAAACTATTTGATATCAATTTTGTTGGCATATTTAATATCATTTTAAACGTAAGATATTACATTCAATTTTTTTTTTGTTCTATAAAAAAATAATTATAAGACATCTCCAATGCAAGTTCTTAGTTCTTATTTCTGAATTAAGAACTAAGAAATGAGTTCTTAACCATTGGAGAAGTCTAACGTGAAGTTCTTAGTTTTTAAAAATAAGAGATAAGAAGTTTTACTTTTTGAGTTCTTAATATAAAAAATTATTCTTCTCTCTCTCATTCATCAACTGATTTAATTTAAAGTATTGAATTAGCATTTAAATTTTAATCAAAATTATATGAAAATAAAAAATATTACTAATATAATGGTATTGTGGGATCAAATGAATAGTGCTAAGAACTAATTAAGAACTCATGGTTGAAGCAAAATCTGCAAAGAGTTGCTTAAGCACATGTGACATTATGAGCCTACATGAATAGTGCTAAAAACTAAGAATTAAGAACCTAGCATTGGAGATGCTCTAATCATAAAAAAAAGACTTTGTCACCATACACCCTCCGGTCACATATATAAGCAAAAAATACTTTTTAGGTTCATTTATTTAATGAATGTATCTAGTCATTAATACATTCATTAAATAAATGAACCTAAAAAGTATTTTTTGCTTATATATGTGACCGTAGGGTGTACATCTTAACAATTAACTTTTATTAATTATTTTGATGTCATTTAAAACCATTAAATGTCAAATTAATACAATAATTATTTTTGAATAAAGTCAAAATTGATTTTTTTAACTATTCTAATTTCATTAATAACTATTAAATGCAATATTAATTTACATTAATTATTTTTAAAATTAGAAAATTATTCAATATTTAAAATACTATAAAATTAGAAAATAATTAATGTATTAAATACGCTGATTATGATAAATAAATATTTAAATTACGTGGTCATAAAGTAATTTGGCTGATGATATCTATAAGAAGAGTCAAAAGATGCTGGTATGATGCACTATAATCCATTTGATACTCACAACCTTACGAGTTGCCGTGTGACACCAAAACATGTCTTCATCACTAATCGTTCCAAATGTGGTGCTCTCCAACAACCGAAACTTGCCGGTGATTGGACTCGGAACTGCTACCATCTTAGGCTCCGCTGCCGGCGATGACACCACCAAGGTGGCAGTGCTAGAGGCCATTAAGCTCGGTTACAGGCACTTTGACACAGCTTCGATTTATGGGTCAGAGGAGGCACTTGGAGAAGCCATAGCTGAAGCATTAAAACTTGGTCTCGTTGGGTCTAGAGATGAACTCTTTGTCACTTCCAAGCTTTGGTGCTCTGATAATCATCCTGATCTTGTTCTTCCTGCTTTGAAGAAAACACTTCAGTAAGGACAACTATTGTCAATTTAAATTATGATCATTAGATATCTTCTCTGAATTTTCCTTTATATATGAACTGAGTATTGTTGTTCTTCAAAATTAGAGCTTTCAATTTGGGTTTCTAACCCACCAGTCATCCCAGTCTAATCCGACTCGTAAGAAATATGATGCAATGCGATAGTATTATTATTAAATTATGTTGGATTTGAATATTTTGTTTTTACTTTAAAAATTTGATCTGTGTTATAATATTAATATTTTAGATATTTTTCACCAGGCTAAATAAATCATAAGTAGATTTTCATAACATTTTCACTTTTGATTCATTTCTTCATATTCTAGTTTTTTACACCCAAAAACAATGAGCCAACCCATGATAGGTTGAGTTTAGTTGATCAATTTCTCAATTATTTAAATACAAGTGCGACTAGCTCAATCTGCAATGAGCCAACCCATATGGGTCAAGCTGTTTTGTATTGATAACGCTAAAAATTATCTTCTTTGGGTACATGATTTAAAATTCTGTATTTGAATTATTTTCATTAAAAATTGGTTAATTGATTGATATTTTAAATGATAGATACTTAATTTTTCTTAGGGTGTGTTTGCAAGTTTGATTTTTAAGGAGAGGGAAGAGAAATGAGAGACTTATGACAATTTTTCACATTGTTTGACTTTGAAAGTTTTTAAATAAGGGAGTATGAATTTAAAGAATTGTTGAAAAACTTCTCCAATACACTCATGCAATTAGTTTGTGGAGTTCCCCTAAATTGAGGATTTTGGTGAAATTTTGAGCTTCCAAAAAGGGGAAGGACATACGGGCCGGGCTGTCTTGTATTGACAACTCTAAAAATTACTCTGTTTGGGTATAGGATTTAAAATTTTGTATTTGAATAATTTTCACCAAAAATTGATCAATTGATTAATATTTTAAATGATAAATACTTAATTTTTCTTAGGGTGTGATTGCAAGTTTGATTTTTAAGGAGAGGGAGGAGAAATAAGAGACTTATGGCAAATTTTCACATTGTTTGACTTTAGGAGTTTTTTTAATAAGGGAGTAAGAGTTTAGAGAATTGTTGAAAAACACCTCCAATACACTCCTTTAATTAGTTTGTGGAGTTCCTCTAAATTTAAGATTTTGGTGGAATTTTGAGCTTCCGAACAAGGGAAGGACATACCCTCCCCCCAACATTCCCTTTAAGTAATATCTAATAAGTCCTGTGTATGAAAAAATCGTATGTGTAGATCTATCTAGATGCGTATAATTTCACAATGATAACTATATTGGAAAAAAAAACTAATTTAGTTTACTTTAACTCTTTAACTAAACATAACTTTTTTATTTGTTAAAGTACATATTTTTGTGGCTAAAGCTAATGCAGGTCATTGAATTTTTTTTTGTCAAACAGGTCACTGAAATTAGAATATGTAGATCTATATTTGATCCACTGGCCCATTGCTTTGAAGCCTGGAAATTGGGACATGCCTTATGATGAAGAGGCCATGGCCCCATTTGACTTGAAGGGTGTGTGGACAAAAATGGAGGAATGCCAACAACTTGGGCTTACAAAGGGCATTGGAGTCAGCAACTTCAGTTGCAAAAAACTTGAAAATTTGCTCTCATTTGCCAATATTCCTCCTGCTGTCAACCAAGTAAGCTCACAACCTCATATTGGATATCTCTCTACTTTTCTTTAGTCATGATTAAACTTTCAATTGCTGGATATATGATATTACACCATCAAATCAAAAACAGATTAGGATGAATCCTACTTGGCAGCAAAAGAAGTTAAAAGACTACTGCCAAGCAAAAGGAATATTCATAACTGCCTACTCTCCTTTGGGAGCCAAAGGTACCGTTTGGGGTACCAATGATGTTATGGACAATGAATTGCTCAAGCAAATTGCAAATGCTCATGGAAAATCTTTTGCTCAGGTATCTATTATAACTTTCTTTCACATGAAAAAGTTTAACTTATATTTCGTTTTTTATAAACTTATACTGTTTTAATCTTAATCTAAGTGAGTTTTTATTTCCATTTTGGTCAAAGCAAACATGCTTAGGGAACATATAAAATAATAAAATAGAAGAAAAAATTCTAATAATCATATAGAGATATAGTTTAGCAATTTGAATTAGTACGACCATATTTGAGTTAGTGATGACACATAAGAAATTATTAGGTTTTTTATTGCGGAACCAAACATACTTTTCTAACTTCTCCAAAAAGTGATCATGAGATTTTCCACCGTAAATCAAACACACTACACGTCTACCATTTAGATATTCATACTATTTTAAAACAATGCGAGTTCTACATAGATGATTAACACTACCAAGTTATTCTTTGTACCAAAAAACAAACACTACCCTACACATGATATACCTTGTGGACTTGTGATTAATTAATAAAACAAAATTTAAGTATTGGAGTCTATATAAATTATATAAATTAAGTATATCCATTTCTTTTTAAATTATGATTCACGAATGTTTTTGTTACCATATCTAGCTAACATAATACTTTCTGGTGTAATAGGTATGTCTAAGATGGTTGTATGAGGAAGGCGTAACTATAGCAGTTAAGAGCTACAACAAAGAAAGAATGAAGCAAAATCTGGAAATATTTGATTGGTCACTTACAAAAGATGACTATGAAAAAATTAATCAAGTCAAGCAGCACCTTTCGTTGAAGTATGGACCAGCAAAGTTCGTTGAGGACCTTTGGGATGAAGAAAATTAATACATGCAATATGGAACCATATGCTAAAGCTTTATGACTATGAAGAAAAAACAAATACTAAAGCTTTTGCTTTCGCTGCAAATTTACTTCAATCGCGTATAATGAATAATTGTTACAACAGATTTACATTTTATACTCAAAGTTGAGCCAGTTGTACTCTCTCAATGCTACAAGAGTGGCCAATAAAAATATATTATTCTCATACCTCATCTTTTTTTCCCCCTTTACAAATTAACCTGTAAAGGTCAATTAGTGACATCATAAGTTTTTGGGCATCACCAAAATTTCTCACTTGAAGATTTCCCTCTCTTATGCACAAGCTTATTTTGGCTATCAATATTACAATATGTTAAGCCATTTTACTGATATGAAAGGGGCATGTAAGCTTTCTGAAGCGCCAAAAAAAAGAAAGATATGTAGGACATAATATATTTGATTTTATAGCTTAAGAAATATAAAAATATTCCTCACCCCACCACCATTCATTCAACCTTCTCCCCAACCCTCTAGAGTCTCACCATCGATCTCTTCCTCATCATTCTCCATCATCTTCCTCACCAACTCCTCACCATTTTTCTCCCTTCAACACCCTTCTTCTTTCTCGAACTCAATCGTGTTGGTTTCTAGCTCCTCATTTCTTGATAAATGAACTCCTAATTAATATTTTTTTTTTGGATAAGCAAGGAAAATGAACTCCTAATAATTAATTTTCTTTGGACTTAAACTCCTTAAATAACTTTCATCACATCATTATAGCTTTGATTATCTGATAAATATCATTCGTTTCTATCACATTTTCCAAGTATACTAGAATGCAGTCTAGCCACGGGTACATGGTCTTCTAAGAGGTTAGTCTAAAAGAATATGACAGAGTCTCATACCTAACATGTCACAGGTTCAGGGGCGGATGTACATAGAAGTGAGGGGTTCCCCTGAACAAAAAAAAAATTGAACTTAATTTCCTATATAATTTTTTTTGAACCCCCTGAAAATTTTAAATTATACTAGTAGACTAAGTTTTACACCTATTTACACAAAAAAACTCACATATCTGCACAATTTTGACTTGTAGAGTTTCTGATGTATAAACATATTAAAGTTGTTTTTAATTATATTTTTACCGATGTGTTCATTTGAAAAATTTGAACCCCCTAACCCCGAGGTTCTGGATCCGCCACTGCGTAGGTTTGAACCTCCGTTAATACCCTCCCGACAACTCTCCCATTGAGGCGCTATCCCCTCATCCTATATCTTAAAAAAATGTAATCACTGAAATCACTTTAGTTTATATATAACAAAAAAAAAGGGGTCAAACAGAAGGGAAGGTATCATATGCAATATTCTAATATTTAGTTGTCGTGTGACACCAAAACATGTCTTCATCACAAGTCGTCCCTAATGGACCGGGCGAGCCCCCAGGGTCCCTCGCCCAGGAGCGCCGGCTTAGGGCGACGAGTGGACTGAAGACTTGAGCCTGCTCCCAGAGGCCCAACTGGCCCATTAGGAAAGAGATAGAAACGCTAGGCCCATTTAATCTTCTAGATGTTTATACGAAAACATAAAATACAATTTTTTTTAGTTAATTTCCAAATCAATAATTTAAAACTATTTAATATCAATTCTGTTGGCATATTTAATATCATTTTAAACGTAAGATATTAAATTCAATTTTTTTTTTTATTTTGTTCTATAAAAAATAACTATAAGACATCTCCAATGCAACCCCAATGCAAGTTCTTAGTTCTTATTTCTGAATTAAGAACTGAGAAATGAGTTCTTAACCATTGGAGAAGGCTAACGTGCTAACGTGAAGTTCTTAGTTTTTAAAAATAAGAGATAAGAAGTTTTACTTTTTGAGTTCTTTTTTTTTTAGAGCAAAAAGGATTTATTCAAAAACAAAGGAAAGTACAAACCCACAGAGGGAGGAAAGAAAAAAGAAAGACGCCAAACCAACCCTAAAGGAATAAAGAACACCCACCAGAGAGAAAGCAAGACAAGCTCAGCCATAAAAAAACCTACCCAAACACCAAGCACTCACAAGAGCCCCAAAACCAAAAACAAAACCCAAGAGCCAGGTACCAAACGCCTATAAGCCAACAGGCCAATTATCTCTAAGCTCCTCTTGCAAACCACGAATAGCCTCCTCATCGCTTCCCGGAAACACCATACCCACATATTTTGCCAAAAACCAGGCCTTTGTAGCACGAGTGAAGTAGCCGCCAGAAGAGGGAGCAGGAGCGACAACAGGAGGAGGGATCGAACTTTCCACGCTCTCTGATTTCTTAGGACGCCCTCGAGGCCTACGAGGAGGTCCATCAAAACCCCTCTTCACCGAATGATATTTCCTAGGACGACCACGAGGTCGCGGCTTCGGCGGAGAGAACTCAAGCACACGATCAACCTCCTCCAAAGAGGTTCCCTCTTCATCTAAAGAATCGCCCGCCCAAGGAACGTCCCCCTCACTCAACAGGCCATCAGCACCAACCTCCCTCACAAGAATTTGTCCATTTTGATCACAAACACCTTTTGAATCTTCTGCATAAGAACCAGGTGAGAGAGAAGCGGCTGGACCAGGGAGGGCAAGAGGCAAACGGTCCCAAGGAGAAGAAGCCAAACCACTTGAAACCTGATTTAAAGAAGCTGTCACTGTCCACTCCCACATCAGTGCCCCTCTGCAGCGGAAGTATAGAGACATCATATAGTCATTAAACCAGCCCCACCTATTACCCCTAGAGCCAAGAGGAGAAATATATTTAATCCTAATATTTGAAATCCCATCATCTAATAAAAACCCACCATCCTTGTATAAGAGCCTTGAATTATACAAAGGCCAAGCGACAGTATCAATAAAGCCTGATAAAAAACCATCATTACTCTTTAATGAAGAGAGAGAATCTCTCATCACAACCGAAGCCATCAATCCACCACCTCTACACGGCTGCACCTCTTCATCTTCACCAACGAACGGAAGAACCGCACCAAGTGAGGAATCCACATCTACGCCAGACGAAGAAACCATCTCTGGAAATAGCAGATCATCGAAAAATCGAGCAACCTCCCTGCCATCCTTTCTCCCCACCGACCCTGCCAATTCAAGGAAGAGAATGTCGTCTGAAAGTCTCGCCTCCTGCAGGTAACACAAACCAGAGCCGGCAGAAAAGGCTTCGCAGTCAAACCCAGCACCCACCGGAGAGCACACCTTCGAAACCCCCCTCACCACGTCGCTCCAGGACCTTGAGGGCGGAGAGCCGCCCACGCAAAGCTGTTCCTCCTGAACGATACCTTGCTTAGCAGGAGGCAAAGAACCCTGCAAGGATTGAACGAGAGGCCCCTCATGCCCATGGGAAATACGCTTAGAGCCTCCTCCCTGCTTCCCAAAACACTTATCTGGTTTAACCGAAAGAAAAGCTCCACCCAGCCTGACCCATCCAGAGTTTTCATAGCTTTAATGGCATCTTCCTTGAGTACAAAACGAACGAAACCAAACCGAAACCTCCTTCCAGGTGACCTCCTTCGTTGAACAAACACATTTGATAACTTCCCGTGCTGCTGGAATAGGTTCCTCACCTGGAAGTAGCCCACCTGGCCTGAGATTCCATCAATAAAAATGGTGTAACAAGGCCGAGAGACCTCGCCAACAACCCTGGCCTCCCTCCGTGACGTACCCTCCGGATCCTCACCATCGCCATCCTCCTCCTCTGAAGTCGAAAAGCTGCCACTGGCAGCATAGCCATCCACCGCACCTTTTGACGCTAAGGTTGAAGAAGCCCTAGCAGAGCAAAACCTTTCCATCTTTTTATATATCATTTATTTTCTGTTTTCTTTGAAAATGAAAACAGAATTACATTTTGAGTTCTTAATATAAAAAGTTATTCTTCTCTCTCATTCATCAACTGATTTAATTTAAAGTATTGAATTAGCATTTAAATTTAAATCAAAATTATATGAAAATAAAAAATATTACTAATATAATGGCATTGTGGGATCAAATGAATAGTGCTAAGAACTAAGAACTAAGAACTAATTAAGAACTCATGGTTGAAGCAAAATCTGCAAAGAGTTGCTTAAGCACATGTGACAGTATGAGCCTACATGAATAGTGCTAAAAACTAAGAATTAAGAACCTAGCATTGGAGATGCTCTAATCATAAAAAAAAGACTTTGTCACCATACACCCTCCGGTCACATATATAAGCAAAAAATACTATTTAGGTTCATTTCTTTAATGAATGTATCTAGTCATTAATTAATGACTAGATACATTGATAAAATGAATGAATCTAAAAAGTTTTTTTTGCTTATATATGTGACCGGAGGGTGTAAATATTAACAATTGACTTTTATTAATTATTTTGATGTCATTTAAAACCATTAAATGTCAAATTAATACGATAATTATTTTTGAATAAAGTCAAAATTGATTTTTTTAACTATTCTAATTTCATTAATAACTATTAAATGCAATATTAATTTACATTAATTATTTTTAAAATTAGGAAATTATTTAATATTTAAAATATTATAAAATTAGAAAATAATTAATGTATTAAATACGCTGATTATGATAAATAAATATTTAAATTACGTGGTCATAAAGTAATTTGGCTGATGATATCTATAAGAAAAGTCAAAAGATTCTAGTATGATGCACTATAATCCATTTGATACTCACAACCTTACGAGTTGGCGTCTGACACCAAAACATGTCTTCATCACTAATCGTTCCAAATGTGGTGCTCTCCAACAACCGAAACTTGCCGGTGATTGGACTCGGAACTGCTACCATCTTAGGCTCCGCTACCGGCGATGACACCACCAAGGTGGAAGTGCTAGAGGCTATTAAGCTCGGTTACAGGCACTTTGACACAGCTTCGATTTATGGGTCAGAGGAGGCACTTGGAGAAGCCATAGCTGAAGTAGTAAAACTTGGTCTCGTTGGGTCTAGAGATGAACTCTTTGTCACTTCCAAGCTCTGGTGCTCTGATAATCATCCTGATCTTGTTCTTCCTGCTTTGAATAAAACACTTTAGTAAGGACAACTATTGTCAATTTAAATTATGATCATTAGATATCTTCTCTGAATTTTCCTTTATATATGAACTGAGTATTGTTGTTCTTCAAAATTAGAGCTTTTAATTTGGGTTTCTAACCCACCAGTCATCCAAGTCTAATCTGACTCGTAAGAAAAATGATGCAATGCGTTAGTATTATTATTAAATTATGTTGGATTTGAATATTTGATTTTTTACTTTAAACATTTGATCTGTGTTATAATATTAATATTTTAGATATTTTTCACCGGACTAAATAAATCATAAGTAGATTTTCATAACATTTTCACTTTTGATTCATTTCTTCATATTCTAGTTTTTTACACCCAAAAACAATGAGCCAACCCATGATAGGTTGAGTTTAGATGATCAATTTCTCACTTATTTAAATACGAGCGCGACTAGCTCAATCTGCAATGAGCCAACCCATATGGGTCTGACTGTTTTGTATTGATAACGCTAAAAATTATCTTGTTTGGGTACATGATTTAAAATTTTGTATTTGAATAATTTTCATTAAAGATTGGTTAATTGATTGATATTTTAAATGATAGATACTAAATTTTTCTTAGGGTGTGTTTGGAAGTTTGATTTTTAAGGAGAGGGATGAGAAATGAGAGACTTATGACAATTTTTCACATTGTTTGACTTTGAAAGTTTTTAAATAAGGGAGTATGAGTTTGAAGAATTGTTGAAAAACTTCTCCAATACACTCATGCAATTAGTTTGTGGAGTTCCCCTAAATTGAGGATTTTGGTGAAATTTTGAGCTTCCAAACAAGGGAAGGACATACGGGTCGGGCTGTCTTGTATTGACAACTCTAAAAATTACTCTGTTTGGGTATAGGATTTAAAATTAATTTTCACCAAAAATTGATCAATTAATTAATATTTTAAATGATAGATACTTAATTTTTCTTAGGGTGTGATTGCAAGTTTGATTTTTAAGGAGAGGGAGGAGAAATAAAAGACTTATGGCAAATTTTCACATTGTTTGACTTTGGGAGTTTTTTTAATAAGGGGGTAAGAGTTTAGAGAATTGTTGAAAAACACCTCCAATACACTTCTTTAATTAGTTTGTGGAGTTCCTCTAAATTTAGGGTTTTGGTGGAATTTTGAGCTTCCAAACAAGGGAAGGACATACCCTCCCCCCAACATTCCCTTTAAGTAATATCTAATAAGTCCTGTGTATGAAAAAATCGTAAGTGTAGTTATATCTAGATGCGTATAATTTCACAATGATAACTATATTGGAAAAAAAAACTAATTTAGTTTACTTTAACTCTTTAACTAAACATAACTTCTTTATTTGTTAAAGTACATATTTTTGTGGCTAAAGCTAATGCAGGTCATTGATTTGTTTTTTTTTTGTCAAACAGGTCACTTAAATTAGAATATGTAGATCTTTATTTGATCCACTGGCCCATTGCGTTGAAGCCTGGAAATTAGGACATGCCTTATGATGAAGAGGCCATGGCCCCATTTGACTTGAAGGGTGTGTGGACAAAAATGGAGGAATGCCAACAACTGGGGCTTACAAAAGGCATTGGAGTCAGCAACTTCAGTTGCAAAAAACTTGAAAATTTGCTCTCATTTGCCAATATTCCTCCTGCTGTCAACCAAGTAAGCTCACAACCTCATATTGGATATCTCTCTACTTTTCTTTAGTCATGATTAAACTTTCAATTGCGAGATATATGATATTACACCATCACATCAAAAACAGATTAGGATGAATCCTACTTGGCAGCAAAAGAAGTTAAAAGACTACTGCCAAGCAAAAGGAATATTCATAACTGCCTACTCTCCTTTGGGAGCCAAAGGTACCGTTTGGGGTACCAATGATGTTATGGACAATGAATTGCTCAAGGAAATTGCAAATGCTCATGGAAAATCTTTTGCTCAGGTATCCATTATAATTTTCTTTCACATGAAAAATTTTAACTTATATTTCGTTTTTTATAAACTTACTAGTACTTTTACCCGTGCGATGCACGGGGGATATTCATTTTGTTTTTTGTGTGTATTTCTTTTAAGTCTATGAGTTCTTTTAAAAGATATTTTAGGGATTAAAAGAACTAAATCTATTTTGGATATATGAAATCATAAATTTGTATGTTTTTGCTCCAACGGTCATCTCCCTCCTCCATCGTCTTCTTCACCATGGAACCCTTAAAATAGTCACGTGAGAAGCATGTGACTTGTCCAGTCATCAAGCTCTCTGAAGAAAGTCACGTGAGACACGCGTGAGGGAGCCGCATCAGCTTCTCACGTTAGTTTTCTCACGGAAGGCAAACGGCAGACCAAAAGTGCAACAACATGTATAGTTGGAGGACTTTTTTGCTAATTTTGAAGTTTGAGGACGATTTTCGCAGGAAGGCCATAGTTGAGGGACCAAAAGTGCAATTAAGCCTTGTTTTTTTGAGTAGCTATTTTATTTTTCTTTTTTGTACTTATTTTTCTAAATGCTCGATTGATAATTTTTCGATATCTATTAAATAATCTATTCCATGGAGTTAAAGTCATGTGCTAAAAATAGCCATTGAATGTTTTTTTTTCAATTGGAATAATTACATTGTGAATAAAATTGAAAGTGTATCATTGCACATTTCCTGTAAAAAATCGTATTCGACATGGCGAAAGATTTTTATACCATAATATCGATCTTTCAAATTCTCACATTAAAGTGTATTTAACTTTCCTTTTTATTCTTGAATTCAAAAAAAACTTTCCTTTTTATTTGAAATTATATAAATTTAAAAATGGACAAAACTAAAAAATAACCATAAAGACCAATTACTTAAAGAACCTTGCCTTCGTAATTCCTTTTTATTTTTTATTTTTAATTTTTCGCTTTATGCTTTTTATTTAAACATTTAGAAATACTACACCTTTTTTAATTCGGAATCCAACAATATAAATTTAATTTTAAAACAATAAACTTTCATTTTTTAGGATTAATATATTTTATAAATTCTAACTAATTAATCATGTCTTTTGGAATTCCTAACTGATATTAATCACATATTAACCACTAAAGTTTTCAATAAACACATATCTCACATGTAACTGAAATAATTGTAGTGCAAAGATTTTTTTTCCTTTAATTTATTGTTAAGAAAGATATTTTTTTGTATCGTCATTATGAGCATGAATGTGTTGTGTGGTTTTTAAATCATAAAACCAAAATTAAAAATTATTTGGCATTGATATCAAATTTATGGTAAAACTATGTTCATTGGAAGTTTCAAAAAAAATCATGTTCTATGGAGTTCCTAACTGATATTAACCACTAATTTTTTTCATGCACAGAAATTAACCACATGTAATAGAAATAGTTATAGTGCTAAGGGTTTTTTCCATTAATTAAGGAAGATAATTTCTTAAATTGGCATTACGGCCATGAATGAGCATGTGATATTGTTTCGATGAATTTACTCTTTATCAAAAGGGAGATATATGTTTAAAATTTACTATTTTTTTTTACCATAATACCAATTTTTCAAATTCTCACATTAATTGGATTAGCATGTATTTAATTTTCCTCTTTAATAGAATTTCCAATATAAGATTTAACTTTTACATGAACAAAAGACCGACAACAAAGGTTGAGTTAAGAGGGCCTAAGATTGTTATAATAACCATGATTTTGTGCTTCTGAATAGTGCTTTGATTGCAGTTGGACCAAATGACAATTTTGGACACTTCTTTTAACCAAGGACCCGGACATAAAGCAGTAGTAACGTATCTTCATTAAAAATAAACTGATGACACAACATGTTACAAAACTAAAACTCTTAGCAAGATCACATAAAATATAGTCTAAAGTGTGAAGACAACATAGGACATACATGCTTTGACCCGTGCGATACACGGAGAATTTTTATTTTAATTTATCGCGTGAATTTTTTAAAAATATGTGTTGTTTTTATTATATTTATTAAAAGATATTTTAAGGATAAAACGAAAAAATGAATTTTATATATAAGGAAAAAAATCGTGATGAAATTGCTAAATATTACATACATGTGCTACCATGATAATTCTGCTAAATATATAATCAACCTGACTACAACTGATAGCTTTAGTGATTGGATATCCTAAGCCCACAAAAGAAAGAAAGTTGAGAAAACATGAAAACTTGATACAATTTATAGTTTTTCTATATCTTGGTACACTTTACAGCTTTGTGAAGTAGGATGTACCTGCAGTCCATGAAATATTTCCGGCATTGAAAGCTTAGGAACATGGGCAACATCCACAAACCCAGCCTCCTCACAAAAGTGTCAGAAAAGCATGTTTTTGGAGCGCAATCAGTGGACCAAGATTCTTGACCATAAGAGATGGATAAAGTAGTTAATAAAGAAGTTTACCTGATAAACTCCAGGACCCCCACTTCCTGATCATCTCCACTTGTGTTCATTACACGCAGCAGAGGAGCGGAACATGTATAAAACAATAGTAAGGAAAAATAGGTTTTTTTAATGAGATAATAGAAAAATAAATATAGAAGTAGATGGCATTACCTAAAGGCACAAAGATGCAAATCAAAGAAACAGAAAGCAAACCTTTTTGTCCAGCGAAATCTTGCCATTAAACATTCATCCACCATTGTTTGGTCTTACTCCGACAACTCCACCTGTCTCAGCGTCAAGTACGAAATGAGATCAAATGTAACCATAACACAGAACATTCACCAAAACAACACCAACACATGATTCCTCATCAACATGAATAATATATATCAGAACTAACTAAAAGACAGGGAGAAAAAGAGACATCCTTAAACAATCAGACTTCAGAGAGAATGGAAGGAGTGAGGAGTTTGTATTTGGGTGCTTCACTGAGAAGCTTGTCATAGCTGGCTTGATCCTTTTTCGATCCCTTGCTCCACCTATGGTTAGCACAAATATATGACCTTTATACCACACACCCCATCTTTCATATTGCATAAATCGTAACAAAAATTTATTCTTTGTAGAAAATTATTGGTATCAAATTTTTTATGTGAGCTCTGACACCCATCATGGATAATAAAACAAATCCAACCGATTACTCCCATCAAGAGATATTACATTAAGGGGAGAAAAAGAAACGAAACCAAAAAAAGAGAGAAACGCAAACCTTCTTCTTGGCACCGCCAGATTTGGCAAGCAAGGAGGAAGGTGGAGGAGCCTAGTCCTGAGTATTGGAGATTGAATAAAATAAAATTTTGCTGAACCATGGCGTGATATATTCAGGCAAACATTATCTGCTACAATAGGCAAAGTCATATGTTTAGTAAATTATTTTGGCATAAAACAAACAATGGAAGACATACTCACATGAAAATAGGACCTCAAGAGAGACCCACAACATCAGTAGCAAAACATAATTTCAGAACTTGAGAGATCAAACCTTCATCAATAATAACATAATTTCACTCAATGCAGAATACAAAATGAAACGAAAGGAGAAAAAATGTTGAACAAAATGTAGTGGAAGAATTAGACTCACCCTAAAATTGCAGAGAAAAAAACACTCTCATTAAGAAGGAACTTTTGAGCAACCAAAACCTACTAACATTGACCTCATGGGGGGTGACTCACCACCATAATCAATGTGCTGCGGTGTTGAACACCAAAAAAGCACCACATAATCGAGGTTAGGAACGCGGAACATGGAAAAAGGAGCAGCATCGAAACCGTGACACTCATTCAAAGGGTTCACCACTCGGTGTTCAATGGTGCTTGCTGCTTCACTCGCCCTCCTTGCTTTTAGATGACAGATGAAACACCCAAAATCCTGAAATACCCAAAACAGGAAAATTGCAATTAAGAACAAAAAGGGGAATCAAATGGTGATTTCAAGAAGTGGTTGTTAATGGGAGAACATGGAGAAGTGAAGTTTGGATCTCATACGTTTTCATCGATGGTGAGAATCAGAGGAGGAAAAGGACGACTTGCTGGATACACCGCTGTGCTCCTCTTCACCCTGAATCCATGCTGGTATCTAAGACAGAGAAGCCACCAGAGGTGGAGAATCAGCTTGCTCATTGATCCTGTCGCGATTCTCGGAAAGGGAGTCATTTTCATTGTTGTGTTGCTTACCTTCCCCTTTTCTGCTAGAAAAAAGCAGCCAAAACAAAATTAAGTTGGATCACAACATGATTTGTAAAAAGAAAGAAGAATTAGAATGAAAAGTTGCAGTGAAGAGTGAGATATGAAAGAGACGGGGCAGCAGATGGGGCTTCGTTCGTCCTGCCGAATTGCTGCCATCCAAATTGCAGTGGCAGTAATAAAAAAGAAGGCATCCCTCATTAAACCACTGCCATTCAAATTGACGATCAAGAAGAATTAGCCTTGGATCCATCTCCAAGGGATAAAGAACATGTGTCCATGTCAAGAAACTTGTACTTCAGATGGAAAAGCTAAGGTTTGCTTACAGGAAAGGGAAGTTAAAACGCCCATTTTAATGTCTATTTTAACAACTTGGTCAAAAAAATTCTCACTTCATTTTAACCCATAATATCAATAATTATGACATCTTCAACATACTAAAAGATTTTAAAACCCAAAATTGGTGTTTTCAATTAAATCAATTGTTGTTCAACAGGTTATCAAAAGTTAGACTATACTCAACTCATAAGCTTTCAAAACACAATTATTGAAGGTAGGTAATCGCCATAATCAAGGAGACTGGCTCGTCATGAAGCTTAATATAATAACCAATTATGAACCAAAGCCTAAAAAATCCTACCTTCTTTGATTTCTCCTTCTCAATAGCATCTCTGCGCTTATCCTTGTCAGATCCCTGGACAGAAATTAAAGGTGTAAAGACATATTTATAGGCATCAGTTCACTAATATAATATAAACTAAAAGTTAGAATGGTGAAAGGGAGAAAATTCTTACCAATTTAGCAAAGATCTCATCGTTGTCTTTCTTGTGGGAAAGTGGCTGCATGGATTCAAACTCCTTTGCATCCACCTTTCTCACTTCAGTCTTGAGTGCTTGCAGGGCTTTTCTTTTCTCTTCCAGCACCTTCTCATATTCTTCCAGTGTCATCTCCTATCACAGTTTAGATTGCATTTAGAGAAGGACAAACAGAAGCCAATATAATATAAATTCAACATGTAACACTTAATTCAGAAACTATATGAGCAAAAATAATACATGCAGATCAAGTCTCTAACACTTTCAAAAGGTAAACCAACACTGGATGAAAACATCATTTCATAATCAAGAAAACAATGCTGAGCAAGAGTTTCTTTCTCGTAAAGAATCCCATGCAATTCATAAGATGAACTTATGACCCAAACTGAACTTGAATGATTTATCATTCAATCAGAAGACACAACTCTCCTGTTAGTCTCTGGATAATGAAATGCATAAAATTCAGAAGAAGCAAAATCAAGATCAATGGAGAAAGCTTTAAGATTATTAACCTTGTCCTCAGGCTCCTTTTCTTCACTTTCATTAACAGGGCTTTCCTTGTTTCCATATGCTGCCTCTTTTTCCTCGGTTGCAGGCTTCTCATCACCCAAATTCTTCAAAAAAAACCCTCCCCATCATTCACCACTTCCTCAGTCACCCTAAAATATAATATAAAAAGGAAAGAGCGTGTAAACAATTGACTACCAATTGAAAGCCAAACAATATTACATACATGTACTATAAAAATCAAAAGACCAGTTTCTCCTATTAAGACATTCAACCCCATCCCATATCACAACTAATTGATTAATATTTAGTTTGGGCCAGATCACCTTCTCTGTGTTCACCACTCCGTTTTAACATAACTATTCAAAAGTGTGTGGTATACAAAGTTGTTACTAACTATTTTATGTTAGTCACCACTCACCAGTACCTATCATCGTACCAATATTCCTACAAAGGGCCATTTTTTTTCTTAAACTTTCAGGGCAACATGAAGTTTTCAACTAATAGAGAAAATGTTACCTTGCTTCAATTCATCCAATGGCTCTAGTGCTTCACGAACAACTGGAAAATAAAAGCTTTCAGTCACCAGTACAATAAGAAAATTTAGCAGAGAATGTAATATTATTTTCCTTTCACTCACCGACAACATAAGTAAGCTTAAAAAATTCACACATATAAAAACACCCACAAATTAACGCATGAGAAAATCCAAAAGCTTTCAAATTTCTGAATCACCACCTTAGTCCTTAGAGAACCCCCCAACGACGATTTCATGGGCAACTCTCCCTGTAAAGGAAAATTTCATAGCAGACAGAGGTAAAGTCCTAATTGCTGGACAAAATCAAAACTTAGGCAAAGATAACTCTGAAATCATAACAGAAATCAAACTTAAGGCGCAGAGCGAAGGATTCTTACCGAAATTTGACGAAAATTCCGGAAATCGTCGGCGCCTGTGAAAGAAGTGAAACGAACTTATATAATGATGAATTCATAAAACAAAACAAAACCAAGAAATCAAATGGAAGCTTATGCAAGCCGCGGGAAAGAAAGTGGCGAACAAATAGAAGCACACTTGCTGAGGACTTCATGGGAGCCCTTTTGTGGCCGCACGTTGTCGTCTCCTAGTATTCGCAAAACCTGGACGATGATGACGGAAATGACATGCTCTGGTTCAGATTAATCTGAAACAATAAAGATGGATAATCGAATATGAGTTAAAACGTAGAAAGATCAGGGATTCAGATGATAGAAAACAAAACATGCAATGGGAGTGGGTGAAAGCTGAAATTAGCAAAACGAAAACAATAAACATGGTAAGAGAAGTGAGAACCTTGGAAGGAAGGCTGTCCAGACCAAATCCTGATGATGGAAAGAGCGGCAGAAACCCTAAACCCCATATCATTCCACCAATTTCTGCAAGAAGCAAAGAACCCCCTAAAAAAACAACAATCAGAAAGTGAGAACGTGCGACGCGATTGAAATCCCAGAAAGACGAAAGAAAAGAAAAGAACCAAAGCCCAGAAGATTGAAATCCGCCTTCAATCTCATCTGCTTCGCCTCATTCGCGCCCTGTTCCGGTTCTGCTCACACGATCGAAGGAAACGGAAGACATGAAAGGGAGAACGTGCGACGTGATTAAAAGCGCTGGAAGATGAAAACGGATGAAAAGGAGAATCCAAAACATCAGTGAAAATGTGAAATACAAAAGGAGATAAGATTGCTGGAGGATTTCCATTTTGGTCAAAGCAAACATGCTTAGGGAACATATAAAATAATAAAATAGAAGAAAAAATTCTAATAATCATATAGAGATATAGTTTAGCAATTTGAATTAGTACGACCATATTTGAGTTAGTGATGACACATAAGAAATTATTAGGTTTTTTATTGCGGAACCAAACATACTTTTCTAACTTCTCCAAAAAGTGATCATGAGATTTTCCACAGTAAATCAAACACACTACACGTCTACCATTTAGATATTCATAATATTTTAAAACAATGTGAGTTCTACATAGATGATTAACACTACCATGTTATTCTTTGTACCAAAAAACAAACACTACCCTACACATGATATACCTTGTGAACTTGTGATTAATTAATAAAACAAAATTGAAGTATTGGAGTCTATATAAATTAAGTATATCCATTTCTTTTTAAATTATGATTCACGAATGTTTTTGTCACCATATTTAGCTAACATAATACTTTCTGGTGTAATAGGTATGTCTAAGATGGTTGTATGAGGAAGGCGTAACTATAGCAGTTAAGAGCTACAACAAAGAAAGAATGAAGCAAAATCTGGAAATATTTGATTGGTCACTTACAAAAGATGACTATGAAAAAATTAATCAAGTCAAGCAGCACCTTTCGTTGAAGTATGGACCAGCAAAGTTCGTTGAGGACCTTTGGGATGAAGAAAATTAATACATGCAATATGGAACCATATACTAAAGCTTTATGACTATGAAGAAAAAACAAATACTAAAGCTTTTGCTTTCGCTGCAAATTTACTTCAATCGCGTATAATGAATAATAGTTACAACGGATTTACATTTTATACTCAAAGTTGAGTCAGTTGTACTCTCTCAATGCTACAAGAGTGGCCAATAAAAATATATTATTCTCATACCTCATCTTTTTTTCCCCCTTTACAAATTAACCTGTAAAGGTCAATTAGTGACATCATAAGGTTTTGGGCATCACCAAAACTTCTCACTTGAAGATTTCCCTCACTTATGCACAAGCTTATTTTGGCTATCAATATTACAATATGTAAAGCCATTTTACTGATATGAAAGGGGTATGTAAGCTTTCTGAAGCGCAAAAAAAAAAAAAGAAACATATGTAGGACATAATATATTTGATTTTATAGCTTAATAAATATAAAAATATTCCTCACCCCACCACCATTCATTCAACCTTCTCCCCAACCCTCTCAAGTCTCACCATCGATCTCTTCCTCATCATTCTCCATCATCTTCCTCACCAACTCCTCACCATTTATCTCCCTTCAACACCCTTCTTCTTTCTCGAACTCAATCGTGTTGGTTTCTAGCTCCTCATTTCTTGATAAATGAACTCCTAATTAATTTTTTTTTTTGGATAAGTAAGGAAAATGAACTCCTAATAATTAATTTTCTTTGGACTTAAACTCCTTAAATAACTTTCATCACATCTTATAGCTTTGATTATCTGATAAATATTATTCGTTTCTATCACATTTTCCAAGTATACTAGAATGCAGTCTAGCCACGGGTACATGGTCTTCTAAGAGGTTAGTCTAAAAGAATATGACAGAGTCTCATACCTAACATGTCGCAGGTTAAGGGGCGGATGTACATAGAAGTGAGGGGTTCCCCTGAACAAAAAAAAATTGAACTTAATTTCCTATATAATTTTTTTTGAACCCCCTGAAAATTTTAAATTATACTAGTAGACTAAGTTTTGCACCTATTTACACAAAAAACTCACATATCTGCAAATTTTGACTTGTAGAGTTTCTGATGTATAAACATATTAAAGTTGTTTTTAATTATATTTTTACCGATGTGTTCATTTGAAAAATTTGAACCCCCTAACCCCGAGGTTCTGGATCCGCCACTGCGCAGGTTTGAACCTCCGTTAATACCCTCCCGACAACTCTCCCATTGAGGCGCCATCCCCTCATCCTATATCTTAAAAAAATGTAATCACTGAAATCACTTTAGTTTATATATAACCAAAAAAAAGGGGTCAAACAGAAGGGAAGGTATCATATGCAATATTCTAATATTTAGTTGTTGTGTGACACCAAAACATGTCTTCATCACAAGTCGTCCCTAATGGACTGGGCGAGCCCCTAGGGTCCCTCGCCCAGGAGCGTCGGCTTAGGGCGACGAGTGGACTGAAGACTTGGGCCTGCTTCCAGAGGCCCAACTAGCCCATTAGGAAAGAGATAGAAACGCTAGGCCCATTTAATCTTCTAGATGTTTATACGAAAACATAAAATACAATTTTTTTAGTTAATTTTCAAATTAATAATTTAAAACTATTTGATATCAATTTTGTTGGCATATTTAATATCATTTTAAACGTAAGATATTACGTTCAATTTTTTATTTTATTTTGTTCTATAAAAAATAACTATAAGACATCTCCAATGCAAGTTCTTAGTTCTTATTTCTGAATTAAGAACTAAGAAATGAGTTCTTAACCATTGGAGAAGGCTAACGTGAAGTTCTTAGTTTTTAAAAATAAGAGATAAGAAGTTTTACTTTTTGAGTTCTTAATATAAAAAAATTATTCTTCTCTCTCTCATTCATCAACTGATTTAATTTAAAGTATTGAATTAACAATTAAATTTAAATCAAAATTATATGAAAATAAAAAATATTACTAATATAATGGTATTGTGGGATCAAATGAATAGTGCTAAGAACTAAGAACTAATTAAGAACTCATGGTTGAAGCAAAATCTGCAAAGAGTTGCTTAAGCACATGTGACAGTATGAGCCTACATGAATAGTGCTAAAAACTAAGAATTAAGAACCTAGCATTGGAGATGCTCTAATCATAAAAAAAAGACTTTGTCACCATACACCCTCCGGTCACATATATAAGCAAAAAATACTTTTTAGGTTCATTTATTTAATGAATGTATCTAGTCATTAATTAATGACTAGATACTAGATACATTCATTAAATGAATGAATCTAAAAAGTTTTTTTTTGCTTATATATGTGACCGGAGGGTGTACATCTTAACAATTGACTTTTATTAATTATTTTGATGTCATTTAAAACCATTAAATGTCAAATTAATACAATAATTATTTTTGAATAAAGTCAAAATTGATTTTTTTAACTATTCTAATTTCATTGATAACAATTAAATGCAATATTAATTTACATTAATTATTTTTAAAATTAGAAAATAATTAATGTATTAAATACGTTGATTATGAAAAATAAATATTTAAATTACGTGGTCATAAAGTAATTTGGCTGATGATATCTATAAGAAGAGTCAAAAGATGCTGGTATGATGCACTATAATCCATTTGATACTCACAACCTTACGAGTTGCCGTGTGACACCAAAACATGTCTTCATCACTAATCGTTCCAAATGTGGTGCTCTCCAACAACCGAAACTTGCCGGTGATTGGACTCGGAACTGCTACCATCTTAGGCTCCGCTGCCGGCGATGACACCACCAAGGTGGCAGTGCTAGAGGCCATTAAGCTCGGTTACATGCACTTTGACACAGCTTCGATTTATGGGTCAGAGGAGGCACTTGGAGAAGCCATAGCTGAAGCATTAAAACTTGGTCTTGTTGGGTCTAGAGATGAACTCTTTGTCACTTCCAAGCTCTGGTGCTCTGATAATCATCCTGATCTTGTTCTTCCTGCTTTGAAGAAAACACTTCAGTAAGGACAACTATTGTCAATTTAAATTATGATCATTAGATATCTTCTCTAAATTTTCCTTTATATATGAACTGAGTATTGTTGTTCTTCAAAATTAGAGCTTTTAAGTTGGGTTTCTAACCCACCAGTCATCCCAGTCTAATCTGACTCGTAAGAAAAATGATGCAATGCGTTAGTATTATTATTAAATTATGTTGGATTTGAATATTTGATTTTTTACTTTAAACATTTGATCTGTGTTATAATATTAATATTTTAGATATTTTTCACCGGACTAAATAAATCATAAGTAGATTTTCATAACATTTTCACTTTTGATTCATTTCTTCATATTCTAGTTTTTTACACCCAAAAACAATGAGCCAACCCATGATAGGTTGAATTTAGATGATCAATTTCTCACTTATTTAAATACGAGCGCGACTAGCTCAATCTGCAATGAGCCAACCCATATGGGTCTGACTGTTTTGTATTGATAACGCTAAAAATTATCTTGTTTGGGTACATGATTTAAAATTTTGTATTTGAATAATTTTCATTAAAGATTGGTTAATTGATTGATATTTTAAATGATAGATACTAAATTTTTCTTAGGGTGTGTTTGGAAGTTTGATTTTTAAGGAGAGGGATGAGAAATGAGAGACTTATGACAATTTTTCACATTGTTTGACTTTGAAAGTTTTTAAATAAGGGAGTATGAGTTTGAAGAATTGTTGAAAAACTTCTCCAATACACTCATGCAATTAGTTTGTGGAGTTCCCCTAAATTGAGGATTTTGGTGAAATTTTGAGCTTCCAAACAAGGGAAGGACATACGGGTCGGGCTGTCTTGTATTGACAACTCTAAAAATTACTCTGTTTGGGTATAGGATTTAAAATTAATTTTCACCAAAAATTGATCAATTGATTAATATTTTAAATGATAGATACTTAATTTTTCTTAGGGTGTGATTGCAAGTTTGATTTTTAAGGAGAGGGAGGAGAAATAAGAGACTTATGGCAAATTTTCACATTGTTTGACTTTGGGAGTTTTTTTAATAAGGGGGTAAGAGTTTAGAGAATTGTTGAAAAACACCTCCAATACACTCCTTTAATTAGTTTGTGGAGTTCCTCTAAATTTAGGGTTTTGGTGGAATTTTGAGCTTCCGAACAAGGGAAGGACATACCCTCCCCCCAACATTCCCTTTAAGTAATATCTAGTAAGTCCTGTGTGTGAAAAAATCGTAAGTGTAGTTATATCTAGATGCGTATAATTTCACAATGATAACTATATTGGAAAAAAAAAAACAAATTTAGTTTACTTTAACTCTTTAACTAAACATAACTTTTTTATTTGTTAAAGTACATATTTTTGTGGCTAAAGCTAATGCAGGTCATTGATTTGTTTTTTTTTTTGTCAAACAGGTAACTGAAATTAGAATATGTAGATCTTTATTTGATCCACTGGCCCATTGCGTTGAAGTCTGGAAATTGGGACATGCCCCATTTGCATTTGACTGAAATTGGGTCTACAATTAAATTCACACTTAAATTAAATGACTACAATTCACCCCAACAAGAGGTTGAAGTCTAAATAAGTTTATGAAACTAAAGAGATTGACTAAAATGGATAAATAAAAAAAATTAAATGTTTTTTGAAAATTTTTAAATGTTGAAACTGGAAAAACGACAATAATTTACTTGTTGATAGATTTGTATGTCTTATTTTAACACTTTCTATTTAAACATCATTTACAGAGCAAATTTTTTCTACAACAAAAGTTATTAAGACTCAACTTTGCAACAAGATCGAAGGTGACCTTCTCAGAAGCTTATTAGTTGTATATATTGAGAGAAATTGCTGCAAAGATCATTGTTGATATAATAAGAGATAAAATTAAAACTATTAAATAAATAAAGTTTTTATTTAAATATTTTTTTAATTATGTAAACTGTAAAGTATATATAAGATTCATTGAGAACGTTCTTTTTATATTTCAGTCTACAACAAGAAAATCCTAATTAAATACGTGTCTATATCCAATGTGCATATATTAATTAATTACCATGGTTAGTTCACTTTGCCCTTTAACCATGAGATTGAGGGTTCGATCATCACCCATAGAAAGGAAGCGCATATTGTGGTTAACTGTTTACCGCTTAGTGCGAGCGCCCGCAACATATTTCAGTAGTGGATACTCGAGGCTTACAAAAAAAACATATTAATTAATGTTCCAAATTATTTTAAGTTTGTTGAGAGAAATCAATAATTATTTTATTTGATTTTGACCATGAGATTTATTGGATTTATTGCTAAAATATCGGTATTAATTTGAAACTTTATGTAAATGGCGAGTAACCCAAGTAAAGGAAAGAATGGTCATATTTTTCATATGATCTCCTCTTATGGATAAATGAATTCCCTTTATAAGATTCCTATTATGTAGATTTTTTTCATACATTCTTTTATGTGAATATGATATATATCATCGTGAGAATTAGTTTGAGTTCTAAAATTATTTTATTTATAGATATTGAGAGATATTTAGTTTAATTTTAAGTACATATAAATATTATAAGATAATAAATATATAAATGGATAATTAGTTAGAACTAGTAATCCATACTGATAATTGACACTGTCCCCGTAGAGTAGCTCAAGTGGTAGGAGCTGGGGGACATATGAGTTGGGTAGGGGGGTCTAAAAATCAATTAATCGGGTGCAATTTATCTTTTCTATGTAAAAAAAAAAGAGATAATTCAAACTAATATATATAAATCCCAATTCTAAGAGTTGTACGTAACACAGCAAAAGAAAAGCACGTGAATAAAATATTTACCTAAAGATATATGGGTGACTCAAATTTTAAGATTTGCAGGCATCTATCACCTTAGGATATTTCACTTTTAACATGTTTAATTTTATCTTTTTAAGGCAAGTGTTATCTTTTTCTATCCGATGTGGAAAAAAAAGGGAGAAATCTTTATCTTTTCAGAAGTTGGTATTAGTTTAATATTATAATTTGAATAAGCAAATTATCCTTTTATCAATTAGTTAGAAGTTTTGGGAGATTAGAATTTGACGCACCAAAAAGTTAGTTAGTTGTTTTTGAGTGAAGTTATAATAACTATTCATTATAAATATACATGATCAGAGTATAGACTTTCCACATGCATAGTGTTATGGTTCTTTCTTATTTCGCTAGTGCATAATCAAGTTTCTCGCCTCACGTTCTTTTTTTTGTTGAACGCTTCAAGATGGATATAACAGTCGCTCAAGAACAATTTTTTCCGTTTTACATCATTGAAAGAGAGCTATATAAGACTCTGGTGATCAACCTTTACCGAGAAGCAAAAGAGTCCATGCAGGTTCTCGCATTATGGCTCTGGCTAGAACGCATAGGATATAGAAACGTGATCATCAACATATGCTCTTCATCATACTACGCTTCAATCACTGACCTTGCTGATGAGGGAGTTACCTGTCTTAACTGTATCAATAGCACCTCTACACATTTAACATTTGATGAAGAAGACTATGGCATTCCCCTTATGCGTAGCCTCATTGACAAGAACCTCTCTCTCAAATTTTTTTATGAAAATAAGGGTTTGGTGATTCAAGGGGTGGCCACTATGTTGCAAGAAGTGTGTGTCAGAGCTTTTAGTGATATCATGCAACAAGTTACTACAGGAATTTCAAGTCAACAAGTGGAGATAACAAGTTCAAAAGATGTTGAAGGTGACAAATCTGAAGTCATAGCAATTTCTTCTAATAAGCTTGATAAAGTTGAAGATGTGGAAGTGGAATCAAACTCCCTAGCAGCACCAACCAATATGATGAGCCATGACTACATTGACATAGATAATTTTTATTTCAAGAAGAAGAAATTTATTTTATTTTAATTTTTTGTTTACTTGTCTGATGAACAAGATATTTTTCTTTTTCTCAATTTCATTTTATATATAATTTAAATTTTTCTATCAATGTTAGACATGAGATGACTTAGATAATGTGTACTATAAATTTGTGGGGCTTCGTACATGCCATGTGATTTCATATGACATTGGTATTATCTTTACTTAATTTGCAAGTTGTTAATCACTTTTACTTTTGTTATTTTAATGTTGATTATTTATTATTTGTTTAATTATACTCTAAACGGCTGAAAAGATCATTGTTGAAATAATAATAGATAAATTTAGTACTGAAAAAATGAAAGTTTTTTATTGAAGTATTTTTTTTAATTATGTGAAATATATATTAGATTTATTGACAAAGTTGTATTATATTTCAGCCCCTACAACAAGAAAATCCTAAATATACGCCCGTATCCAATGTGCATATATTAATTAATTAGTAGTGGTAAGTTCACCTTGCTCCTTAACCATGAGATTGAAGGTTTGATCATCATCCATTAAAATGAAGCACATATTGTGGTTAGTTGTTTACCGTCTAGTGCGAGCACCCCGCAAGTCCGCAACGATATAATTAGTCTTTATTTTAAGTGGTGGATACTCGAGGCTAAAAAAAATATTAATTCATAAGTTCCAATTGTTTTTTTTTTTATATTTGTTTAGAGAAATCAATAATATTTGATTTGATTTTGACCATGAGATTTATTGGATTTGTTGATAAAATATCCGTAACAATTCGGAAACTTTAATTTATGTAAATGGCTATTGGCTAGTAACCCAAGTAAAGGAAATAATAGTTATATTTTTCATATGATCTCCTCTTATGGATAAATGAATTCCCTTTATAAAATTCCTATTTTTGTAGATTTTTTTTATGTGAACATGATATCATCGTGAGACTTAGTTTGAATTCTTAAATTATTTTATTTATAGATATTGAGAGATAATTAGTTTAATTTTAAGTAGATATAAATATATATAAGATAATAGATATAAATGGATAATTAATTAGAACTTGAAATACATACCCTAATGTTATAGATAATTGATAATCGTCCCTGAATAATAGCTCAAGGGATAAGAGCTATTAGACATATCGGTTGGATGGGAAAGTCCAGAGATTAATCTCAGGAAGATACAATTTATCTTTCCCATGTAAAAAAAGAGATAATTGACAATTTAATTTGTTTTTTTTTTGTACATCGGAAAGATAAATTGCATCCGTCAGAAATTGAACCCTGGACCTCCCCCTACCTAACCCATATGCCCTCCCAGCTCCTACCACTTGAGCTATCCTACATGGACATTTAATTTGGATTTGAATATATATTGAGTTGAACAAATAATAATATTAAAAATGCAACTTAACAAATAATATTTAAAATGCAACTCGAAGAGTCGTAACACAGCAAAAGAAAAGCACGTGAATAAAATATTTACATGAAGATATATGGAAGACTCTAATTTTAAGATTTGCAATTTCAAAAAAAAAAAGATTTGCGCTCCAACATTTTAGGATATTTATTTTTGACATCTTTAATTTTATCCTTTTGAAGGCAATTGACCAATTGTTATCTTTTTCTATCCGATAGTTTGAAATAAGCAAACTATCCTTTATCAAGTTAGTTAGAAGTTCACGGACGTAAAAAAAAAAGTTAGTTAGAAGTTCATAATGTAGGAGATTTTTGAACTTCACCACATGTTAGAATTGCAAAAGTAATTTAACACACAAAAAGTTAGTTAGAAGTTTGTTTTTTAGTGAAGTTTTAATAGCTATTCATTATAAATATACATGATCAGGGAGTATAGACTTTCCACATGCATGATTTGCAAGTTGCTAATTATTTTTACTTTTCTTTTTTTAATATTGATTAGTTATTTCTTTTACTATACTATAAATTGCAGATTATAAATAATTTTTTTTTATCTTTTTAGTGCTTTACAAGATTACATTAAAGAAGCCCTACTCGGTTGAAGGATCTTAATTAAATTGGGTAAGAGGATAGATGTGTTATTAGATATACCAAATCAAAATTGGTTCAAAATACTCCCACCCCTTGATGTGAATATAAAAAACAGTATAGATAACTAGGCATAACAAAACAAAGACATCCCTTCATCATATGTCACAAATCACAAATATACTAGCTAGAAGTAGATTTACCAAACAGCAGCAACACCACTTCTCACAAGTCAAGAAGGCTTCGTGATAAATGTTGCAGCATAGCATTTAAAGAGAACGGATAGGATTAGGCAATTTCTGGTACTTTTATTTTTATCCATAGGATTAGTTTGACAGTTTAAATACCAGTAATATAAATTGACCAATAAAATTCAGAAAAGGAGTTGGATACGTGATACTCACACTCTAAAACGCTTACACGTCGACCACATAAACAAACGACTACACAGAGTTACTATATAAGAGTTTCATCCACCTTTCTCATTATCTTTAAGTTATTAATCAAAACTTTCCCTTCCATTTACTTGTTTTACGCTTTGTTTTCACGCTTTGCTTTACTTTTAATGTACATTTCCCTTCATTTTCATTAATTTTGCACTAGTTAATACAATCTCATAACACTCTCTTGATACACAAGTCTTGGGTTCACCGGAACCTCAACTGTCCAAGTTATCACTAGATAGCTTAGACTTTATTTGTTAAAGACCTTTTGGAACTAGAATCTTGGTTCATCGAAACCTTGATTCTCCAAATTATGCCGTGTAAATAGTCTTGAGTTCACTGGAGCCTGAACTTATGGAGTTATGACTAAATAGCTCGAACTTGTTTTAACAAACTCACCACATTTCAAACTGTTTTTTGAGCATTAACACATTTTTTTTATAACTAATAAGCTACCAAATAAAATGACCTGTCCAAGTCCTAAATTGCTCTTTGGATCCATTTGTTTGCTGGTAAAATTCCCCGCGTAAACAATAGTTTGATATGGAAATAAAGTGAGTAAAATGAGATGGAAAAGAAAAATTGATGTGAAAAGAAAGAAAGAAAAACTTAAAACCGAAGAAAACAATTTTTTGAAACTCCACTCTAAAGGCATTTTTGCAGCTTCTTTAGTATATTATTTACCATATTCCTTTCACCATTATATTCTGATTTATGGGTGGCTCATAGTATTCGAATTTAGTTCATGTATTACTTGCTTCATGAAGGTCTTCAATGAAATTCCCAGTTTTTTCCTTTTATGAATGCATTTACCTATGTAGCCAAGAATAAGGTAACAATGAATCATGACATCCATGGCTGGCAGCTCATCCTCCACATAATTACAACAAAGGCCTCACTCTGTAAGCCTATACACAGAACAAATACAGCTTGAAAAGCACACCCTTTTGTTGCTTCCCTTAAAAAATCACAAAACTGGGATTAACACATTGGTTTTAATTTTAAACTCTTTTTTTTGTTTCCCAAACTATGCACCCACCCCCATTGGCGAGTGACTATTGATTCATGGTATAGCACTCAATCATAGTAGTGGAAAGATGATCGACCAAAGAAAGAATCAGTGTTTACCAAATTAATCTAGAAAACCATATGTTATAATCCCAACTTCTTTGTCATCCAATCTGAAATATTAGCTATCACAAAGCCTGCAAATACCTGCAACTCAATGCCAAAACAATTCCATTAATATGTGATAGAAAATGTTGAATGACTTGATAACTGTGGCCTCCAAGTCTGAGCCAATACCCACTACACATTATGATCTAGTGTTCACAAAATTACCTAGGCTATGAAAACTTGGTATGTTGTAAATCATTATCATATCTATAATTAGATGACAGAAGAATTAACATGGCTAAGATCAAATCAAAGGAAGAGAAAATGAATAGAAATATGTACATGAAAACTTGCATAAATACAAATATAAATTATCTGAACAGCAATGGAAACAACACCACAACACCAAGAGATGGATATGATCTTTTTAATAAAAATGAAAGAAGGACCATGCCACTGGCCCCTGGTACCAGACGAGAGCTAAGAGAACATAAATTTGCAGATATTTTTGCAGATAGCAATACCTGAACTGAGCCAAGAATGTATAATGCTGAATAATGCCGACCGTGGATCACCATGTCAGCCAACATAGCAAGAGGAATGGTGAGTGACATGCCCAAAGTGGCCACAAGGGGAGTTGTCCATACAACACAGAGTGCCCTGGGTAGACCAAATAAACTCTAATGTATGAGTTTGCATAACTCAGTGAGTATACAAATTAATCGGATTTATTTCATGTACCAGAAATAGTCTGAGAGAACGCTTCCAATGAATCCATTGGCAAGAACCACTTCATCCACTCTAGCAGAATGAGGAATTGTAAACTTAGGTTCAATTCCTAAGGCAGATAATGGCCAGACTGAGATGAGCAGCATACAAGAGAATTAGCAATCAGTTTAGTGCAGCAATATGCATATAAAAAGAGAGGGACATAATGACCTCTAATGTACTAGTTAAGGATTAATAGTGCATTTTAGTAAGCAGCTTAATTAAGTGCGTTTAATGCACAAGTGTTTATTCATAAGCCAATTTGAGAAACTAATTGAAATAAGCTCAAAATAGCTTATAGATAGGTCATAAGCTATTAACATGAGTTTTTACAAACACCTACATAAGCGCTTATACTGTAAGATAAGCTCAAATTAGCTCTTCCAAACGGGACCAAAAAAGTTTGTGGAAAGTAAGTGCGAACACAACAACCGAGCTAAATGAGCACATTAAAACGATTGTGCTCACAGAACCTTATTAGTTGTCTGTGATAAGTAACTACAGAAGCATTGCTCAGTAAAACTTACTAAGCCACCATAGAGCTACTAGAGTAAACTGTCCAACATATCCAAACAGCTTTTGCACATCAAAAAAGTTTGTGGAAAGTAAGTGCGAACACAACAACCGAGCTAAATGAGCACATTAAAACGATTGTGCTCACAGAACCTTATTAGTTGTCTGTGATAAGTAACTACAGAAGCATTGCTCAGTAAAACTTACTAAGCCACCATAGAGCTACTAGAGTAAACTGTCCAACATATCCAAACAGCTTTTGCACATCAAAAAAGTTTGTGGAAAGTAAGTGCGAACACAACAACCGAGCTAAATGAGCACATTAAAACGATTGTGCTCACAGAACCTTATTAGTTGTCTGTGATAAGTAACTACAGAAGCATTGCTCAGTAAAACTTACTAAGCCACCATAGAGCTACTAGAGTAAACAGTCCAACATATCCAAACAGCTTTTGCACATCAACCCGTTCTCCTTCTTCACCAGAAAACTTTTTTAAGAGAACTGCGGCATTAACGTTAAAGAAGTCATTATTTATTGAAATTATCTGAAGTAACAAAGAGAAGCATATAAGACCTTGTTAACCTGTAAATAGACCATATGACACGGCTGAGAGAAGGCCAAAAAGATCTCCAACAAGAGAGCGCTGTCCATTGCTGAACACAAATATCAACTGTCAACGCCCAAAAAATAGGATTACAAAGAGCAAGCTGGTGATCATACATAAAAGACAACAACTTAATTTTCTGCATCATGACTAAAGTAATCAGCTCAGTTTTGCAGTTTCCAATGGTCCCCTCTGTCTCTAGCAATATAATGGATGACACTTACATTGACATACACATACCAGAAGATTAGATTTCTCAAGGGACCAAAAAGGTTTTACTAGGGATCAAACACACATTCTCACTCTGAGAGACACCACTCATTCCACTGCAATAGGTTAACATGTTGAGCTTTTAGAAGACTTTAGTCCTCGACATGATAATAAAGCATCTATATCCATAAAGTAATTAAGTTGAATTTCAACCAAGGATAAATCCCAGGGAAGTGGGAACTCTTGTGTGAGAGTGTATAATATGACGCTCTTTCTTATGTTTTATACTATTATTTGGGATGGACTTAGCAATATTTAATTGTCATGAAGAAACTATCCCAAAAGATTAAATTATTGGGTGAAGAGTGAAGACAGTGAATATATATTATAACATGCTCCCTCAAGCAAGAGCCCATCAGGCTTGAAGTGTGGACGATGCACAGACCCACATACCTTGTGCGAAACTCAACTTTTTAGAGTACAGTGTAATATCTAGGATCTTATGTTGGGTTTGTACTAATTGAGTTTCTATAACTGTTGACAATTATGATAGGTTGTTATATCCAGCTATTGACAGTTAGCAGGTATTCTGTTATAGGAGCAGTTACTAACTAATTCAGTTAGTAACTGATTCCTCACTCTCTCTCTAATAGATCCTAGTTATAAATAGATCGTTGTAATAGCTTTCTATTTAGTAGAACATACAAAAAATTTAGATGGCATCTTTCTTCTATCTCTCTACTCTTCACACTTATAATTAGAATTGGGGCAACAAGGGTTGAACTCTAAACCACTTAATCATAACATGAACCAAATATCTCAAATGCTTAAGTCATTGGGTAATAAATTTCCCTTAGGAGTTTGTATGCAGCATTCATATGATATATTCTTAGATTTGAAATGTTCCTACCCTGAAAACAGCAATCCTCTTGTTCTCCTTTTTCTGTGCATCAAATTGAGGCTAGACCTCAATTTACCAAATCCCCAAGAGTGTCAATGAACCATGCTTCCTACTTGATAGGGCTGACACAAGAATGTATAAGCAAGGTGGAAAACATGTAACCCAATTTATAGAGGTGCTCTTCCCTCTTAACAGCCTGGCTTTAGGATTTGGCCCCTCTAAAGTGAGCTTTAGAAGGTAAAGTAAGTCATCATAACCATTGGTTGATAAATCAATGGTTGAGATTGTAATCATGTACTTGCTCAAGTATAACTATTGTGTCTCACCTATTGATTTCTCAATCATGTAATTTACCCTCTAAAGTGACTCTCACTTTATATGAGCTTTATCCTTGGTTTTAAAACCTCCTTCACTAACACCCAACACAAAACTATGAAAACTTGATCAATATTCAACACCTATATGTTCAAATTCTTCTTCTCTCTTACTCTCTCTCTCTCTCTCTCAATATGAAAATAGCCATAGCCCATAAGTGATACCAACATAGTTTAGAAGGGATCAACAGAACATAAAGATGGCAATTTTATGGAATTTGGAACCAAATAAATAAGACACTATCAGATGACCATTTTGTTTCCATCTCCTAGGCATACGAGTACGACAAACATAAGCAATAAGGATTGTGGAATCCAAGTTTTATAAAATTGATATTGCTTGTTTCAGATTTTTGTTAACCTTAGAGAGTATAGAATGAAAAGAAACCATCTTCTACTATATGCATTTATTTGATTGATCTCTATCTAATCAGTTAAAACTTGAAAAACCAGATGTTGCGATCATCAGAGGAGATTTTGAGATGGAAAAGCTTACGAAGAACTAAATTTTGAGTCATCTGCAGCCCAAGTTTTTCCCATAGTTGTCATGGCCACCCCGACCATGCTGACGAAGACAGCTACCACTTTTGACATACTTAAAGAGTCTTGGCCCATTAACACACCAATGAAAAGAGTAAAGAGTCCTGAAGTAGATGATAATACTGTTGTACTGGCAACACTTGTTCGTGCAAGAGCAGCATTGGATAGATACTGAAAGAAAACAAAAGAAAAAAATATTGCTCCTCAAATATAAGTTGCCAAAAAGCTATAACATAACATATTCTCAACCATAATGAATGACTAGTTTGAAGAGGGTGTAAAGGGTGCTTGTTGTGCCTCTTTGTGCGAGTTTTGCACCAGAAGTAAAAGTCAGAATACCTATTTATAAAATTCAACTACACCCGGAATTCAAAACATTTTGAACAACCTTAAGAAAAGTCTTACTCATCACAGCTAGGAATAATCATCTGTGTACAAAATTAGTTACTGTTACAGTCATTGTTCTGGTAGGAAACATGTATCCATGAGCTTAACTCATATGATCTTGATATGATTTAACATCTTTTCAATTCAAAGCTACTTTTCAACTTATTGATAATCAAATATGCTGGATTAATCAAATATGATAACAAAAGTTAATTAATAGATGTAATCACATAATTCAGTTGCACTGCATGCTTTGGTCCTGCCTAACTACAAAATCAAACCATTAATCTGGAGTTACTAACCTCTGTTATAAACCAGATAGGTGCAATGTAAAATCCATAAGTAGCAATTTCCTTTGCAGTAAGAGCTTTCTCTTCTTTTGGCAAATTAGTGTCATTATATCTGACCACCAATGGCTTTACTTCTGAAAGAGTTGATAAGTCTAAATCGCTATCTTTTCGAATTATATTCCCCAGTTCCACTTCAAAGCTTCTCTGCGCTTCATTTCCTTTGAAAGGAGAGCCAATCCTGACAGAAAACTCATCCCCGCTCTCTGCATTTTTTCCACTTTTAGAAGAGCGATGTTTAAGTAAGTTACACAACCAGTCCTTAATGAATGCTATTGGGAGGTAAACTACCATAAGAGAAGCTCCAAGATATGTCACTGCAAATGGCTGCTTATAATCTACAAAGATATCCTGCACGGAAATCTTTAAGTCAGAGAAACATTCAAAGATAAAAGGCACGGCTCCGGCAACCTGCAAGCTAGTCTCCAACAAAAAGATACCCCCTGAGCAAAATGTCAAATTTCACCAGAGTTTCAACAAAATATCCTTTGATCATGTGCCCATAAAGGCTCAGATATTGAAACTCTATAAAATCGAAACAACACACACCAAACACGAATATAAATCTTTCAAGCTTAGACTGCATGATGATGTCCTCTAGTGAAAATACATAACACACAACAATCCAACATAGGACTAAAAAAGTAGATCCACAAAGAGACATATTATAATAAGTGTCAGCTATTCTGATTAAGTCAAAGCCCCAAGTACTGCAAGGTTTTGGGTTAGCAACTTAGCTGTATGTATACAATTATTATTCTAGCCCACAATTTCACATCACCTATTGGTTTTTATCATTGAAATGGTTGAAGTTTCTAATATAGTCTATCAATTTAGGATTTAGGAAGCTTCAAAATCAAGTCAATGAAATCATACAAAGATAATTCCCATCCAATACAGCAACCACATAAACTGGAAGAAACATACTCATATATCATATATGCACATCCATCAAATGAAATAATCTCAAACTGAGAAGAAAATAAAGAATTTACCTGGGTGACTTCAGCAGAGGAAACCCATATAATAACAACAGTAGCTATGAGGAACAACCCAGCTCTATATCTCCAACCCATATGACAAAAACTAGCAATACCCAGATGCGGAAAACTGCAGGAATTGCAGAGATCCACACGTTTCTGCTTCTGCCAGATCCCAGAATCACCCTTCAATTCAATTCACCGATTGGTCAACCTTCAATTCACCCTTCAAATCAGGAAAAAGGAAACCCTGGGAGAGAAAAAGGTTCAACGTTTGCGTAGAAATTGGAAGAGACAGAGACAGAGAGAAGAAGAAGAAGCTAGTCTGTGTAAGAAAGAAGATTTCGATGCTTGCAAGAACAGAAAAGACAGAGAAAATGGTTGGAAATTAAGGAAAGAGGGAAGCGTTAATTAAATTAAATATTGTTGTAAGTAATAATTAGTTAATTGCTTAATTGTCAAAAACATGTCAACGTTACTCGGCTGTTACACAGTCTGTATTTTCGGTTACACACTCTGCATCTTATTCAATTTCATTTTTTCCTTTCCCTATTTTCCATCACCTGTGCACTAAAATCTGGTCCGTTTGGTAGGTTGTATAGCATAAAGTTTAAGGGCACATGGTACGCTGTATAGTATAAGGCCTGATAGTATTAGGTCTGATTGTATAAGACCTGATAGTATAAGGTCTGATAAATTTTTTATACTATACAACGTTTGACGAGACATTGTATAACTTGTCGTATTGATTAACTTAATACAATCCTACGTTTGGTGAAGTCATAAATAATGATGGATAGTATAAAAAACAAAAATACCCTTTAATAAATTTGTTTTTTATTTATTATTTTGATGTATTGAATTAACTTTTAAAAAAATAAATTCAAAAATATTTTAAAAAAGTTTACCATATATTATTTTATTCAAAAGTAATTAAAAATATTTCTCATAGATACATACATAATATATATATATATATATAAATTATATACTTTCAATTTTTTAAAATATTGTGCAGCAAAAAGGAAATGCACAAAGATGGACAGCGTCCAACAGCAGCGAACCTCCAGTTGATGCAAACCAGCAAGAAATACTAGGATTTCTTAATTGTCATATATAACTTATGTCATCAACCTAGTAGCACAAAACAGCGTTTGGGGAAAAAAGCGTTTTCGTGAATTGAATAACCTTATTGGATTTCAAAAGAACGGTGAATTTGGGGGAAACAGGGTTTTCACAAGGGTTCAAGAAAATTAGCAATTCCAGAACAAAGATGAATCAAACAATGAAGAAAATAGAACAGATGAAAAAGATGAGAAATTGTGAAATAGCCATGGAGAAAAACTGACTTGACAATGGAGGAGGAAGAAAAGGAAGTGAAAGGATGAAGAAGATGGGGTGAAGGAACGTGAAGGTGTTTGAGGTTGGTGTTTACCACTAAGATTCACTCTCTTAGTCTTCTTAAGGATACTGACCTACCCGGTCCCTTAAGGAAAATCAAACAACTGTTTGAGGTTGGTGTTTACAAAGGTTTGCTTCTAAATAAGCTGAGTGTAAACTAAATAAGAACAGATGAAGAAAGTAGAGGCTTGAATCTTTTCTTGTATTGCAGCTCTTGGTTTCTCACTCTTAGCTTTCTTCTTTTCTTCAGCCTTTTATAGTCCAAGGTGCAAAGGATATTACTGTTGAGAGAATATGACCGTTGGAGGGCATTTCTGGAACTTCCAGAACCTGCTGTGGCTGAACCTTGGTAGGTAGGCTTGTCAGAATAGTACACTGCTCTTGTACTTCTTGATAGAGACATTTGCCTTTAACCAATGACATCTGATCAGAGTTATGCTTCGTGTTGGAACTTGTGAAGCTTGGTGATCAGAGTCAGAGGGATGCTTGGATCCTCTAACCTTCGTAACTTCTGCTTCTGGACCTTCAGAGCTTCTGGACCTTCAGAGCTTCTGGACCTTCAGAGCTTCTGGTCTTCAGATCTTCTGATCCTCAGATCTTCTGATCCTCTGATCCTCAGATCCTCTGATCCTCAGATCCTCTGATCTTCAGAACTTCTGATCAATATATCTTCTGGTGTCAGAATCAGAACCTGTTTGTCAAAACACTCAAGACAAACATTAGAGTATCATAGTTGTTCATCCACAAATAAATACTTGTTATCATCAAAACATAGAGTTGTACCACATGACCAAATCTTGATCTTACAATCTCCCCCTTTTTGATGATGACAAAACCATGTATTTTGATGAACAACTCTAAACAAATAAACTGAATACACTCAGAGTATAAGGTATCAGAGTTAAAACTTATCCTGATGTGTATAGTTTATCTTGCTCCTTCTGAATCCAAGACTAGTGCTTGATTCTGAGCTAAGCTCCCCCTGAATCTAATACTTAATATCAACGTTAGTAATATCTAGATTCTGAGCTAAATAATATAGGAGTTGTCAAGATACTATAAGTTCTCCCCCTTTTTGTCATAAGCAAAAAGAATGAAGGGGAAAAAAAATAGTAAGAGCATAAGACGAAATACTCCCCCTCAGAAGGAATACCAAGGGATACTTGGCTGCTGATTAGTGTATCTTCTGATGAGAGCAGAAGTGTCAAAGTCTAGAGGTTCTGGTGACATCTCCATTCTGGACAAAATTTCATCTTCAGATACTTCAGAATGAGAAGCTAGGAACCTACTCTTCTTCTGATGACGCAAGTCAGAAGTTGTAGTAGCATCTTCTGATGTTGTTGCTTCTGGTTCGTCAAGTTCTGAGTCTTTGTTTCTTTCTGAAACGGTCATGCTCATCTCTGCAAGCTTTTTCAGCTAGCTTTGACTTGTCAGAGTCAAGCTTATCATTAATTCTAACATGAATAGCGTTCAGAATATCAACAGAGGGGTTCTTATCAAAAACCAATGATTCCTTGACCAAATCTTACTCTACTGATGCCTCCAAGATCAACTTCACCATCAGGTTCAAGTTTAGGATCTTGGGATATATGCCTTTCTCCCGTCATGTGTTGCCTGCATCCACTGTCCAGGTTCCATGGTTGGAGTTTCGATGGACCTATTGAAGATATCTGCAACATATATAATCTTATCCCTAGGTACCCACTTTCTGGGTCCTTTCTTGTTAGTTAGCCCAGAAGTTCTGACAACTTTGGGTCATTCAACAGGATAATATAAAGGAATTTGAGCATGATATTTTGACATTGAGAAAGTTCCTTTCTTAAGAGATGATGGAGCAACTTCAGAAGGTTTAGAATAGAAAATGCCATATATTCCATTTCTGCTTACGCCATAGATCATTGAAGCCATTAAGCTTCTGTCTACGCTTTTAGCCAGGAATCTTTGAAAAGACTTTTCATACTTAGATTCATTTCTACAATCAGAGGCATCACAGGCAACAATTTCTTCTAACTTAGCAATCTGGTTCTTAAGCACAGAGTTAGAATTGATCAAGGCATGATTATCATTTTTCAAATCAGAAATAATTTTCTCATGTTCAGAAGGAGTCTTGGAAACAGCAGATAAGTTCTTTTTCAGCTTCTTATGCTTAGACAATAAGGAGTTATACTTATCCATAATATCAGACAATGCATGTTTCAGTTCAGAGGTAGAGAAAGATGCGAATACCTCATTTTCATCGTCTGAGTTAGGATTTCCTTCTGTTTCTGAGTCAGAGTCAACAACTCCCTTTGACTCTGCTTCCTTGTCTTTGACAATAGCCATGAGTCCTTGAACTTCACCATCAGAGTCAACATCCTCTGACTCTGATTCATCAAAAGTCACCATCAGACTTTTCTTTGGTTTGAAATGCTTCTTTGACTTTTTGTCCTTTGATGAGCCTTTGTATTTGCTCTGCCTGTGCTTCCAGATGCAGTTGAGCTTTCTGGATATCAGAGTCAGCTCATTTTCATCAGAATATTCTGATGCTTCTTCAGATTCTTCTGCTTCTACTTGGAGAGCCTTAGCCTTTTCAGATTTGGATTTCCAGGCTATAGACTTCTTCTTCTGATCCTGATGTTCAGCACGCTTTAGTTCATGACACTTTAGTATGCTTATGAGTTCTTCCAAACTCATCTGCTCAACATTTCTAGTTAGCTCCAAGGAAGTTATCAAAGGCATCCAGCTTTCAGGAAGACCTCTAAGGATCCTCATGACATGATCAGCAGCGGTGTAGCTTTTGTTGAGGGGTCTTATTCCAGCAATAATCAACTGGAATCTGGAAAACATATCCTCAATGGATTCATTAGGTTCCATTTGGAAGGATTCATACTGCTTGATCAAAGACAACGCCTTTGTCTCTTTCACCTTTTTGTTTCCTTCATGTGTCGTCTTTAAGGAATCAATGATACACTTAGCGGAATCACGATCAGTAATTTTCTCATATTCTTCATATGAAATGGCACTTTGCAGAATAGCTCTTGATCTGTGATGATCTCTGAACTCCTTCTTTTGATCTTCACTCATCTTCTCCCTTGGGATTTTTACACCATGTTCATCAACAGGAGGGGTGTAGCCATCAACAACAAAATCCCAGAGATCAGGATCAAAGCCAAGAAAGAAGCTTTTGATTCTGTCTTTCCAGAAATCAAATCTCTGACCATCAAAGATAGGTGGTCTTGCACAGTATTGATATTTGCTTGTAGTAGTGGTGGAATCCATGAGTTTTTCACACTGGCCCGGATCTACTGAACACTGTTAAGTGTGGTAATCAGAACTTGCGCTCTGATACCAATTGAAGGTGTGAAAAACGACTAGAAGGGGGGGGTTGAATAGCGTTTTCAATATAAAAACTTTCCCCTTAAGATTTAAAGTAAATCTTTTCGGTTTCTCTAAGATAGATGGTGCAGCGGATAAAGATAAAGAGAAGAGAGAAGCACACAAGTATTTTATCCTGGTTCACTTGATAAATCCCTCAAGCTAATCCAGTCCACCCGTTAAGGTGATTTCTTCCTTCTTAGAATGAAGGCAATCCACTAATCAGATAATTGTTACAACTGCACTTGAAACATACAAGTGACTAACAATACACTGACTTAGCTCACACTAAGATTCACTCTCTTAGTCTTCTCTAGGATCCGATCAACCTTGATCTCCTAAAGGAATCACCACTAAGATTCACTCTCTTAGTCTTCTTAAGGATACTGACCTACCCGGTCCCTTAAGGAAAATCAAACAACTGTTTGAGGTTGGTGTTTACAAAGGTTTGCTTCTAAATAAGCTGAGTGTAAACTAAATAAGAACAGATGAAGAAAGTAGAGGCTTGAATCTTTTCTTGTATTGCAGCTCTTGGTTTCTCACTCTTAGCTTTCTTCTTTTCTTCAGCCTTTTATAGTCCAAGGTGCAAAGGATATTACTGTTGAGAGAATATGACCGTTGGAGGGCATTTCTGGAACTTCCAGAACCTGCTGTGGCTGAACCTTGGTAGGTAGGCTTGTCAGAATAGTACACTGCTCTTGTACTTCTTGATAGAGACATTTGCCTTTAACCAATGACATCTGATCAGAGTTATGCTTCGTGTTGGAACTTGTGAAGCTTGGTGATCAGAGTCAGAGGGATGCTTGGATCCTCTAACCTTCGTAACTTCTGCTTCTGGACCTTCAGAGCTTCTGGACCTTCAGAGCTTCTGGACCTTCAGAGCCTCTGGTCCCTCAGAGCTTCTGGTCTTCAGATCTTCTGATCCTCAGATCTTCTGATCCTCTGATCCTCAGATCCTCTGATCCTCAGATCCTCTGATCTTCAGAACTTCTGATCAATATATCTTCTGGTGTCAGAATCAGAACCTGTTTGTCAAAACACTCAAGACAAACATTAGAGTATCATAGTTGTTCATCCACAAATAAATACTTGTTATCATCAAAACATAGAGTTGTACCACATGACCAAATCTTGATCTTACAGAACGTGACAGCAACTCAGCAAGAAACGAACGTGATGAGCGATAGATAATAAAGTTAGGGTTGAAATATTTTTAAGTTGCTAATACATCAAAACTTATCAGGTCTTATCCTCCTTCATACGATGGATTAAATTATTCATCATTTTGATGTATTAGAAGAGACTAATGGATAAGGTTATCCAATACAATGTAACCACCAAACAACTGATAAACACATAACGTATTGTATAAGCTTATACAATCAGACCTAATACAGTGTACCAAACAGACCCTAATAGTATAAAATTTGATTGTATTAGGCCTGATAGGATAATGTCTGATAAAACTTAATACTATATAACGTTTAGTCATACGCTGTATAATTTAGTGGCGACAATGGTATTGGTTGTATTGGAAGGTGATGATGGTGGCGGCAGTGGTGGAGGGTGGTGACGACGATGGCGGCAGTGGTGGAGGGTGGTGGTGGTGATGGCGGCGGCAGTGGCGGTGGTGGAGGGTGAAGGATCACGCGCTTACCACTACGCCAAAACCAATTGGTGTTAGTGAGGGCGCAACGTTATATCCTTATAGCGTAGCAGACAGCGCCCCGTTTCGAACGCTACCTAGCAGGCAGGATGCTGGCCCACCTGGACCCAACAACGTCTTGACACTCATGAGTCTCTGCTGATTGAAATGAAGCAAATGATGATGGAACTTCTGCGTCGATCTGATAAACCCTAGCTTTAGGATCTCTTCGCTTTGATTTCTTTTTCTTTATCCATGTTTTATTTCGTTAACCTCTAGCTCTTTCTTATTAATCTTTACTTTGTTCGTTTGTGATTATCTATGCATATATATATATATATATATATATTTCTGACATTATGTTTGCAAATTAATTTTTTTATTAGTATTCATCATAAACGCTTTTACATCATACATTCTCTTTCTTTTTCCTAAAATCCTAGAATGGAGGATCCCTCCTCATTCTTCTGCACTCCTGGCGCTGCTCTGACCTCTCCTTCTGCAGACGCTCCAGTGCATACTGGATGTTGTTGAGCCTGTCTTTTAGCTCATCCCTCTCCAGAATCTCTTCTGCAGTCTTGAGCTTCTCTTCAAAAATCTCTTTTTCTTCCAGCAGCTTGAGTTCAAGCTGGCTGAGTTCTTGCACCTCCTCCACGAAGGCAAGAAATTCCCTCAAGTCTCTCTTCAACTCTGGACGTAGGTCCTCTTCCAGCAGTGTCCGTGTTAGCTCTGAGATGGTCTTTGTACCCTCTGGATGCCTAATGTTCAGGAACAAGTCCTCCTCAAAGGCCTTCCTTCTCAGCTCTTCTAGTGCTACGATGTATGATGCCATTTTTTTTTACTGAAAATTGCTCGAGTTGTGAAGCTTACCTCTCTCTCTCCAACGCTTTATATAGGCTTCACTCTCTCTCTGAAAGTTAATGCTCCTACAGTTTCTCGAGGTTAAGTTCTTGGTAACTGACCCTCCTCTTTACTCCCTTGGCCGGTGGTAAACGTTCTTATCTTGCATTAACTCTTCTATTTATTTCGCCTAACTCTGATTCTTGCATCGTTTTCATTTTCTTTAAACTTAGACCTTCTCTAAGGGGGAGTACCTTGTACTTCAAGCTAAGTTTTTCACACCCCAAGCTTTTTGCTTATGACAAAAAGGGGGAGTAAACCCAGTTTTTGATGTGTAAGATGTGTTAGTGTGATTTAATTTTCTTTTGGAGAATTTAAGAGTTCCACCTTTATGACCATAGATGTGTCACTGGGCAAATACAAGGAATACATTTCACTTCTTCTGAAGTGATTCTAATTTGACTCTGATACCCAAGACTCTGATACCTTGTCCGTGACTCTGATTACTTATGCGCTCTGATACCAATTGAAGGATCACGCGCTTACCACTACGCCAAAACCAATTGGTGTTAGTGAGGGCGCAACGTTATATCCTTATAGCGTAGTAGACAGCGCCCCGTTTCGAACGCTACCTAGCAGGCAGGATGCTGGCCCACCTGGACCCAACAGAGGGTGGTGGCGACGGTGGTGATAGTAGTTGCGATAACGATGACAATATCAACGATGGTGGCAATGGTGGAGCTTGGTGGCGACAATGGTGGTGGTGGTGGTGCGGCGGCAGCGGTGGTCATGGAAGGTGGTGGTGGCTGATTAAATATATTGAAGTAGTTATACATCACACTCTTATCAGTTATCATGCCTTATCCATCATCTATAGGGTGAATTGAATAATCCATCATTTTAATGTATAAAAGGTATTGACGTTGTTGAATATCTATTAAGATTTAGTTTATAGATATATAGTTAAGTTTTGTTTCTCTACTTTAAATTAGTATCTATTTAAATAGAGATATGCTTGTTGTTGCGGGCATCCAACATATCTATCGAGAAGGGAACGAGAAAGCAGACAAGCTTGCTAAAGAGGGCTGCTCTCGGGACATTAATCTCTGGGTTTGTCTTGATCATTCCAACTATGGATGAGGCCTTGTTGGCTCTCCCCTCTTGCAGATGCTTTGGGTGGTGATGCTGTGATGTGCGCTACTACCTCTCTGTTCTCCGTTGCTGTTTTACTTGCTTTTTCTTCCTTTTGTTGCTGTTTGCTTTCCTTGTCTGTTGGTTTGTTGTTCTTTTCTTTGTTTTCTTTGCTGGACCCCTGGCTTGGTGCCATCTTATTTATATATTGATTTGGTTCTTCCAAAAAAAGTGTTTAGATAGATTTAGTTTCTTTTTATCTTTTTGTTAGTCTATAGTCAAGTATTATGAGTGAAATATACAAGAAATATTTTTTTCAGATTCAAGTTGGTATCAAAGCTAGTTTTTTAACTATTGGCGCAACTGTTGTGAGGGGGGCTCGTCCCCCCTCATGGTGACTTTCGAAATCTCTTTGGATTTATTTTTCATACTTTGCTTCCGCGCTTGTTAACTCTAGCCGTTTTCTGACAACCTCGTTCTTTCTGAAATATACTCCCCCTATGTCTTGGAACCCTAGTGACCCTTGTTTCTTAGCAGCCCCCGTCAACATCCTTCTACCGTGTTTTTAGAAGTTAATCATAATTGATAGGAGACATGTCCATTGGAGTCGCAACACAAGGATCTATGTTTTTCCCGAAGCGACGCCACCAGATTTTTCATCACGCGCTTCCACGCGCCACCTCTTTATAGGCGAGTGAGATCCACTTGCGAGCAATTCATCGGCGCCTGAATTGCACGCGCCGCCTTCCCGACCTCTATTTTCGATGACTCTTGGACAGATATGCTCGCCCTCTTTTCTTTGTCCTGTTTGAGGGGTCGATTTGTCTAGATCGGCCCTCCTTGCTTGCATATCGAGGTGTTTTGTTTTTCCTTATCTGTTCCACCGTTGCCACCAACATCCAACTGTCCATATATTGAAGCTCCTATTTGTTGGCCTATCCCGAAGTTTTTTGCTGGAGTAGATTCCGAAGGGAAGGAGTCACGTAAAAGTTCATTTTATGTTTGGACAGGCTACTATTCGGGAGCAATCATGGCCTTACAGAATATTGGTGCTGCAAACAGTGATGATGCCTTCTATAGGTATAAGATGCCTAGAATGATCACAAAAATTGAGGATAAACCGATAAAGGTAATTAATTTTTGTTTTTTGTCTTTTGGTCGGTGCAACAAGAATTGTTGTGGGTTTTATCCAATTGATGGTGGATTAAGTGTGGCTTTTGATTGCGTGGACTCCTTCGATTAAGACTTCACTTTCTGTATGGTTTTTGTGTTTTACTTGACCTTATGTCACTATTTGGTAGCATGATTGTGAAGTTAGAAAATATTTGATCTATTGAAGTGGAGAATTGACTTTGCATTGTGTGCTCCATTTGTGTGGGTATTTTCTTTCTCCGCTTCTCAAGTTAATTATATTTGTTACAAGGTATGCATATGACATTTATGCTCTAGTTTGAGGGGAAGTGTTGTATATTATTAGATATCTTAATAGAGACTACGGTGAGCCACCTCTAACAATCGATTTCCTTTGTACAAGTCTTGATTCACGCTGATTTGCGGTTCTTCCGTGTTTCAGTTTGGTTTAGATTTTTAAATATGTTTTGACGCTCAAGTCCGCATTGGTTTACGAGACTTGAGTTGTTGTTTTGACGTCTTCCTTTGGCACCTCTTCACATTGCCTATGGGTTACCCAATATCTACCCAATGGTCCTTAAAATGTGATTTGAGGATTCTTGAGGGGCCAAACCTTAATTTTATGGTTTATTAGGTGTATACAAGTAAATATACTAATTAGAAAATTTTAATTAGTTTAAAAATTATAATTTCACATAAACCATATTTTTTTATGAAAATTAGCAAACTTAACTTTCTAGTTTAATGAAAACTAGCATACTTTATCTTATATTTTTAGTTTATTAATTATTTTCATTAAACAACAATGACAATCATGTGAAAAATCACTGTATACTTTTTTTTATAACAATGAGAGAAACGCGTTCTGATTCCTCTACTAGGGCTCGATGCCCTGTTCCTTCAGTGTCGCCACCTTCAAGCCAAGATGGAGCGGGTGGTGGCCGCATATCCCCGACAGTAAGAGTCGTGGCGGAGGATGGCGAGGCAGAGGGAGAGGAAGAGGAAGGGTCGCGCAGGAGTGGGCAATCTTTCCTGGAGAGTTCGACTCTGTTCGTCAATGGGATGTCTGAGATGGTGGGCTATCCTCAGATCAGGGCCATGTTCGCTCAGATTGGAGGGCTAGGGATTGTCTTTGTACAATGAAATCGCAAGATTGGGAGGCGATTCCACTTTGGCTTCGTTCAGCTTTGTCCAAGGTTCATGCCGAGACTGCTCTGGCTCGACTAAACGGGTTCAAGGTAGGGGGACTCATTTTTTGGTGATTGTGGCGAGGTTCCCTTTAGCCAAGAGTGGCACTTCAGCTCGGAACCTTGGTTCAAGGGTTCTGACTTCAAACCAAAAAGGGGGGGAGCTTCGTTTTGTAGAAGCAAGACAATAATGGAGTTGGGTTCTGTCCATCTTCGGACTCTTGGCATGATATTGTGCGGTGGGGCATTCAAAGGAGTCTCGTTCTCGTGTGGAAGAGTGCCTTTTTGCTGGGTTGGGGTGTTGGGGTGAGGATTACAAGAGAGCTCTGGTGTCAGCTGATAAGTGCCAATTTTACGTGTTTTTAAATATCATTTTAGGAACTTATTTGACCAATATGCTTGCATTGTTGATTATTTTATCCCCATAAGTAGTTGATTTAATAAATACTTAATTTTAGTATAGAAATGGATTAAGTATTATATTTTTCACATTTAATCTTTTGTTTTCAATGATAGGTGAAAATCTATGAAGATCTGTGCCACAAGATGTCAAAAGGCTAAGAAATGAAGAATTTCGCTTAAGCCAAATGTTTACTCGCTTAAGCAAAATTATATGGCAGAGGGTATCAATTATGGAAGACAATCTCGCTTAAGCCGAATTCTTTGTAAGATCAAGTTTTGATCTAGTAGTATAACTCTATGTTTTGATGATTACATGTTAACTATTGTGTATGAACAATTATGGTACTCTAACGTTGTTTTCTGAGTGTTTTAATGACAGGCTATGACTCTGATCTAATTACACATAAATCAGAAGCACTATGCTCAAAGAGTAACCTCCGCAACGCTTTCGCACTCACTATGTTCAATCTGAACAATAGATTAAGCTTCAGAAGATCTGAAGATAGTAAAGCTCTGATATGGATTCAGTTCACTTGAAGTTCTGAAGACCAGAAGCTCCGAAGGATCAGAAGCTCTGAAGGTCTAGAAGCTCTGAAGGTCCAGAAGCTGAGTAGTGAAGATTTTGAAGTCCAAGAGTAAGCTGGCTCTGAAGACCAAGTACTTCTCCTCTGAGTCCAGAAGCAGAAGGTACAAAGGTCAGAGGATCCAAGCTTCCCTCTGACTCTGATCACCAAGCTTCACAAGTTCCAACATGAAGCATCGCTCTGATCAGAAGTCAACTAGGATAAAGGTCATGTCACTATCCAAAGTACAAAAACAATTGTACCATTCTTGACGACCTTACCTAACTTATTCAGCCACAGCAGAACCTGGAAAACCCAGATCTGCCATCCAACGGTAGCATTCCATGCAAACTTCCAAACCTTAATCCTTGGAGTATATAAAGAGGTTAAAGATGAAAGATGCCACCTAAGAAAGCTCACGCGATATTCAAATATTTCTCTTAAGCAATCTTTCTTCACATTGTACTTATTGCGTTTACTATTAGCTTTCTGAGAAGCATTTCTTTGTAAACCCAAACTTTCAAACAGTTGTTTGTTTTTCCTTAAGGAGACCAAGGTTGTTCGGATCCTTGAGAAGACTAAGAGAGTGAATCTTAGTGATAGCTAAGTCATTGTATTGTTAGTCACTTTGCAGGTTGCAAGTGCAGTTGTAACAAACTCTGATTTGTGGATTGCCTTCATTCTAAGAAGGAAGAAATCACCTTAACGGGTGGACTGGATTAGCTTGATGGATTTATCAAGTGAACCAGGATAAAATCATTGGGTGCTTTCCTCAACTCTTATCTTAGCACTTTTATCCTTGGTGTTTGAAGAGATTTGTTAGAATCTCAAGTGGGAAAAAGTTTTAGATTGAAAACGCTATTCAAACCCCCCCCCCCTTTCTATCGTTTTTCATACCTTCAATTGGTATCAGAGCGCAAGTTATGATTACCACACCTAACAGTGTTCAGTGATCCGGGCCGGTGTGAAAAACTGAGATGGCTGCAACCATTGAAGCGAAAAAAGATGTCTACAGTGCAAAGCCTCCTATGTTCGATGGTCAAAGGTTTGAGTACTGGAAAGACAGGATCGAAAGGTTTTTTTTGGGCTTTGATGCAGATCTCTGGGATATTATAGTGGATGGCTACGAGCGTCCAGTTGATGGTGATGGCAAGAAGATCTCCAGAACAGAGATGACTGCAGAGTAGAAGAAGCTTTACTCACTGCATCATAAAGCTAGAACTATTCTTCTCAGTGCTATTTCTTATGAAGAATACCAAAAGATTACAGATCGTGAGTATGCTAAGGGTATCTTTGATTCCTTGAACATGACTCATGAAGGAAACAAGAAGGTGAAAGAGTCAAAGGCGTTGTCCTTGATCAGGAAGTATGAATCCTTCCAAATGGAATCCAGTGAGTCCATTGAGGATATGTACTCCAGATTTCAGTTACTCATTGCTGGAATTAGACCCCTCAACAAAAGTTACACAACTGTTGATCATGTCATGAGGATTCTTAGAGGTATTCCTGAAAGTTGGATGTCTTTGATAACTTCCTTGGAGCTCGCAAGAGATGTTGAGCAGATGAGTTTGGAAGAACTCATAAGCATACTGAAGTGTCATGAACTGAAGCGTGTTGAACATCAGGATCAGAAGAAGAAGTCTATAGCCTTGAAATCCAAATCTGAAAAGGCTAAAGCTCTCCAAGCTGAAGAAGAAGAATATGAAGAAAACTCTGGAGATTCTGATGAAGATGAGCTAACCTTGATCTCCAGAAAACTCAACCGCATCTGGAAGCACAGGCAGAGTAAGTACAAAGGCTCTGGAAACACTAAAGGAAAGAATGAATCCTCTTCTGGTCAGAAGAAGTCTTCATCAAAGGAAGTCACATGCTTTGAATGCAAGGAATCAGGGCACTACAAGAGTGATTGTCCTAAGTTGAAAAAGGACAAGAAGCCAAAGAAGCATTTAAAAGCTAAGAAAGGTCTCATGGTGAGTTTTGATGAATCAGAGTCAGAGGATATTGACTCTGATGGAGAGGTTGTTGAAGGACTCATGGCTATTGTCAAGAACAAGGAAGCAGAGTCAAAAGAAGCAACTAACTCTGAATCTACATCAGAGGAAGATCCAGACTCTGACGATGAAAATGAGGTATTCGCTTCTTTCTCAACCTCTGAACTTAAATGTGCTTTGTCTGATATCATGGATAAATATAACTCTCTCCTGACTAAGCATAAAAAGTTGAAAAATGATTTCTCTGCTGTTTCTAAGACTTCTGCTGAACATGATAAAATTATTTCTGAGTTAAAAGAGAATAATCATGCTTTAGTAAACTCTAACTCTGTGCTTAAAAACCATATTATTAAGTTAGAAGAAGTTGTTGCTTGTGATGCCTCTGATATTAAAAATGAATCCAAATATGAAAAATCTTTTCAAAGATTCCTAGCTAAAAGCGTAGACAGAAGCTTGATGGCTTCAATGATCTATGGCGTAAGCAGAAATGGAATGTGTGGCATTGGCTATTCTAGACCCAGTAGAAATGAGCCTCCTATGTCTAAGGCTTAACCTCTGTATGAACATTTTGTACCCTCTGGTACTATATTGCCTGAACCATTGCCTGCTAAAGTTGCTAACCCCCCTCTTAAAAAGGGAACTCTCTCTATGCTTAAATGTCATGCTCGAATTCCTTTACATTATCATGTTGAGAAACCCAAGGTTGTCAGAACCTCTGGGGTAACTAACAAGAAAGGACCCAGAAAATGGGTACCTAAGGATATCTATGTTGCAGATATCTTCGATCGCTCCACTGAAACACCAATCATGGAATCTGGACAGTGGATTCTCGCGTCACATGACAGGAGAAAGGCGTATGTTCCAAGAGCTAAAACTTAAGCCTGGAGGCGAAGTTGGCTTTGGTGGCAATGAGAAGGGTAAAATTGTTGGCTCTGGTACTATTGGTGTTGATAATAGTCCATGCATTGATAATGTTCTGTTGGTAGATGGCTTAAATCATAACTTATTGTCTATAAGTCAATTAGCTGACAAGGGTTATGATATTATCTTCAATCAAAAGTCTTGCAGGGCTGTAAGTCAGATCGATGGCTCTGTTCTGTTTAACAGCAAGAGGAGGAACAACACTTATAAGATCATAAGATTTCTCAGCTGAGTAAGCTTGACCTTGTCAGGGGCTTACCCACTCTGAAGTTCTCTTCAAATGCTCTTTGTGAAGCATGTCAGAAAGGCAAATTTACAAAAGTCTCTTTCAAGGCAAAGAATGTTGTTTCCACCTCAAGGCAGTTGGAACTTCTGCATATCGACCTTTTTGGACCAGTGAAAACTGAGTCTATAGGTGGCAAGAGATATGGGATGGTCATTGTTGACGACTATAGCCGCTGGACATGGGTAAAATTTCTATCCCGCAAGGATGAGTCTCATTCTGTGTTCTCTACCTTTATTGCCCAAGTGCAAAACGAGAAGGCTTGCAGGATTATGCGTGTCAGAAGTGATCATGGTGGAGAGTTTGAGAATGACAAGTTTGAGAGTCTGTTTGATTCCTATGGAATTGCACATGATTTCTCTTGTCCTAGAACTCCTCAACAGAATGGTGTTGTTGAGAGGAATAATAGAACTCTTCAAGAGATGGCTAGAACCATGCTTCAAGAAACTGACATGGCAAAGCACTTCTAGGCTGAGGCAGTAAACACAAAATGCTACATTCAGAACAGGATCTCTATCAGACCAATTCTGAATAAGACTCCTTATAAATTGTGAAAGAAAGTAAAGTCCAACATTTCTCACTTTCATCCTTTTGGTTGTGTTTGCTATGCTCTGAATACTAAGGATAGATTGCATAAGTTTGATTCTAAATATTCTAAATGTCTATTACTTGGTTACGCTGATCGTTCTAAAGGCTTTAGAATTTATAACACTGATGCTAAAACTATTGAGGAATCTATTCATGTTAGATTTGATGATAAGCTTGACTCTAATCAGTCAAAGCTAGTTGAAAAGTTTGCAGATATGAGTATAAATGTTTCTGATAAAGGCAAAGCTCCAGAGGAAGCTGAGCTAGAGGAAGACTCTCCAGAGGAAGTTGGTCCCTCTGATTCACAGCCTTAGAAGAAGAGCAGAATTGTTGCCTCCCACCCTAAGGAGTTGATTCTGGGAAACAAAGATGAACCAGTCAGAACCAGATCAGCATTCAGACCCTCTGAAGAGACTCTGCTTAGTCTGAAAGGACTGGTATCCTTAATTGAACCAAAGTCAATTGATGAAGCTCTTCAAGACAAAGACTGGATTCTGGCAATGGAAGAAGAATTGAATCAATTCTCCAAGAATGATGTTCGGAACCTTGTCAAGAAACCTCAAGGTGCTCACATCATTGGAACCAAATGGGTTTTCTGAAACAAGCTGAATGAAAAATGAGATGTAGTCAGAAACAAAGCAAGGCTAGTTGCTCAAGGCTACAGTCAGCAAGAAGGAATAGATTATACTAAAACATTTGCTCGAGTAGCAAGATTGGAAGCTATCAGACTGCTGATCTCATTCTCAGTGAATCACAACATAATTCTTCATTAGATGGATGTTAAGAGTGTCTTCCTGAATGGATACATCTCAGAGGAAGTGTATGTGCACCAATCTCCTGGTTTTGAAGATGAGAAGAACCTTGACCATGTTTTCAAATTGAAGAAATCTCTCTATGGTCTGAAGCAAGCTCCGAGAGCATGGTATGAGAGACTTAGCTCATTCCTTCTGGATAATGAGTTTGTAAGGGGAAAAGTAGATACAACTCTCTTTTGCAAAACTTACAAAGATGATATCTTAATTGTGCAAATTTATGTTGATGATATTATATTTGGATCTGTTAATCCATCTCTTTGCAAGGAATTTTCTGAGATGATGCAGGATGAATTTGAAATGAGTATGATGGGAGAACTCAAGTACTTTCTGGGAATACAAGTTGATCAAAAACCAGAAGCAACTTACATCCATCAGAGCAAGTAAACAAAGGAACTTCTAAAGAAGTTCAATATGACAGAATCAACGATTGCTAAGACTCCTATGCATCCTACATGCATTCTGGAGAAAGAAGATGCCAGTGGAAAAGTATGTCAGAAGCTCTATCGTGGTATGATAGGTTCACTTCTATTCTTAACTGCATCTAGGCCAGATATTCTGTTTAGTGTACATTTATGTGCTCGTTTCCAATCAGATCCAAGAGAAACTCACTTAACTGCTGTTAAGAGAATTCTCAGATATCTGAAAGGTACCACTAATCTTGGCTTGATGTATAAGAAAACATCAGAGTATAAGCTTTCAGGTTACTGTGATGCTGATTATGCTGGAGATAGAACTGAAAGGAAGAGTACTTATGGAAATTGTCAATTTCTGGGAAGTAACCTAGTCTCACGGGCAAGCAAGAGGCAGTCTACTATTGCATTATCCACTGCAGAGGCAGAATATATCTCAGCAGCTATTTGCAGCACTCAGATGCTCTGGATGAAACATCAGCTAGAGGATTATCAAATCCTTGAGAGCAATATTCCAATTTACTGTGATAATACTGCTGCAATCTCACTCAGTAAGAATCCAATCTTACACTCAAGGGCAAAACACATTGAGGTAAAGTATCACTTTATTAGAGATTATGTTCAAAAGGGCGTACTTCTTCTGAAGTTTGTTGATACTGACCATCAATGGACAGATATCTTTACAAAGCCCTTAGCAGAGGATAGATTTAATTTTATACTGAAAAATCTGAATATGGACTTTTGTCCAGTATGAAGATGGATCAAAACCTCTGACTATGATGCTTCCTCATCAGAAGATGTGTAGTTCAGAAGGCAACCTTGTCAGATGCTAAGTACCCATTGGTGCTTACTCTGAGACAGGACAGTAAACGTGTGTCAGTTTATTCTGATGCCTCGTTCCTTGTGCCCTTCGGATAATCTGTTGTAATGAGTGTAGATGTGCTTATTCTCCACCGTGTGTTTTGTGTATTAACTGTTCATAATGATGTCTTTAATTTTTAGCCGTTGATTTTACTTTTGTTTTACAATCAACAACGGTTACTTTCTAAAAGCCACTACGCACACACAATCTCTATCACTCTTGGTTTTCGCTTCTCTCTCCTGTTTGCAAAAACCCTTATCTTCTTCGATTCTCTCTCTCTCGTTCATCCTTCCTCTACCCAATCCTCCAACCTTCAACTATGGTGAGATTTGAAAGAGCTGATTCCGGTGAAAGGGCTGATTCCGCCGATGGAAGAGTGTTCCCAAGGATGGTAGTGGGTCTTCCAACCGGTCAAGTAGGTCCAGTTCTTCGTTCCAGATCGACAGAGGCTTCTCAAGCACAAAATCAAGATGCTGAGGATGTTGTTCCTTTATCTCAAAGGAGTTGTGCAGTTACATGTGTTTTCCCTCCAGAAGAACTTCAAGTTCTTGCTGAATGGCGTTTCGACCTCGACAACATTGCTGCTAATGGGGTCGATCTTCGTCCTGAAGTACAGGCTCAAGGCTGGGAAAGATATTTCAACAGACTACATGGTCCAGTCTATGACAAGTTGGTGAAGGAATTCTGGAAGCATGCTGATTGCAATGAGTATCAGGTTGTGTCCTTTGTTCTGGGTAAAATGATCATCATCTCAGAGAAGTCTTTTGTAAGGCTTCTGGGTGCAGATACAAGTACTGGCTACAGTTTTCAGTTGCAGGAATCAAAAGTCAGATACAAGTGCAGTCTTAGTCGCTTGTCTTTTGGCAGAATTATCCAGCTCCCGCTGGAAGAGATCTTGAAGCTCCTCTACAAATGCAAGGAAGCCTCTGAGGAACGTTCCACTCTTTCATTTAATCTTCTGCATACGCATTAATTAAATACGTTTTCTTTAATCCTTTTATTTATTTTCTCCATCTTTTTAAACTTAGACCTTCTCTAAGGGGGAGTACCTTGTACTTCAAGCTAAGTTTTTCACACCCCATGCTTTTTGCTTATGACAAAAAGGGGGAGTATACAACCAGTTTTTGATGTGTAAGCTGTGTTAGTGTGATTTCTTTTTCTTTTGGAGAATTTAAGAGTTCCACTCTTTATGACCATAGATCTGTCCGTGGGCATTTGCAAGGAATACATTTTCACTTCTTCTGAAGTGATCATATGCTAAATCGGTTGACTCTGATACTTTTACCTTGCTCTTGACTCTGAATATTTATGCGCTGTGATATTCACATAATTATCTATGTCATAAATTCTCACTCTGAACTCTCTTATTATTTAGCTCAGAATCTAGATATGACTAATGTTTTCATTAAGTCTTAGATTCAGGGGGAGCTAAGCTCAGAATCAAGCTGTGACTTGGATTCAGAATGAGCAACATAAACCATTCACCTCATGATAAGTTTATCTCTATTCTCTAAACTCTGAGTGAATTCAGTTTATTGTTTAAGAATTGTTCATCAATATACTTGGTTTTGTCATCATCAAAAAGGGGGAGATTGTAAGATCAAGTTTTGATCTAGTAGTACAACTCTATGTTTTGATGATTACATGTTAACTATTGTGTATGAACAATTATGATACTCTAACGTTGTTTTCTGAGTGTTTTAATGACAGGCTATGACTCTGATCTAATTACACATAAATCAGAAGCACTATGCTCAAAGAGTAACCTCCGCAACGCTTTCGCACTCACAATGTTCAATTTGAACAGTAGATTAAGCTTCAGAAGATCTGAAGATAGTAAAGCTCTGATATGGATTCAGTTCACTTGAAGTTCTGAAGACCAGAAGCTCTGAAGGATCAGAAGCTTTGAAGGATCAGAAGCTCTGAAGGTCCAGAAGCTCTGAAGGTCCAAAAGCTCTGAAGGTCCAGAAGCTGAGTAGTGAAGATTCTGAAGTCCAAGAGTAAGCTGGCTCTGAAGACCAAGTACTTCTCCTCTGAGTCAAGAAGTAGAAGGTACAAAGGTCAGAGGATCCAAACTTCCCTCTGACTCTAATCACCAAGCTTCACAAGTTCCAACATGAAGCATCGCTCTGATCAGAAGTCAACTAGGATAAAGGTCATGTCACTATCCAAAGTACAAAAGCAATTGTACCGTTCCTGACGATCTTACCTAACTTATTCAGCCACAGCAGAACCTGGAAAACCCAGATATGCCCTCCAACAGTAGCATTCCATGCAAACTTCCAAACCTTAATCCTTGGAGTACATAAAGAGGCTGAAGATGAAAGATGCCGCCTAAGAAAGCTCACGCGATATTCAAATATTTCTCTTAAGCAATCTTTCTTCACATTGTACCTATTGTGTTTACTATTAGCTTTCTGAGAAGCATTTCTTTGTAAACCCAAACTTTCAAACAGTTGTTTGTTTTTCTTTAAGGAGACCAAGGTTGGTCGGATCCTTGAGAAGACTAAGAGAGTGAATCTTAGTGATAGCTAAGTCATTGTATTGTTAGTCACTTTGCAGGTTGCAAGTGCAGTTGTAACAAACTCTGATTAGTGGATTGCCTTCATTCTAAGAAGGAATAAATCACCTTAATGGGTGGACTTTGATATGTAAATAAGTAACACAAGAAAGGGGGGTTTGAATTGTGTTCTTAAAAATTACTTGTTTAAACTTTAGTTTATGAAAAGAAGATAAGTTCTTAAGAAAATTGTTCTGGTGACTTTTCAAAAACTGTTTAGTGCAGCGGAAGTAAGTAAATAAAGCAGAACGATCAGCACACAGGAATTTATACTGGTTCACCCTAAACGATTGGGCTACGTCCAGTACTTGGCCACCACCAAGATTTTCACTAGCAAGTATCAAGGACTTCTCCAATACAAGTATTAGACATGACTTCTCCAAGTATTATCACGGACTTCTCCAAGTATTGTACAGGACTCCTCCTAGTATTATCACGGACTTCTCCAAGTATTGTACAGGACTCCTCCTACAATCAACAAGATTGTTTGGCTCTACAGGAAATCTCTTCTCAAAAGAGTTGGTGTAGACAATTTATGGCACTGGAACTCTCAAGTGTTTTGGGTTCTGAAAAGACGTTGGAACACACAGGAGTTCAGAATCTAAGAGAGAAGTAAGAGAAGAGGTTTGACTCTTTTAAGGGTTGGTATTCTCTCTTGATTTAGCAGAGGTATGAGATCGGATTTGACTCTTAGGAAATCTGCTGTGAGCTTTTAATGCTTTGAAGAATGTTTTGATTAACTGCTCTGAGTTCTTTCTTTTCTTGCAATAAATTTTTCTCTTCTTGTCTTCAATCTTCAGATATGTCCTTTATATATGATCTTGCTAGTTGTGTAGCCGTTGAGACACAAAATCTGGCCGTTGTTTGTAGCCGTTGTGAGTGTCATCTAACCATTGATTCAAATCTCCGGTTGGTAGCTTCATTAAATGCATGCTGCTGTTCAAAGCTATCCTTTAGCCAAAAAGGTGTACTTTGTCAGCTAGTAGATGGTGATAGCTTTGGGCTACTTTGCAGAAGAGAGACATTTTGGAAAATTGATGTTGACGTGTTGTCCTTTTTCCTCTTCATTGGTCATCGAGACTTCTCTCTTCAAAGGTAAATCAGTTTGCACGTGACCAGATTAGTTTCCTTCTGACTAAAGCATGGGGCAAATAGTTGAGATACAATTTTGACTTTCCCGCTCAAAGACTTCTTCTGAAATTCTGAGGTATGACGTGGCATAGAACGATACAGAATAAGTGTCTTCCTAGTTTACTGGACGATGCGATCATATCTTGCGTAAACTTCTTTTTCCTTATAAGGCTTAGGCATATTCGTTGAAGCATGCGACCTTATAATATATATTTCCTGAAAAATGTCATTAACATCTGGAATTAGATTTTAGTAGAGAAAAGTATTTATAAAAATTGTTAGGATCAAAATAGGATTGAAACACGTTGTAACACGTTTGAACTTAACAATCTCCCCCTTTTTGATAATGACAATTTTTATTGAAAAGGATAATGATCAAGAGTAAAAAGAATTTATGCTCCCCCTAAATTGGGTAAGATAAATGTTAAAAACAACTTATTCAAAACATATTACTCCCCCTGAGTTGTATACTCCCCCTGAGTTGTATAAAACTTTGGTGTTAGGTTAAGGAACTTGATCTTAACTTTTCCATAACTCCTAATTCCTATTTTCTCCCCCTTTGGCATTATTAAAAAGAAAGGGAAAAGAATGTAGTAGAAAAGTATAATATGCATAGTAAACATGGCAAACGTTAGTTATAAAACGATAAGCATGATGGAACGATAAAAATATGCATAATCAGTGAACAATTGTCTGAAAACATAAAAGTAAACGCGAATTGTTCAGGATAGAGAGTTGGCCATTAGCCAAAGCGTGTCAGCAGCTGATCGATTTTCTGAGCAAGAGTCATGAACTGCTGGTTGATGTGGTCACGGTGGTCTTCAAAGTCTTCTCTGGTGACAAATTGAGTCGCCAAGACTTGAGCACTTGAGCTTCCAGCTTCAGTCTTGAAATCAGCTTGAAGCCCCTCAGATTCATCTTCATCAGCAGAACTGTTCAGTTGTGACTCTGTATCTTCTGCTTCTTCAAGCATCTTCTCCTTTCCTTTGTCAGCGTTGGCTTTCTTAGGATGAGAAACAACTTCAGGAATGTGAGTGGGTAGGAGTACAAACACCCAAGTTCCAAATTTCAGTGAGAGCGCGGAGGTCCGATTCATGAGAGAATATGGCAGAGTACCAACATATCCCTCAGAGACACTCAATTTCCAGAACTCTGGATCAGGAACTTTGCAAGCTTGAAGTTGGAACAAGTAGTTGTCACCCTCTTGACGTTTCCACGTGGCGGTGAGCTGATTGCTTGAAGACTTGTCAATCTTTCTTGCCAGAAGGTTCAGGTAGCTTTTGAACGATCCCTTGGTAGTCCTCAAGGTGCGTTTGCGTTGGATAGCAGAGGACACTAGCGTCTGAAGGCGCCTTTTTCTTGCTTGAGAAAAATAGAGAACAGTACCGGATCTGCTTGCCTTCTTAGTGCTTGCTTCCGTGAACGGTTTGAGAGTAGAAGTCATATGCTCATCAACAATCAATGACTTAGGCAAAGATTGGGCAAGTTGGAATGCAGAGGCATTCTCTTGTGCAACGACAGTTTGGTCAGTGATGAAAGCAGTGTTCATGGTAGAGTTTGGTTGAGATGTGAGTGGTTCATGTGTTGTTTCAGTCAAGGGTTCATTGAGGTTTGTGTTTGGTGGGAGTTTTGGCAATGGTTCAGTGTGGTGTTGTGAATGTGTTGGAGAGGAGTGTGGTGTTTGAGTATTATCAACTAACAGTGAATCCAGAAATTCTTTGTTGGACATTTCAGAAGGAATTTCTTGATAGGGTAAGAGAGAGTTTGCTAACCTTGTGTGAAGGGCAATGTCCTCATCAAAGAAGGGCTCCTCAGGTTCAGCAGAGAGAATCTTCCTTTTCTGATATGCAGGTTGTGGTTCAACAGTAACTTGAGGTTCTTCAAATTGCTTCCTCAATCTCTTTAGCTTTTTGGGTTCAGCCTTCTTGACAGGCGGAGAACCTTTTCCGGATCTGGTTCTTGAAGCGATGGGGTTGGATTGAGACTGCAATGGTGCACCACTCTTCACAATCTTGATTCGAACAGACTGTTCTTCCTCGTCCTCAGGGAACGGTGCGATGCGGAGAGATGCAGGAACAGTTCTCTTGGACGGTTCCTTCTTTGACACATCGGACAGTTCTGTCAGATTTTTCTTCCTTGTCTGGACAGTCTGTACAGCAGATACCTTTTCTTTTCCTTTGGTGGTTTTCCTTGTTCTGGGCAAGAATTCTTCAGGAACTTCAGAGGCATCAAAGGGAATGTGCATCTTGCTCACATCTCCCAGTCTGATTGGTGAAGGAAAGATCACATCTTCATTCAAGCGATCCTCTGATTCCAGAAACTCTTTGATAATACCTTTCTTTTCGAAAATAACAGTCAGCAGCGAGCCAAAAGGAAGGTATCCTTGGCTTTTCTCCAGATAGTTGATCAAGTAGTTCCACATCAAGTGGGCAGGGTTAATTTTCACTCTTTTCAGGATCTTGTACAGTGCGTACCTTGCATGAGCATTTACATAATTTCTTGCACCATCCTTTGGTAGGATAACCTTGCTAATCACAACATTGTTGAACTTTACATCATCAATGAGATTGCCTACCTCCACAGTCAGTGGTTCCTCTTGATTCTTCCAAATGCACTTCCAGTCATCAACTTTTGCAAACCAATTTGGGGAATATTTTTCACCAACTTCCAACTTCACATTCAGTGCTTCAGCCATGTCGTTGAGAGTCACTGAGATGATCTTGTCATTTACTTTGGAATTAATGACTTGTCTGTGATTTATCACAACGGCACAGTCATAAAATTCCTTTACCAAAGGCACATACACCTCACGCTGAGCCATGGTGTACACCGTCTCCCAGTCCTGATGAAGTAAGTCTGCAAGCCCAGCCATCTTCACGAAGGCAAACACCTTCAGATCAAAGTACCTTGGGGACACAAGAGAGTTGTCACCCAGTTTCTCAGTTTTCACGGCTCCAACCTCCTTGAGTTGAACAGAGCGTTGGCGGTTGATCCTCTCTGATCTCCTCTGGATGATCTCCATTTCTTCAGCAGAGTAAGGTGTTTTACCACCTTTCTTGGATTGGGCCTTAGATTTGGAAGGGGCTTTGGAAGAGGTAGCAAGAACTCCGGCCATTTGGGAATGAGAGGAAGTTTTAGAGAAGGCTTAGGGTTTCTTTACTTGGAAGAGAGAGAGAGTAAGTGTCAAATGAAGTGAGGTGAAAGAGAAAGAAGGAAATATTTTGGATATATTTGATTTGGAATAAGGAATAGCAGTTTTGGATGGTGTGCAGATGGCGGTTTTCTTTTCATGAGAGAGAAACTATTAAACAATTGAGCAGTTGAGACCACGCGCGTTAAAAGTAAGAGAGATAACTGCTTCGCATTTAATGTGATGAGACCTTTCAAAGTTCACTGTTGTAGCACGTGCAAGAGTAATGATGCATTGAACTAAACAATGTCTTTGCCAGCTGTTAACCAAACGATATAGATTTCCTGAGAGCAACTTCATTGAACAGAGAGTTGTTGAACGATTTGATCTACTGGTTGAACAGTGAGGAGACAGAACAGTGCGGATGTTCTTCGAAGAACGAAACCTGCAAAATAGAAACCTTTGTTTCCATACCTTTTATTGAGCAGAGTGCATATTTATCCTTGTTCTTAGATCTGAGAATCTGCCCTCCAAAAGAGGTTTCGTGAGTATGTCAGCAAGTTGATCTTCTGTGTGTATATGAGATATATCAATGTTTCCCTTTGCCACAAGGTCTCTAATGAAATGATGTTTGATCTCAATGTGCTTTGTTCTTGAATGCTGAACTGGATTCTTGGCAATATTGATAGCACTTGTGTTATCACATAAAAGAGGTATCTTGTTTTCATGAATGTTGTAATCCTCAAGTTGATGCTTTATCCACAGGAGTTGTGTACAACAAGAACTTGCTGCCACATATTCAGCTTCAGCAGTGGATAAGGAAATAGTGCTTTGACGTTTACTTGTCCAGGATACTAAACAGTTTCCCAGAAAGTGACATCCTCCACTAGTGCTTTTCCGTTCAACTCGATCACCAGCATAATCCGCATCACAAAATCCTTTCATCCTGAAATCTTCACCTTTCTCATATAATAGACCAAGATTAGCAGTACCAATTAAATATCTAAAGATTCGCTTAACAGCACTAAGATGAGATTGCTGTGGGTTTACCTGAAACCTTGCACATAGACAAACACTAAACATTATGTCTGGTCTGCTGGACGTTAAATAAAGAAGTGAACCAATCATCCCTCTGTACGATGTTGGGTCAACTGGTGAGCTTTCATCACTTTTGTCCAGAACAGTGTTGGGATACATAGGAGTACTCATCTCATTTGACTTGTGCATGTTGTATTTCTTGAGCATATCCTTTATGTACTTGGACTGATGTATGAAGATCTTGTCTTTCTCTTGCTTGATTTGAAGTCCCAGAAAGAATTTCAGTTCTCCCATCATACTCATTTCAAATTCACTTTGCATGAGAGTGGAAAATTCTTTACACAGTTTATCGCTAGTTGCACCGAAGATGATATCATCAACATACAATTGTACAAGGATGTAGTCGTCCTTCAATTGCTTCCTGAAGAGGGTGTTGTCAATCTTTCCTCTTGAAAAACCATTCTTCATGAGAAAGTTGCTTAGACGATCATACCAAGCCCTTGGGGCTTGTTTTAAACCGTACAGAGCTTTCTTCAACCTGTACACGTAGTCTGGAGTGGATGGTTCTTCAAAGCCTTGAGGTTGCTTCACATAGACTTCCTCTTCAATTACTCCGTTCAGAAAGGCGCTTTTGACATCCATTTGATATAGCTTGATGGAATGTTGACATGCAAAAGCTAGGAGTATCCTTATTGCTTCAATTCTTGCAACTGGTGCGAACGTTTCAGTGTAGTCAATTCCTTCTTGTTGGTTGTAACCTTGTGCTACTAGTCTCGCTTTGTTTCTAGTGACTTTCCCATTTTCATCCATCTTGTTTCTGAAGACCCATTTAGTACCAATGATAGATTTTCCAGTTGGTCTTGGAACTAGGGTCCATACTTGACTTCTTTCAAATTGATTTAGTTCTTCTTGCATAGCCAGAATCCATCCTTCATCTTGTAGAGCCTCTTCAACGTTCTTTGGTTCAATCTCTGAGATGAATGCGCTGTTTGATTCTTCTCTGAACGCTGATCTGGTCTTTACTCTTTCTGATACACTTCCAATGATTTGCTCTGGTGGATGATCACTTCTGTACTTCCACTCCTTTGGAAGTGAGATTCCGCTTGAAGTCATGACTTGGTCAGACTGTTCAGGAATAGTACCAAGAGGTGACGGAGATTGATCTTCATGAACTGATTCTGATGGTTGAGCTCTTGTTGTGTCGTCATCTGCTTCATCATGATCTGATAGGTCTAGATTGAGAAAATCTCTTTCTAAACGATCAACGGCCTTGATTGAACTATCATCGAACTTGACATTGATAGATTCTTCAACAACTTTTGTTCTTGAGTTGTAAACTCTATAGGCTTTGGAGTGAGAAGAATATCCAAGGAGAATTCCTTGATCAGACTTATTGTCAAATTTTCCGATGTTGTCCTTGGTGTTGAGAATGTAACACTTGCATCCAAATGGATGAAAGTACGATACAGTTGGCTTTCTATCTTTCCATAGTTCATATGGAGTCTTTTTCAACATGGGTCGCATAGATATTCTATTCTGAATGTAGCATGCAGTTTCAATAGCTTCAGCCCATAAATACTTTGGTAGGGAGGTTTCACTGAGCATTGTCCTTGCCATTTCTTGAACTGATCTGTTCTTCCGTTCAGCTACACCGTTTTGCTGTGGTGTCCTTGGAGCTGAGAACTGATGGCTGATACCTTCTTGTGCACAGAATTTTTCAAAATCTTCATTCACAAACTCTCCTCCTCTGTCACTGCGAATGGCTGTGATGCAGTAGCCCTTTTCATTTTGAACTCTTTTGCTGAAGATCTTGAATGCTTGGAATGTTTCATCCTTGCTTCTTAGGAAGTAGACCCAATAGAATCTTGTGTAGTCATCGATAATGACAAAACAAAATCTTTTTCCAGAAACACTAGCTACCCTAGTGGGACCAAACAAATCCATATGTAAGAGGTCCAGAGGTTTGCTAGTACTGACAAAGTTTTTAGCACGACAGGAGGTACGATGCTGTTTGCTTTGAGTACATGCAGAACATGTAGCATCAGATTTAATAGATAGTTTTGGCAAACCACGTACTAAGTCATTACTTATGATTTTAGTAATGGTCCTTAAGGATGCATGCCCTAGCTTCCTATGCCAAAGCCATGTATTATCCTCTGATGATACTAGACAAGTTACATTTTGATTTGCTAGGTTTTCCAAGTTCGTCTTATATAGATTCCCTTGTCTCTGAGCTTCAAAGATGATTTTGTCATCGGAATCAGTAACACTACACTTCACTTTATTAAAGGAAACAGTGAACCCACTATCACATAATTGACTTATGCTAAGTAGATTATGTTTTAACCCTTCAACTAATAAGACATTATTAATTACTGGAAGAGGTTCCTTACCAACAGTACCTTCTCCAACAATGAATCCTTTTTGATTTCCACCAAAGGTTACACATCCACCATCAGATCTAACTCGAATCTTGGGGAACATAGACTTTTCTCCCGTCATATGACGCGAGCATCCACTGTCCAGGTACCATTGTTGGCGTTTCCTTCGTTCTGTTAAGTAAATCTGCAACAGGAATTATTGATTTCTTAGGTACCCAGATTTTCTCATCATCTTCATCATCATCTGATCCATCTACTGAAGCCATGAGAGCGAATAGAGATTCTTCATCTTCTTCTTCCTCGTCATCTTCAGAGTTGTTTTCAGAATCATCCCAGCCAGTTACTAGAGCTTTCTTCTTCTTGTAGAATGGTTTCCTGACAGGCTTTTTAGCTAGTCTAGGACAGTCTGGTTTGATGTGACCTGGCTTTTTGCATTCGAAACATGTAATGTTGCTTTTGTCTGCAGTTAAGGTGCTTTCACCTTTGTGTAGAAAGGATTTCTTTTTCTGACTTGATTCTCTTTTGTTGTCCTTCTTCAGGCCTTTTCCTCTTTGTTGTTTGATCCACATCTTTTTGAACTTTCTGTTGAACAGTGCTTGCTCATCATCGGACAGTTCTTCTGAGGAATCTTCTTCATCAGACATTTCTTTCGTCTGACTGTTTTTGGAGATGTTAGCTTTGAAGGCGATGCTTTTCTGCTTCTTTAGGCTTTCATCTTGAGAAAGTTCAATCTCATGAACCTTCAGAGATCCCAGGAGATCTTCAAGTTTTAGTGTGCTAAGATCTCTTGCTTCTTGGATAGCAGTAACTTTGGGTCTCCATCTTTTAGGAAGGCACCTCAGTATTTTTGTGATTTGATCAATGTGTGCGTATGTGCGATCGAGATTTCGAAGACCATTGATAATGGTTTGAAATCTTGCGAACATTTCATCAATGGTTTCATTTTCCTTCATTTTGAAGGTTTCATATTCAGCCACTAGTAAACTTACTTTGGCTTGACGTACATTTGTTGTACCTTCATAGGCAAGCCCTAGAGCTTCCCATACTTCTTTGGCAGTTGCGAGTCCATCAACTTTGTCCAACTGAGCTTTGCTTAAGGCACATAAGAGAAATAGTTTTGCCTTTGAATTGAGTTGATAGTCTTTGCGTTGAGCTTCTGTCAGCTGATCTTTCTTGATGGGTTCACCAGCGTCATCTTTATGGACGATGTTGCCATTTTCAACGATATCCCACAACTTGTAGCTTGAGGATTCTATGAAAAGTTGCATGTGCGTCTTCCAGTAGGGATATTCGGTTCCATCAAAGAAAGGAGGCTTGTTGGTGGATGAGCCCGTAGCGATAGCTTGATCTTCTGCCATGGATCTTTACTCTACACCTGTTAAGATGTTAGTTCTAGAGCCTAAGCTCTGATGCCAATTGATATGTAAATAAGTAACACAAGAAAGGGGGGTTTGAATTGTGTTCTTAAAAATTACTTGTTTAAACTTTAGTTTATGAAAAGAAGATAAGTTCTTAAGAAAATTGTTCTGGTGACTTTTCAAAAACTGTTTAGTGCAGCGGAAGTAAGTAAATAAAGCAGAACGATCAGCACACAGGAATTTATACTGGTTCACCCTAAACGATTGGGCTACGTCCAGTACTTGGCCACCACCAAGATTTTCACTAGCAAGTATCAAGGACTTCTCCAATACAAGTATTAGACAGGACTTCTCCAAGTATTATCACGGACTTCTCCAAGTATTGTACAAGACTCCTCCTAGTATTATCACGGACTTCTCCAAGTATTGTACAGGACTCCTCCTACAATCAACAAGATTGTTTGGCTCTACAGGAAATCTCTTCTCAAAAGAGTTGGTGTAGACAATTTATGGCACTGGAACTCTCAAGTGTTTTGGGTTCTGAAAAGACGTTGGAACACACAGGAGTTCAGAATCTAAGAGAGAAGTAAGAGAAGAGGTTTGACTCTTTTAAGGTTTGGTATTCTCTCTTGATTTAGCAGAGGTATGAGATCGGATTTGACTCTTAGGAAATCTGCTGTGAGCTTTTAATGCTTTGAAGAATGTTTTGATTAACTGCTCTGAGTTCTTTCTTTTCTTGCAATAAATTTTTCTCTTCTTGTCTTCAATCTTCAGATATGTCCTTTATATATGATCTTGCTAGTTGTGTAGCCGTTGAGACACAAAATCTGGCCGTTGTTTGTAGCCGTTGTGAGTGTCATCTAACCATTGATTCAAATCTCCGGTTGGTAGCTTCATTAAATGCATGCTGCTGTTCAAAGCTATCCTTTAGCCAAAAAGGTGTACTTTGTCAGCTAGTAGGTGGTGATAGCTTTGGGCTACTTTGCAGAAGAGAGACATTTTGGAAAATTGATGTTGACGTGTTGTCCTTTTTCCTCTTCATTGGTCATCGAGACTTCTCTCTTCAAAGGTAAATCAGTTTGCACGTGACCAGATTAGTTTCCTTCTGACTAAAGCATGGGGCAAATAGTTGAGATACAATTTTGACTTTCCCGCTCAAAGACTTCTTCTGAAATTCTGAGGTATGACGTGGCATAGAACGATACAAAATAAGTGTCTTCCTAGTTTACTGGACGATGCGATCATATCTTGCGTAAACTTCTTTTTCCTTATAAGGCTTAGGCATATTCGTTGAAGCATGCGACCTTATAATATATATTTCCTGAAAAATGTCATTAACATCTGGAATTAGATTTTAGTAGAGAAAAGTATTTATAAAAATTGTTAGGATCAAAATAGGATTGAAACACGTTGTAACACGTTTGAACTTAACAATCTCCCCCTTTTTGATAATGACAATTTTTATTGAAAAGGATAATGATCAAGAGTAAAAAGAATTTATGCTCCCCCTAAATTGGGTAAGATAAATGTTAAAAACAACTTATTCAAAACAACCTATGTGAATGCATTTCTGAATACGTGCTCTTCATTGTTATCTCTGTAAACCTTCTTTTACCGCTTTCCTTATATTGAAAATCACGAAAATAATTTATCAAACATCTTTTTATCTGCTCAAATCAATGTTTAACGGGTGGAACTAATGTTCACACAATCCCTAAGGACGATAAAACCGTATCTGCTTTACTACGATTGAATCATAAGGGTTTGGTTCCAAAGAGTACAGACAACAAGGAAAAAACCTTTATCACCAGCTCTCTTTTCGGAGATTGTGACTATCGGCGGTTTACTAGGTCCTCAAAGACAAGCGGCTCTGACTTTCAGGAACTCGGATGCTTCTTTGTTCCCTGAGGCGTTTGGGAGGACCAGGTTGGATTTCTCTACTACTCAACCCATTCCTGAGATGGATCTCATTGGGGAGGGAAAAGACCATCATGTGATGTGCCTTTCTTCTAAACCTCGTGAGCTCTCTTTCGCGAGGGGTTCTGCTCAGATGCGATGGTTTGCTAAGGAGGGTCAGGGCTTTTCTTTGTGGTTCTGTGGATAAATTCCCCTACTCAGGTTTTCCCCCTAAGTTGCTGCCCCAGTTTCTGATTGGTTGGTGGAGGCCTCTTTCTTGCGGCGGGTGGTTGCGGTAGGTGGGGGAGTTCCTTCTGATGAAGTTCCGGTTGATTTTCCTAGGGGAAGAGGTGAGTCGAGTTTGTGTGTAGATTGTGTTGAATCTTGCAGATTACCCAAGCGTCAAGGTCGCCCTAGGAAGCATGGTAGAGATCTTCTTACTTTTTGTCATGACAGTGCTTTAGGGGGAGGTGCTGCCAGCGATCGAGGCCCTTCACTGATGTCTCCTCGTGGGCGGCCCGGAAAGGTGGCGAATCTGAGTGTAGAGCTGGAGTTTGGGAATTTTTTTCATCTTCAAGTCGTGGAGTGGTTGATGTGGACCCCGTGTGCAAACAATTGGTGCTCTTTGAGCCTCAGTCTCCTAGGGGCCCTTTGAGGGTTATGACGAGGGCGAGGGCGACGTTGGCCTTAGGAAAACGGTTGGGGCTGTCTTACGATTGTTCGGATGTATTTGCCCTCCAAGGCATAGCGGATAATATTAGATCACGTAGGATGGTGCATAGTTGATTGGTTGATCCGTTTTGGCAAGTTGTTGGTTTTTTGTCTATATGGTTATGGGGTTGCTTTTAGTTGATTGTGGGTTAGGTCTTTTTGTTGCACGGACTTTCTTTTCCCATTATATTGTTCTCTACTTGGATTTCCTTTGCTTTAAAAAAATAACAATCACAATCATGATAATAATAATAATAATAGTAATAATAATAAATAATAAGAATAATAATTAAATTACTAATAAAAATTCTATAATTCTAGTAGTAGAAATGTGGGATTTACAGAATATAATATATATTAAACAATATTCTATCAACTAGTATGATCAACGCTAAGTTAATTAATTGCGTTAGTTTAAGCCTTAAGTGTGTACGTAGCATGCGTATAGAGTCGACAAAAGTGTAGTGTCGACCATCCTAATCACGCTAAATAGATAACTTCAGCCTTTAACATGAGTCACAAAATTGACGGTAAGCTAACGCTAAATTGACTTTCGTACTCGACTTTTATCTTATTAGTGTGGCTTATAGATGATGTTAATTAGTCTTTTTCTTCTAGTACTTTTACTTTATGTAATTATATCATATATTTCCTAAAGGAAGGTCTCTAAAATGTTAAACAAAACAAAAAGTTATAAAGCAATAATGAACATATTAATCAAATTTAGTTTACTGGTATAAGTTATAAGAATGTCTTATTTAACACTATGAATTATTAGTCGAATTACCCAAGAAATATAACATTATTATTTTTTATTTAGTCTTCCTTTTTTATTGATATCATATCACATCACATACAATAATAATCAAACACAAACCATTTCTAATCACTTGGATTCCATGCAAAACACGCGAACCGTTCCTGTCTAGATTCTTTTAGATCTAGGATTAAACATGGTCCTGGTTGTTGTACAAACCAATAGAGGAATTTGTGGCCACGATCTCTTTTTGTTTGGTATACATCAAACCATTTTGTGATATTTAACCATTGAAAGGAGCAATAAAAATCTGTTGTGCCCCAAAAGTTGGGTTTGAAACTCCATTCATAGAATTGACCTCTATGGAGAACCTTCACCCCTAGATCATCATCCTTAGATTTGCAGTGAAGTGTTAAGTCTACACCACCCTCCAAAGAATTTACGACTCTCACATGTGTTCGGACAAATAAAACACCATAGACTACTCGCAAAAATAAGCAAAGTAAAACGACACTTTTATGAAATAGAGACATTACACCTTGGTTGATGCATTAGTTTATGCGAATCACTGTCATAAATATGCTACTATCTCAAAGTCCGGTTTCTCGAAAATGAGTGGCTCACTTTAAACAGTAAAGAAAGTCAATACAACTATTGATTGAGTTGCTTTATTGAGTCCTTAAAGTAAGTAATCACAATTAAAATTAATTCAAATATTAATTATCAATCATAAAAGGTTCAAAATTAATAATTAATATTTATCATATACTATATACTATTTCCTAAACCAAAAAATGACAACTCTGACAAGTGTCACCCTCTCATTTCATGCCTTTTTGCATAAGTTTTCTCTCTCATACTATACTTAGTAGGTAGATGATGTTATGTTTATATTTCTATTTTTTTTTGAAATTTAAAATATTAAATAATTCCATATTTTTCAAAAATATTAATTTATTAATAATTAATTTAATAGATATTAATGACATTATGATAATTTAAAAAGTCAATTGTGGCTTTTTAAAAATAATATACTCTATTAATTTGATATTTAATGGTTTTTATTGACATTAGAATAATTAGTAAAAGTCAATTGTAATTTTTCTACCATTAAGATATATGTTGATAAAGTCTTTTTATAATGATTTGGTTATTTTTTATATTACAAAATAAATAAAAAATGATTGTAATATCTTATGTCCAAAATAATATCGAATAAGTCATCAAAAAAATTGATATCAAATAGTTTTAAAGGATTGATTTGTAAATTAACTCAAAAATTTGTATTTTATGTTTTCGTATTCACATCTGGAAGATTAAAATGGTTTTGGTATATTGATTCCAAACATAAAATATTAGAAAAAAAATGGAATTAGAATGTAATTAGAAGTAGAAAAAAAACTTAAATAAGTGATATACGTTAAAAAAGAAAAACAAGAGAGAAAATATGAAAAGTATGATATATGTCGATAACGTACTCTTATTCCATCCGTGCATGGCGCAGGATCAATACCATTATATAATTAATTAAGAATATATATCAAACATATTAAGTATCAAAAATAAAGTAGTTAGGAACACAATAAATTATGCACTATTTAAATAATATTATATTTCATTCACTTTTAACTAATATGTTTATGCGTATTAGTTTGAAGAAAAAAAACATAAATACATAAAATAAAATTACATTATATTTATTAAACTTTAGCATTAAATACATCAAGTAATGAAAACTTTCCTTTGCATTCAACACAATAAATAATAAAATTAAAACTAAAAAACTACATTGTAAGATCAAGTTTTGATCTAGTAGTACAACTCTATGTTTTGATGATTACAAGTTAACCTTTTGATATGAACAATTGTGGTACTCTAACGTGTTTTTCTGAGTGTGCTATCTACAGGCTCTGACCTCAACTCAATCTCACACAAATCAGAAGCACTGTGTTAAAGAGCGACCCAAGCAACGCTTTCGCACTCACCATGTTCAGTATGAACAGTGGAAAAGCTTCAGAAGTTCAGAAGTTATACAAACTCTGATGTGGACTCAGTCACTAGAAGTTCTGAAGATCCAGAAAGTCTGATAACCAAGAAACACTGAAGGCTCAGATATTCTGATGGTGTAGAAGACTCTGAAGATCCAGAAGCTGATTAGTGAAATTCTGATGTCCAGAAGCAAGATACTCTGAAGACCATGTACTTCCCTCTGAGTTCAGAATCAGAAGAAACAATGGTCAGAGGATCTGGGCTTTCCCTCTGACTCTGATCAACCGGCTTCACAAGTTCCAATATGAAGCATTCCCCTGATCAGAAGTCTCCTAGGTTTAAAGGTCAAGTCGCTATCCAAGTACAAAAGCAACTGTACCTTCCTGACGACCTACCTAACAGTCTCAGACATAGCAGAAGCTGGATTTTCCAGAACTGCCCTCCAACGGTAGCATTTTCCATGCAACTCTCAACCCTAATCCTTGGAGTATATAAAGTGGCTGGAGACTGAAAGATGCGGCTAGAAGCATTCACATACGCGCAAGATAAATTCAAATTCTTCTAAGCTTTCTTTCATCTGAAATTCATTGAGTTTACTATTAGCTTTTTAGAAGCAAATCTCTTGTAAACAATTCTCTGATAAACAGTTTGTTTAGTTCCTTTAGGAGATCAAGGTTGATCGGATCCTAGAGAAGACTAAGAGAGTGAATCTTAGTGTGAGCTAAGTCAGTGTAATTGTTAGTCACTTGTAGGTTTCAAGTGCAGTTGTAACTCTTACCTGATTAGTGGATTGCCTTCATTCTAAGAAGGAAGAAATCACCTTAACGGGTGGACTGGAGTAGCTTGAGTGATTTATCAAGTGAACCAGGATAAAATCCTTGTGTGCTTTTCTATCTCTTATCTTTAGCACTTAAGTTCTCGAAAGATTTGTCAAAATCTTTAAGGTGGAAGCTTTATACTGAAAACGTTATTCAAACCCCCCCTTTCTACCGTTTTTCATACCTTCATACATCTCCTTTATTATCAATATATATCAATCAATATCAATATCAATATCAATATATATTAGAAAAGAAGAACTTCTATCAGACTGATTTAGTGACGTGTCATTCTCACGTTAATTCTTGTCATTCTCACGTTAAATCTCATAAAACAAATTACACGTGTCATTCTCAGGTTAATTCTCATAAAAAAAATTCATTTTAAAATTTTAGATTTGATTAAGATTTAAGTTGTTTATTTCTTGATTTTATCTTAATTTATTTTTGATTTATTTTTAGAGTATTAATTACTATTTATGGTATTTTTATTGAATTTTCGGATTTTTAATTAATTCAGGATTTTATGAGTTTTTATTGTGATTTGCTAGATTTTGATAGTTTTTATCTATATTTATTTAGTACCTTTTTAAATTTTAGATTTGATTAGGATTTAGGTTGTTTATTTCATGATTTTATCTTAATTTATCTTATTATTTATTTTTAGAGTATTAATTAATTTTTATGATATTTTTGTTTTTATTTCTTGATTTTATCTTAATTTATCTTAAAATCCGAAAATTTAATAAAAATAACATAAAATTTAATTAATACTCTAAAAATAAACTTTTTCTTCATCTAAAATTTATTTCCATAACAAATCTTGAAACCGATTTTTTAAAGGTAATTTTAAATCTGATAAAAATTCCACGTGTCATTCTCAGATTAATTCTCATAAAAGAATACATTTTAAAATTTTAGATTTGATTAGGATTTAGGTTGTTTATTTCTTGATTTTATATTAATTTATTTTTAGAGTATTAATTAATTTTTATGGTATTTTTATTGAATTTTTGGATTTTTAATTAATTCAGGATTTTATGAGTTTTTATTGTGATTTTCTAGATTTTGATAGTTTTTATCTTTATTTATTTAGTACCTTTTTAAATTTTAGATTTGATTAGGATTTAGGTTGTTTATTTCATGATTTTATCTTAATTTATCTTATTATTTTTTTTAGAGTATTAATTAATTTTTATGATATTTTTGTTTTTATTTCTTGATTTTATCTTAATTTATCTTAAAATCCTTAATTAAATAAAAATCCAAAAATTCAATAAAAATAACATAAAATTTAACTAATACTCTAAAAATAAACTTTTTCTTCATCTAAAATTTATTCCATAACAAATCTTGAAACCGATTTTTTAAAGGTAATTTTAAATCTGATAAACTTTTTAATAAAATTTAAAATTTTAAAAGATTTGCCTTAATTATTTAAGATTTACCCAGATTACTCATTACTAATACTGCATCAATCATCTCCTCCCCTATATGCCTCTACTGTGAACCAGTTGACATGGAGGAAAAGTTAGGAAGATCACTCGAGTATGCAACTTGCTTCATGTGGTGCAGATAATTGTGTAATATGATAATTGTGTAAGTGTTTGACATAAATGTTGTTGAGTAATTAGATTATTTTCCTCCTCCTCTTTTGATATATTTGTTTCAATGTCCCTTATCTGAATTTTGCAATTGAAACTAATTCATCTTCTGTCCTGAGTTTTTTTTTCAAAAAGAAGGAGCTTGCGGTGCCTTCCCGTATGAGTCAAATCTCCATCTCGCGTTTCAAGGTATTTAGTTCTCTACTCTTTCTCTTCTTGCTTTGGATTATCAATATTTATTTGGGTTCTTATTTTCTGTTTTCATTTTATTTATTTGTTCTTTTCTGAGTAGGAGGAAGAGAATCCTAACAAGAAGAAACCATAGGAACCCAATAATTGACAAGAGTAGAAAGAAGAATCTAAGTTCGTGTGAGTGGTGAGTTTCTGATTCAGGTTCGATGTGAGCATTTTTTATAAGCTTTTCCCCCTCTAGATTGTGATTACTTCATTGGTATGATTTATGCTAGATTGTGGAGACCCCAAGTTACAGGTGCTCGGAGCTGTTTGCTGTTTTTTCCTATGGCTTCAACTCAGATATTTGGTATCAAAGATCTCTTTTACGTTTAATAATTCATTATATTTCTTTTCAAGTTGGTTATGATGCATGAAGGCTAATTAATTGATGTTCCTTCTCTTTTGAGTTAATTTGCTAGCCGAGATAAGATGAGAACGCTTAAATGATGAAATTCAAATCATTTCTTCACTAAATTTCAGTTTCATTGACAGGTTGAACTTAGCTGTCATTGTTTATGTTTATTTTCTCATAAGTTTTTTTTATCATTTGTGTATCAGGTTTTCCTTCATTGTTATGAGATAATTATGTTTCATTCTATGAGCCTGTCTCCTCAATTGCGGTTGCTTTGCATTAAGGAAGTTGAGTCTGGTCAAGTATTGTGATAATTTTTAAATGCTATCATCATCATTGTCCTTGGGTTGGATCTTTGGTTTGCAAACTTTATTTTTTTGGTGAAAGAAAGTTTTGGGAGAATGGGGGATTGATCCCATCTCAAAGTTCAAAGAAAAGTTGTTATGGTATTTGTAGTGAGTAGTTTCTTTTAGTTGTAGAATATAGAAGGTTTTGTATAATATTTTATATTTAATCCAGACTTTTTGATTAAAAGACAAATTTTCAGTGAACTGTGTTTTTGTGTCAGAATAACTTTGCTTTTTTCTTCCAAGTTTATTAGTCGGTGATGCATCATAATTTTAGGACAATCTAACTATTAAATGGTAGCTTAGTGGTGTATATTATTAGACTTGAAAGCAGGGGCGGATGCATGAATTTCAGAAAGGGGAGACTAAGATATAAATGAACATAATTTGTAAGAAAATTTCAATTTTTATCAACTAAAGAATGTGCATAAAAAAATAAACAAAACAAGAATGAAGTAGCAGCCCAACCTAAGAAAAAACTCCTTTGTTGAAGGCCAAAACTTAAAGGGCACATTTTACAAATAGTTGGTGCGCATAATTTTTATAACTTTTTTTTACAAGCAAAACACAAAAACCACAAATTTAATCTCATATAATCAGACCGATTAACAAAGTTATTAAAATTGGACCGTTGATCAAATCGGTGAGGGAATTGGTTCACCGTTCATTGGATCAATCGTAGTTGAATTGTTGTCTGACCGGTATAGCCGCTATAAATTAAATATATCATTTAAAAAAATTATATAGTAGATTACAAAAATTGATATTAAATTAAATAATTGCCAAATTTTAACTGAGAAGTTAAATTTATATTTACCTTAAATATCACAGATTCAAATTGATTTCAAATAGTTTTAGAGGATGGTTTAAAAATTAACACAAAAAAATGCTATCAAATGCTTCGTATAAGTTAAAACTATTCTTTTATATTTTTTATTACTATGTTGGAAAGAGGTGCAACTCTAATTTCAAAAAATGAGCAGTCCAATAGCTTTCACGTCTAATAAAAAAGACCCATATGTAACAAAACCCTAATATCTATTTCTAATTTCAATTGTTAGTGGATAACACAGAGGTTTAAAAGAATGTCTACTGAATCTGAAAGAGAAACGCAAACAACATAGAGATCACCCCTTCCTCTCAGCTCAACCTTCCCCCCATCCTCTCCTTCTCAAGTCTCACACTGCTTCAATTTTTTTTCTTGAGACATTCCTAAAATTCAGAGGGTGACTAAGCATGGACAAGTCACCCATGTGCCTCCGCCACTACTTGAAAGTGAATTATGTCATGGAAAATCTCTCTTCATTCCATGTATGTAATTTATGGCTTATGCTCCATAAACTAATCTCAGTGTAACTTTTAAAATTATGTGTCGTACGACGACTAGAGAACTATTAATATATTCGCATACAAATAATTATGTGTTAAAACTAACATAAAAATTAATTTTAATATCATTTAAGTACTTTTTTTAGTTTTTTAAACCAACTTTAGATGTAAATATAATTAACTGTTTGATAATTTGATGATAAAAATAATTGTGCGGAGATTAGAAAATATTAGTACAGATATAATTTATATTTATTTATGTTTAAAGAATTAAAAGTCCATTCAAGGGGAACAAGCATGAAAAATTAAATAGATAAATAAGTTTTGATATAATTTCTATACTATACAACACAATATCATGTTTTTATTTTTGGGCAACTCTCAATTTGACGATAAATTTTTTTGTGCGGAGATTAGAAAACATTAGTACATATATAATTTATATTTATTTATGTTTAAAGAATTAAAATTTCATGCGAGGGGAATGAGCATAGAGAAATAAGTTTTGATATAATTTCTATGCAACATCTGGAAGCCAAAATAAGTCTTAATGATAGTTTATCTTTTTTGCCACTTTATATTAGTTAATTCAGTATATGCTTACAAAGCACTAGAATTGAGTGTCTGAATTTATGCTCTTTAAATATCTACATCTTTCTTATGATTGTTCTTACATTTTTAGTATATCTTAAATTTTTTATAATTTAAAATATTGATTGACGTTTCAAATACAATAGACAAATCTCCCGTGCAACGCGGGTAAAAAACACTAGTATATATTAGAAAAGAAGAATTTCTCTAAAACTGATTTGGTGAGGTGGCAGCTCCTGGTTCAATCTCATAAGAAAAAATCCACGTGTCATTCTCAGGTTAATTCTCATAAAAAAAATCCACGTGTCATTCTATTAGATAACATCTCTTTTCCCGTGTTATTTTATCTTGAAACTGAATTTTAAAATATTTTCCCTAATTATCTTAGATTTAGCTATATCTTTTTTTTTTTTTTGAAAGATGACAAGATTTACCTATATCACTCCTTACTAAATTTATTTCCAAAACAAATCTTGAAACCATTTCCATTATCTTTTTAAATTAGGAAAAGTCTTAAGCTTAATTTACTGCATATTTACAGGATTCCTCTAATTTCTTCTTTTATTTTTTCTCATGATCTACAATATAAAAATAAAATATGTAGTGTTGATATTATAATTCATTAAAATTTTAAAATATTTTCCCTAATTATAATACAATAAGTTATAAATATGTTTAATTATTTTAGGAAATTAAAGTAGTGACAACCGCGTCCCCCGGCGACGCCGCTCGCAAGTTCCACAAACGCTTCTGAAATAGCTCTGTTCAAATCCTCGACAATCAATAATTGAATCTATTTAGCTTATTTGAGTTTTTATGGAGATATTGATTTTTACTGGAGAACTTACGCTTTCAAGCATAGTTTTAAAACTCGGCTCGGACCGGCCGGTCCGACCGGTTGGACCGGGACTCGATCACCTGACCAGTCCGAGCCTTACATCGGATCGGTTCTGTGTATGGCTCGGTGGAAACCGTTTGACTCGACCAGTTCATTGCTTGACTCGGTGACTCGGCCGGATTTTGGTTGAACCGGCGAGTCACCATTTCAATTTTTTTTTTCTTAAATTTCGTTGAGATGGATCTTTATGTTATTATTGAAAAGGCCCAACAATTATTAAATATATTGGGCCTGATTTTTGGACTAGAGATGAGCCTTTGAAACATTTCAAATAAAATAATGAACTTTTTTAAAAAAAGAGGTGTAGGGGAGAGTCGAACGCATGACCTGATGGAAGGGAGGAAAAGGCTTTCCCACTACACCACAGATGGTATTGTGATAGTGCACGACTATTATTTAATATATCTTTAATTTCATACAGCATTTAAATTTTTTATCATTTTTTAATATACACCGAGTCAAGCATTCAAACCAATGACTCACTGGTCCGACCAGTGACCCATTAACTCAGTACCCCCACCGAGTTGATCACCGAGCCGAGTCTTAAAACACTGCTTTTAAGTTGACCAAACATCCACTCAGGTAACCAACCTCTCCATGTCTACATCAATCCAGACGCTATTCCCAGTATGGTTCCAACGAAGAGAAAGTGATTCTTAAAAAAAAAACTGATTTTGATAGGAATTTTTTATTAGGGATTCTGCTATCTCTTTATCCCTTTTGCATATGATATTATACTATTACTTATACTAAAGTGGTGAAGTCCTATTAATTAGCATATCTTTTGTTTATGAACAACACACCTATGCAATTTTTCAGGATGTTTCAAAACAGAATTCTGCATCTTCTCGGACTACGTTGTTCTCAAACAAGTCTACTTCTCCAAATTCTTACTTTTATGACCTTGGACTTCCAGGTTTTTTATGCAGTTTTCTTTTCAATCTCTTTAATAGGTAAAGATAAAAAATGAACCATGACACTTTAATCGAATCATGATAGTGCTTGCCCATTACCATAGGAAGTAAAACCAATTCTATATTTGTTGAGGAATTAGCAGTTCGATTTTTCCAATTCTGTATGTGAATTCTTAGGATTTGCCGGACCTGCAATCTATAAGTGGAGCCAAAATGCTGGTATCTACTCTGATTGGTTTCATGTTGAACTTTGATCTAATATGTTGTTTAACTTGATCTCCTTTCCTTGGTTTTCTATTTCCTATATTTTCTTTTTAAATCAATTGTGTTGTATGTATGGTGGTTTGTTTTGAGATGAACTGACTTGTGAAAATCCTAAGGATTTTTTTCCCAGTCATTAGATGATGTCTTCATTTTGTAATCACTAATACTAGCACAAGGGTATCCTCATAGGAAATGGTTGAGGGATTTTAGGAAACAATTCTTGATATGGTTGAGGGATTTTAGGAAACAAAGAAAATTATTTATCTATATATTTGTTAGCTTTGCTTCCTTCAAACTACTAAAGCTTTATCTATATATTTTTTATCTACATATTTGTTACATTGCAGATACATGACAACATATTTCCTATCTTTAATTTGTGGGTGGATACTTGATTAGATAGGTACCATGAAAACCAATACCAAATCAAGGCAAAGGAAGAAACCGGAAACATTGTATCCTGAAGGAGCTTGACTAGAGGAGCATAAAGCTAAAATCCCTTAAAGTGAATGACAAATATCATTTTATTTTTCTCTTATTTTTATTTTTGAGGGAAGGGGAACACTACACTTTCTCATTTAATGTGAAATGTGGAACCATTGTCTGCTTCCATGAGCAGAATGTTGAATTGGATTCCTTTAAATTTTCCTTGGGTCATGTTTTGGTATCTATGGTTGTAAGGTTCATTTTGGCTGTAGTTTTGTTATAAGTGGTGGTCATGTTCTATTGAGCTTCTTCATCTTAAACTTGCATATGTCAATCATAGACTGTGTTAAACAGTGTGAATTTAGTTCTTCTATTTAGTCATTTCTTGGTCATGTGAAATTGTGTGATACTCATTAATTTTCTTCACCATACCTTTTGCTATCTTTGAATGAAGAAATTTGTTTGCAGGTACTGCACATTTGATGGATGTTGACATTTATTATTTTATATATCTGTTATGTAATCAATGATTATATCAACCTTTTAAACTATTATGATTGCAGGTAGCATATGAAATGACAACGAACAAAGACTAGAATCCAAACTATTGCAACTATAACACTTCAAAGTTCTAAAAATAAATGTTGGCTTTATTTCTTGAAGGACCTAGAAGATATGAAGCTTGAAGACATATCAAAGCTTAAAAAGACCTCTATTCACTTAATTGGATACAATTATTGTGTGAATTCTCATTATAATGGTGAGTTGGACTCAATGGTTTTTTAGTATTCTTCTTCGTTCTTTGTTTTATATTCCTGGTGAATTAGTGTGAACGGAGTTTTTCATTAGTTGTGGTTGTTGCTATATTTTTCCATTTATCCAAGATAAGTGCGTTTAATTAAATGTTTAAGCTATCATGTTATGATTTTTTCCTTGAGCTGTGTTGTGCACCTGTTGGGTTTCTATGAATTTTATGTTTTGGTTTACATTTCAAACTGTTACCGTTCTTACTCTTATTTATTTATAATTAGCAGTCAGTTTTACATTGTTGGCATCGGTATTAGAGCAGAAGTGGCATCAAGTTCTAAGAGCCTCTATTTCTTTAGTCTTTTTTTACTATATATTGATATATCCATGAATGATTTATGTTAAAATCTCCTTTACATATTAAAAGTCATATGATCCTGGGGTACAAGTGGTCTTGGAAATAATTTTTAGCTTTTATCTTTCCACACCTCTTAATTATCTTCAGATTGTCAAGACTTCATTTACATGTTTAGGCTTTACCTATCTCTGTAAAAAATGGCTCCTAAGGGGCGTACTTTCATGTTGATCTCTTTTCCCTTTTGAATTAGTTTCTTCCTGTAATTTTATGACTTGAAAACCTTTGGATTATGTTCTACAATTCAAGAAGTCATGCTAGAGGAGAAGGTTCACATTAACATTGTTGTCATTGGAGGTTGACCTTTATTTTATTCTCATTAAATATTGTGTTCACTTTTATTTGTTCTCTATACAAGCTAATTTTCCTTTTTTTATGTTTATATGTAGCAAGTCCCTGAAATATTCCCATTAAAAACAAGAGAGTGAAGCAAACAAGTTTTTATACCATTTGAATGTCACGGTAAACAAGTTACATGGATAGGAAAAGCCCTCATTGCAGGCAGTACTAGAGTTACAAAAGAGAAGAGGTTATAAGATCAAATGTGTTGTTATGTTTTTGGTAGTTGGTTTACCCCATGTAAAGAATTTTCTCCTTCAACCATGTTGCTATTGTGGCGTGTGGAATTTTACATTTGCAGAAGATTCAAAGATTATTTGCTCATAAATGAATTCTAAGAGCAGTATCGTGTAATAAAGTAATTTGAGCCAGAAAATGGATGGAAGATCAGATTAGTTTTGTAGTCAATGCATAATTTTGTTATTTAAACATAATTTATGATGCATTGAAATGAATACATAAGCTTTTACATGGGTCATGGTTTTGAAAAAAAGGAAATACAAACGTCGCCAAAGACTGATAAGAGTGGAGAATATAATTGGTTAAATGATAGATGATACATGAATAGAAACCTAAGCATACCTTGATTTTCTTAAGCAAATCATAGTATGTGAGACATACAAGAGTTAGTTATAATAATATTAACCTCCACCTATGGTAAAGGACCCAAGAAACCAAGTAGAATTTTAAAACCTCCGATTTCTTTCTCTTCCCTAATTTTTTTCTTTCTTCTCTTTGCTTTGTTACTCTCTAACTTTTTCTTAGTTATTCAATTGTACCGATTTCAATCTATGCAATAAGAGTCTTAATTTAAGATTTTTTGTCCACTTTGCTCATCATTTCCTACTCTTCTATTCCATTTGTTATTTATTATATTTTTAATAACCAATGTATTGATTAATGTATCAAATACAATAAACATATTCCTCGCGCAACGCACGGGTAAAAAACACTAGTTTATTATTAAAACTTGAGGATGATTTTTAAATAATAATAATCAATATCAATAAATCAATCATCAATCAACCAATCACCAATATCAATATCATCAGTCATCATTATCATCAATCATTCAATATTAATATCAATATAAATCATCAATCAATAAATCAATCATCAATATCAATCAATCATCAATAGGAAATCTAGAGAGATGTGCTCTCCCCTCTCTCTAGGTGCTGGTGCGGAGGCACTGGGAATAGGAAACCTGAACGGAAATGGAACAGCTTGGAGATCGCAAGGAAGAGGAAAGGAACCGTGGAGATTCGACCGGTAGGCAAGCACCTCTAAGGCTAAGGAAGGGAAAGATCTCAAGACAGCGCAAAAGAGGAGAAAACATCCAGAGAGGAAGCAACTGGGTGAGGGCACTACGTCTACGTTGTTTGTGGATTGTAAGACCCGAGAGAGTTAAGATAAATAAACTCGGTCAATTTCTCGGTTTAGTGCTTTAATGCTCGGTTAATGTGATGTTTATGGGTGTGACCTTGTACGATGAATTTTATCTTAGGAATGTAGTATTTTGATTATTAATATCGAAGTTATTTTCCAAGTGTTTCATTCTTCGTTCGTCGGAGAATTCGGCTGCACTACGGAAAACGGTCGAACCGACGAGTTTCGCCGAGAGCGCCCTTTCGTCATTGAATTATTATTTGAATGTGAAATAAATATTTTCCTTATCATTACGATGATCCACGCGTAATTTCGAGAATTTTGACTGTAATATCGATATAGGGTCGCGAAACTCGCCCGGTAGTGTTTTCGGCTCGAAAACGAGTCGAGTTCGACTCGTAAACGAGCCAATCACGAAATTGGCTAGAAAATATCTGATTGTGAGGTTGCATGTTCAGATTTGGAGTGTTGGAGGGAAAGGCTAACAGGATAGGGTTCATGAACCAAGATAAAAAGACCAGTAGCATGATGACTTTGTCAAAGTAGTGTGCATGGGAAAACGGACCAAAACCACAAGTACAAGCCATCCTTTGACCTTGGGAGCTGTCCATATTCTCATCATAGAAGCTTCCCATCAGATTTCTGAACCAAAGGGAAGGAAAGGAGAGGACTTTAGAGAGATAAGTGAGAGAGAGTGAACATCATCTTCATCTTATCTTCATCCTTCTTACCAAAAACTGAAATCTTCATCATCTCTAAACACCACCAAGAAATCATCTTTTGTCTTCCATTCCTTCACAAAAGAGTTAGCATTCAAGGTGAGGATCATGGTGATGGTTTCCAAATTCAAAAAGGAGCTATCTTTCTCTTCACCTTTTCTAAAAACTGAGTTGTTGTTGTTGCATGTTTGTGGTTAGCTTGTGGTCTCTTTGGCTTCATGCATGTGAAAAGTGTTTTGAAAAAGGTTGAAGCTTGATGTTAGGGCTTCATGCTCTTGTGTTCTGAACCTTAGATTTCGAAAATGGAGAGCCAAGGAAGAAAACTACTCATCATAAAACCTTTTCTTGTTCAAAAGGTTGAATCTTGATGTTTCAATGTTCTCATGAAGTAAAGACTCCAAGAGTAGGTTTCCAAGCTTGTTTCTTAAGAGCCTTGAGGCTAAAAGTTCAGTTTTTAACTCTCAAAGATCATTCAAAGTGTTGTTTCAAAACTCAAAACCCATGAACTCTTAAGACTAAGTTCATTCATGAGAAGTGCTAGACTTAGTTAAGAGTGTGTGTGATTTCTATTTGATTTTGATGAATGATGGTTGTGTGCATTGTGTGCTTGTGTGAAGGTGAAGAACACCTTGTTCATTTCATTACGAGGAGCTAAAGGCTAGGAAGGAAATCAGACTAGAGGAGTTAAGGAGAAAGCCACCGATCGAGGTAAGGGCACTTCCGGGTCTTGGACTTTAGCGTGCACGAATTGTGTGTTAGGAATTGCATGAACTTGTTTGATGACTATGAACATGTTAAGACCTTGGAAGACTTATGTAAATGAGCTTAGTATGTTGTATGATCCTTATAATCATGAAAGGGAACTTAAAGGTTAAGTCTTGGGCTAAAAATCAAGTTAAAAGTGAGGAAATGGATGAAACTCGGAAGAGGTACAGAACCGCGACGCATGTGCGTGCTTATCTGGTGCACATGCGTGGGGAACCTGCAGCTATGGGCGCATGTGCGTGGGTAGACGACGCACATGCGTGGGACTTCTGTCCCTCCAGCGCCAAGAGACCTTTTTTTTTTGCTACTTTGAACTGTTTTGGGCATAACTCCTTGGATACGAGTCTAAATTGTGTCAAACCACTTTTATTTGAAAGCTAACTTAAAGGGCTTCAATCTGTCAAAGTTTCATAATTTTTGGACTGCTGGTTTAATACAGTTTGCAATTTTAGTTCACCCCTTTTTCTGCTGCCGAGTAAGCTGGACAGTTCGTATTGTTTTGGGCATAACTCCTTGGATATGAGTCCAAATCGGGTGAAACCAATTTTATTTGAAAGCTAACTTAAATTCCTTAAATCTGTGAAAGTTTCATAATTTTTAGATTGCTAGTTTAATACAGTTTTCAATTTTAATTCTACCATTTTCTGCTGTTTTGTTGCCCTGAATTATATGCATGATATACATGAATTTTATGAGTTAAGAATGCTTGATTAACATGAGAAATTGTTTATGAACATGATAAATGATAACATGCTTAGGTGCCTTGATGTTTGAGAACATGATTACTTGTGAGAACATGCTTACTTGTTGAGTACATGACTACTTGTTGAATATGATATGATGAACTCTTAGGATGTTCATGATGAATGTAAGTCTTGAGTTATGTTCCTATGATGCATGATATAGTATGCCCTGATATTTATCGAATGATAAGCGTTGTATGGGCGATATTGATCGAATGAGATCGAACGTGGAACCCACGATGGTTGGGCTACCGTGGCGACGGATAGCTGGTGACACCTATGAGTTGGTGACCCCGATCACTCATGTTAAGGTGTGGTGAAGTCGTCATCAAACGACAGAAGACTATAACTTTGTTGTTTGACTAATTCATTGAACATATCATTGCATTGACCGAGGGTACTGCTTGGATAGGGTACGCCGAGGTGTTGGCTAATGACTGCATGGGAAGGGTCATTAGATAAGTGGCAATTGACTGCTGGATGGGTCTTTGTCCCGCCTGCCTGGTATGGAGTTGGCGTTTATCCGGATCATGGTGTGCATTGAGCATTGAGCATATAGCATACGCTAACAATATAGAGACACATAGGTTCCCTTGAACGTCGTTGACGTAAGAACTTTGGTTGTTGTCTTGTGGCTTGTGTTAGACGATTGAATTCCCTATAAGGTGCAACGTGTGGTTGTGGGCCTTGTGCCTTGCTTGTTGAAGTGTTATCCTTATCTTATGCTACATCTAGAATTCCTTAGGGATGTATTAGTATGCCGTTGGTAAGATTCTTGATAGGTGATTATATATGTGAATATGCATGCTCTTACTTGCTCGTATGTGTGCACGTCCTAATTATGGCCTTGTGGTATAAGAAGTTGACCCTTGCACCTTTTCTCTGTTATAAATGTTCGACGACGCCGCTCTAAAGGATGAGCAAGAGACCGATGGACACAGGCGAGGAGACGCCGCAAGGAAATGATGTGACGACGAGCTACCGATTCAGAGATTAGCCGTGTGGAGATTGCGGGGAGCTCGGTGGGCATATGAGCCTTTTAGTTTATTTTCATTTTGGAGTATATGTTGTAATTAAATACTTTGATGTAAGGGTACTATTATTGGGTATTATTTATTACTCATCGTAGAGCATGTTTTGGAAAGTATTAGAAAGTATTATGTTTCAGAAGGAAAAAAAAAATATACCTGCATTTTTATGATTTCGAAAGTTCATTAGCATGATTAATTTACTTTTGATCACTAAGTAACCCTTGAAAATCGGGGCGTTACATTGTGGTATCAGAGCATTGGTTTAGGGATACCAAGGCTTGTTGGGGAATAGGTCTGTTGTGCTAGGTTGTGTGATCTCTGTGTTGTATGTTGTGGATGGGTATGCGTGAGCCATACCCATTGTTTGACTTATGTGTGACTTCTTAGTTGGGATGACGCGCTGGTTATGCTTCTTATCTTGGGAAAAACTTGTTGCTTTGCGAAGGGAAGATGATGCCTCAAAGAACGGACCTAGAGCGACAGACTATGGTGGACATGAGCCGTATGGCGGAGGCCATGGCGAACTTGACGATTGTGGTGGCGCGACAAGCTGCTAATGCTGCCGCATGGGTTACTGCAACTGCTCAATGGATTGTCGCCGAGGAAGAGTGTCTGGCACGCCTGCAGCGACAGGAGGAGGCACAAGCTCAGATTAGGGGACTCATTGATTTCGGTCGCCTTGACCCGCCTAAGTTCTTTGGAGGAGCCGACCTAGAGAAGGCGGACTTGTGGATTCAAGAGATCGAGGAGATCTTCAGGGTGTCGAGGATCCCAACCGAGACAAGGGTGGATTGTGCAACTTATCTGCTGATGGGAGAAGCTGAATATTGGTGGAGAGGAACACGCATGATGATGGAATCCAACCGTGTGCTTGTGACGTGGGATGCTTTCTGCGTTGTCTTTATGGACAGGTACTTTCCGATTAGCGCAAGGGAAGAAAAGGAAGCACAATTCTTGAAGTTTTTTCAGGGGAATATGGTGGTGGCAGAGTATGCCGCTAAGCTGGAATCTTGGGCGAAGCACCGTTTCCTTGCCAACCGTGTTGATGAGGCGTATCTATGCGCTAAGTTTACGAATGGGCTCCGACCTGAGATCAAAGAGTCGGTGCAGCCATTGGGGATACGTGCATTCCAACCGTTGGTGGAGAAGTGCAGGGAGATAGAAGCAATAAAGAACAAGAGGAAGGATAAGCGGTATCGAGGAGGACCGATGAGGTCCGGAAGCCAAGGCCAAGGAGGGCGCGACAAGAGGAAACGACATCAGAGGAAGCCTTACCATCGTCAACAAGAAGATGAGAAGTCTCAGGGAGGGTACAGACCCATGCCTACAGCCCTAGGAAGACGAGGGAGCCAAGCCCAAAACCGTGGTGTTCAGTGCTTCATATGTGCAGAGTTTGGGCATTTTGCCGCTGCTTGCAAGGAGGATGGACCATTATGCTACAATTGTCACAAGCCGGGACATCTTTCCAGAGACTGTAGGGCACCAAAAGTGGAGCTAGCTGCGTGCGTTACACGAGGGACTCACCCGACTGTCGAAGGACGAGTGCACTTAATGGAGGGGACCGAGGCTACTGGTGCTGAGGAGGAGACCTGAGGATATGTGGCGAGGATGCAAGTTCTCTAATGTTTGTTTTGCTTAGGAACGACGTGTTTGTTTCTTCTATGGATTGTAGGAACTAGCTTCAAACCTTATGTTGTTTTTTTTTTTTTTCTTTTCCCGTCTGTCCTTATGTTGCTACTTCGGTTGTTAAGTCTCTGACTACGACCTTTTCTTATCTAAGCTACTCATGGTATTTGGAAGCAAGTGCTCCCTTGCAAATCTCTTGTAGATGTTCAGTGCCTTGGTGGGCATGTGATATGCTCGCGTGATTTTTTTGTGTGTTGCACTTGTAGTGTTCTTAAGGGAGATTTAGAGGAGTTCCACTAGGCCTAGAATTTCGTCTTGTGCTGGTATGTGTTGGTAAAGGAAGAGAGGAACTAGGGAATTGATTCTAGTGAGATGTTAAGGTTGTGCGATCTTCAAGTGGAAGTGTCGAAGGACGAGAGAACTATACTAGGTTAGAGGCTTGTGATGTGCTTACGTGAAATGGATTAGATGAAGGCAGGGCTAGGAATTGATCCTAGGAGGTGACCTCGTATGGGTAAGGTTGCTCGAGTTCTATCCTTAGAAGGGTTGTAATTGGAAATTGTTCTTAGACATGGGTAAGGATCAGAATTAGATCGAGTTCTTGTTGTTTAGGCAAATGGATCTTAGAGTTTAAGCGGATGATTTTGCTTGAGGAATTTTGAGGAGGGGAAGGATCTAAAGTTGTACCGGTTAGGGTGTTTAGAAGTGAGCTAAGTCATGTTGTGTATAAGTTGGAATTCGAAGAGTTGGGACTTGAGGATTCCTTGGTCTGAGATAGAAGAAGTAGATTATGGATTCTCGAATAAGGATTTGCATTTTGGGAGATTTTGATTACTGGATTATTAGTTACGAGATAGGTTTTGAATCTTTGGACTGTGGAGGTTTAGACCGATTTAAAAGATTTTTGGGGCTTATACCAACTTATCGGATTACTGAATTGTCGAATTGATTGTGTTGTGATGGTAGTTGTGTTGTTGGAGTTGTTTTTGGATTGAATCTTGAGTTTGAGAGGTTTAAGGATTTTGCTATAAGTAATTGGTTATAGGGGATTAAGATTTGAATCCTTGGAAACTCGATGAATTTCCATAGTTAAGTAATTAATCGTGAGCTAGGACTTATGTCTAGAAGGTTGAATGTGGAAAGTGAATGTTTGAATCTCTTTCGTTCGAGTTTGAGTTGGGTAGAATCGTTTTATATGACTTAAGCAATTTTCGGAGTTGTCGTTCGGTGTTGTCTTTGATTGTCCGTGAAAATAGTACCTAAGTATAGAAGTTGATGACGAAGGAATTGTACAATTGGTTGTGAGATCCTTAATTGGTTAGTTCACACGATTGCTCCAAGTAGAGAGAGAGACTAAGTCGAGGGATTCAATGTTTGGTTGTGTGAAATCCTAGGGGAAATTGTTAGAGGATGAATAGCTTAGAAGATTCGATTTCGAGTTAAGTGTATTCCTTTGTGATGAGAGGAGTGAGAAAGTTGGCATTAATTGTTTTTTTTTTGTTAGAGGGTGGAAAATGAGTTGGGGATTAAGTTCTTGATGTTTATGGAAGAGGATGTGGAGTTAAGAAATGGAATCACGTTAGAAGTTGATAGGTGAGGGGATAGCAGAGATTTGGACTTGAGAACGGTTTAGATCATAGGGATTGAGGAATCATGCTATGAGTATGAGAGACTTAAGATTCAGTGAGATGTGATCAAGAAGCTAGGGTTTGGATTTTGTTGGAATTATCGAGCTAGAGAAGGAGCTTTCGGCGTCGAGTTGATTTTTTTTTTCTAAGTGGTGGTTTGTGGATGTGCTACCAAGAGCTTAGATAGAGGTGATACTTCGGGTGAATAGAAGAGAGTGTGGCAGTTAGAGCTACCTTTAGACTTGTAGTTTCGAGGACGAAACTAATTTAAGGGGGGTAGAAATGTAAGACCCGAGAGAGTTAAGATAAATAAACTCGGTCAATTTCTCGGTTTAGTGCTTTAATGCTCGGTTAATGTGATGTTTATGGGGACTCAGTCACTAGAAGCTCTGAAGATCCAGAAGTTCTGATAACCAAGAAACACTGAAGGTTCAGATGTTCTGATGGTGTAGAAGACTCTGAAGATCCAGAAGCTGAATAGTGGAAACTCTGAAGTCCAGAAGCAAGAAACTCTGAAGGCCATGTTCTTCCCTCTGAGTTCAGAATCAGAAGAAACAATGGTCAGAGGATCTGTGCTTTCCCTCTGACTCTGATCAACCGGCTTCACAAGTTCCAATACGAAGCATTCCTCTGATCAGAAGTCTCCTAGGTTAAAAGGTCAAGTCGCTATCCAAGTACAAAAGCAAGTGTACCTTCCTGACGACCTACCTAACGTTCTCAGCCACAGCAGAAGCTGGATTTTCCAGAACTGCCCTCCAACGGTAGCATTTCCCATGCATTGCTCAACCCTAATCCTTGGAGTATATATAGAGGCTGAAGATTGAAAGAAGCAAAAAGAAGCAATACATACGCGCAAGACATATTCAAATTATTCTAAGCTTTCTTTCATCTGAAATTCATTGAGTTTACTATTAGCTTTTTAGAAGCAAATCTCTTGTAAACAATTCTTTGATAAACAGTTTGTTTAGTTCCTTTAGGAGATCAAGGTTGATCGGATCCTAGAGAAGACTAAGAGAGTGAATCTTAGTGTGAGCTAAGTCAGTGTAATTGTTAGTCACTTGTAGGTTTCAAGTGCAGTTGTAACTCTTACCTGATTAGTGGATTGCCTTCATTCTAAGAAGGAAGAAATCACCTTAACGGGTGGACTGGAGTAGCTTGAGTGATTTATCAAGTGAACCAGGATAAAATCCTTGTGTGCTTTTCTATCTCTTATCTTTTGCACTTAAGTTCTCGAAAGATTTGTCAAAATCTTTAAGGTGAAAGTTTTGTACTGAAAACGTTATTCAAACCCCCCCCCTTTCTACCGTTTTTCATACCTTCAATTGGTATCAGAGCGCAAGTTCTGATTACCACACCTAACAGTGTTCAGTGATCCGGGCCGGTGTGAAAAACAATGGCTGCCACCACCAGTGAAACTCAAAGAGATGGTTACAATGCAAAGCCTCCTATGTTCGACGGTCAAAGGTTCGAATATTGGAAAGATAGACTGGAAAGTTTCTTTCTGGGTTTCGATGCAGATCTCTGGGATATTATTGTGGATGGCTACGAGCGTCCAGTTGATGCAGATGGCAAGAAGATCCCAAGGTCAGAGATGACTGCAGATCAAAAGAAGCTGTACTCACAACATCACAAAGCAAGAGCAATTCTTCTAAGTGCTATTTCCTATGAAGAGTACCAGAAGATTACAGATCGTGAGTTTGCTAAAGGCATTTTTGAATCTCTGAAGATGTCTCATGAAGGAAACAAGAAAGTCAAAGAATCAAAGGCATTGTCTTTGATCCAAAAGTATGAATCCTTCATCATGGAGCCAAATGAGTCCATTGAAGAAATGTTCTCCAGATTTCAGTTGCTTGTAGCTGGCATACGACCTCTCAACAAGAGCTACACAACAAAAGATCATGTCATAAGGGTCATTAGGTGTCTTCCTGAAAGTTGGATGCCTTTGGTGACTTCAATAGAGCTCACGAGAGACGTTGAGAATATGAGTTTAGAAGAACTCATCAGCATTTTGAAATGCCATGAGCTGAAGCGCTCAGAGATGCAAGATCTGAGGAAAAAGTCCATAGCCTTGAAATCCAAATCTGAAAAGGCTAAGGTTGAGAAGTCAAAGGCTCTTCAAGCTGAAGAAGAGGAATCTGAAGAAGCATCAGAAGATTCTGATGAAGATGAGCTGACTCTGATCTCCAAGAGACTCAACCGCATCTGGAAGCACAGGCAGAGCAAGTTCAAAGGCTCTGGAAAGGCAAAAGGAAAGTATGAGTCCTCAGGCCAGAAGAAGTCTTCAATCAAGGAAGTCACATGTTTTGAGTGCAAAGAATCTGGGCACTACAAAAGTGATTGTCCAAAGTTGAAGAAAGACAAGAAGCCAAAGAAGCACTTCAAGACGAAGAAGAGTCTGATGGTGACATTTGATGAATCAGAGTCAGAGGATGTTGACTCTGATGATGAAGTCCAAGGACTCATGGCAATTGTCAAAGACAAGGAAGCAGAGTCAAAGGAAGCTGTTGACTCTGACTCAGAATCAGAAGGAGATCCTAACTCAGACGATGAAAACGAGGTATTCGCTTCCTTCTCTACCTCTGAACTGAAACATGCTTTGTCTGATATTATGGATAAGTATAACTCCTTATTGTCTAAGCATAAAAAGTTGAAAAAGAACTTATCTGCTGTTTCCAAGACTCCTTCTGAACATGAGAAAATTATTTCTGATCTGAAAAATGATAATCATGCTTTGATCAATTCTAACTCTGTGCTTAAGAACCAGATTGCTAAGTTAGAAGAAATTGTTGCCTGTGATGCCTCTGATTGTAGAAATGAATATAAGTATGAAAAGTCTTTTCAAAGATTCCTAGCTAAAAGCGTGGATAGAAGCTTAATGGCTTCAATGATCTATGGCGTAAGCAGAAATGGAATGCATGGCATTGGCTATTCTAAACCAATTAGAAATGAGCCTTCTATGTCTAAAGCTAAATCCTTGTATGAATGCTTTGTTCCCTCTGGTACCATATTGCCTGATTCTTTACCTGCTAAAGTTGCTAAACACCCTCTTAAAAAGGGATCTTTCTCTATGACTAGATATCATGCAAATATTCCTTTAAAATATCATGTTGAGACACCCAAGGTGATCAGAACCTCTGGGGTAACTAACAAGAGAGGACCCAGAAAGTGGGTACCTAAGGACAAGATTATCTATGTTGCAGATATCCTTGATAGCTCCACTGAAACACCAATCATGGTATCTGGACAGTGGATGCTCGCGTCACATGACGGGAGAAAGGCGTATGTTCCGAGAGCTAAAACTTAAGCCTGGAGGCGAAGTTGGCTTTGGAGGAAATGAAAAGGGTAAAATTGTTGGTACTGGTACTATTTGTGTAGATAGTAGTCCATGCATTGATAATGTGTTATTGGTAGACGGCTTAACACATAACTTATTGTCTATAAGTCAATTAGCTGACAAGGGTTATGATGTTATATTCAATCAAAAGTCCTGCCGGGCTGTAAGTCAGATCGATGGCTCTGTTCTATTTAACAGCAAGAGGAAGAACAACATCTATAAGATCAGATTATCTGAGTTGGAGGCTCAGAATGTGAAGTGCCTTCTGTCTGTTAATGAAGAGCAGTGGGTATGGCATAGACGGTTAGGGCATGCCAGTATGAGAAAGATTTCTCAGCTGAGCAAGCTAAACCTTGTCAGGGGCTTACCCAATCTGAAGTTCGCTTCAGACGCTCTTTGTGAAGCATGTCAGAAAGGCAAATTCACAAAAGTCCCTTTCAAGGCAAAGAATGTTGTCTCAACCTCAAGGCCGTTGGAACTTCTGCATATCGACCTTTTTGGACCAGTAAAAACTGAGTCTATAGGTGGCAAGAGATATGGGATGGTTATCGTTGATGACTATAGCCGCTGGACATGGGTAAAGTTTCTAACCCGCAAGGATGAGTCTCATGCTGTGTTCTCTACCTTCATTGCTCAAGTGCAAAACGAGAAGGCTTGTAGGATTGTGCGTGTCAGAAGTGACCATGGTGGAGAGTTTGAGAATGATAAGTTTGAGAGTCTGTTTGATTCCTATGGAATTGCACATGATTTCTCTTGTCCCAGAACTCCTCAACAAAATGGTGTTGTTGAGAGGAAGAACAGAACTCTTCAGGAGATGGCTAGAACCATGCTCCAAGAAACTGGCATGGCTAAGCACTTTTGGGCAGAGGCAGTAAATACAGCATGTTACATTCAGAACAGAATCTCTGTGAGACCAATTCTGAATAAGACTCCTTATGAATTGTGGAAGAACATAAAACCTAACATTTCTTATTTTCATCCTTTTGGCTGTGTTTGTTATGTTCTCAATACTAAGGATAGATTGCATAAATTTGATGCTAAGTCTTCTAAGTGTCTATTACTTAGTTATTCTGATAGATCTAAAGGTTTTAGATTTTATAATACTGATGCTAAGACTATTGAAGAATCTATTCATGTTAGATTTGATGATAAGCTTGACTCTGACCAGTCAAAGCTAGTTGAAAAGTTTGCAGATTTAAGCATTAATGTTTCTGTCAAAGGCAAAGCTCCAGAGGAAGCTGAGCCAGAGGAAGCTGAGCCAGAGGAAGATGAACCAGAGGAAGAAGCTGGTCCCTCTAACTCACAAACTCTGAAGAAGAGCAGAATCACTGCAGCTCACCCTAAGGAATTGATTCTGGGTAACAAAGACGAACCAGTCAGAACCAGATCTGCCTTCAGACCCTCTGAAGAGACCTTGCTGAGTCTGAAAGGATTGGTGTCCTTAATTGAACCCAAGTCCATAGATGAAGCTCTTCAGGACAAGGATTGGATTCTGGCCATGGAAGAAGAATTGAATCAATTTTCCAAGAACGATGTTTGGAGCTTAGTGAAGAAGCCTGAGAGTGTCCATGTTATTGGAACGAAATGGGTATTCAGAAACAAGCTGAATGAGAAAGGAGATGTAGTCAGAAACAAGGCAAGGCTAGTTGCTCAAGGTTACAGCCAGCAGGAAGGAATAGACTACACTGAAACATTTGCTCCAGTAGCAAGACTGGAGGCAATCAGACTGTTGATCTCTTTCTCAGTAAATCACAACATAGTTCTACATCAGATGGACGTAAAGAGTGCCTTCCTAAATGGTTATATCTCAGAGGAAGTCTATGTTCATCAACCCCCAGGTTTTGAAGATGAGAAGAAACCAGACCATGTGTTCAAATTGAAGAAATCACTCTACGGTCTGAAGCAAGCTCCCAGAGCATGGTATGAGAGACTTAGCTCATTCCTTATGGAGAATGAGTTTGTAAGGGGTAAAGTAGATACAACTCTGTTTTGCAAGACTTATAAAGATGATATCTTAATTGTGCAAATTTATGTTGATGATATTATATTTGGTTCTGCTAATCAATCTCTATGCAAAGAATTTTCTGAGATGATGCAGGCTGAATTTGAGATGAGTATGATGGGAGAATTAAAGTACTTTCTGGGAATACAAGTTGATCAAACACCAGAAGGAACATATATCCATCAGAGCAAGTACACTAAAGAACTTCTGAAGAAGTTCAATATGCTGGAATCCACAGTGGCCAAGACTCCAATGCATCCTACATGCATTCTGGAGAAAGAAGATAAAAGTGGTAAAGTATGTCAGAAGCTCTATCGTGGCATGATAGGTTCACTTCTATACTTAACTGCATCTAGGCCAGACATATTATTTAGTGTTCACTTATGTGCTCGTTTCCAATCAGATCCAAGGGAAACCCACTTAACTGCTGTTAAGAGGATCCTAAGGTATCTGAAAGGCACCACTAACCTTGGCTTGATGTATAAGAAAACATCAGAGTATAAGCTTTCAGGTTATTGTGATGCTGATTATGCTGGAGATAGAACAGAGAGAAAAAGTACTTCAGGAAATTGTCAATTTCTGGGAAGCAATCTAGTCTCATGGGCAAGCAAGAGGCAATCAACCATTGCACTATCAACTGCAGAGGCAGAATATATCTCAGCAGCAATATGCAGCACTCAGATGCTCTGGATGAAACATCAGCTGGAGGATTATCAGATCCTTGAGAGCAATATCCCAATCTATTGTGATAACACTGCTGCAATCTCATTGAGTAAGAATCCTATCTTGCATTCAAGGGCAAAGCACATTGAGGTAAAGTATCACTTTATTAGAGATTATGTACAGAAGGGCGTACTTCTTCTGAAGTTTGTTGATACTGACCATCAATGGGCAGATATCTTTACAAAGCCCTTAGCTGAAGATAGATTTAATTTTATTCTGAAAAATCTAAACATGGACTTTTGTCCAGAGTGAAGATGGATCAGAACCTCTGACTATGATACTTCTTGATCAGAAGATGTCTAGTCCAGAAGGTAACTCAATCAGAGTGTGTGTACCCACTGGTACTGACTCTGAAGCTGAGACAACAACACGTGTGTCAGAATTTCTGATGCATAGTTTTTTGTGCCCGTGTGACAGTCTGTTATGATTGCGTGTAGATGTGCTTCTCTCCTGTGTGTGATTGTGTATTTTACTGTTACTATCTATCTTTAATTTTCAACCGTTGATCTTAAAAGTGCTTTTTGAATCAACAACGGTTATTTGATAAAACCCACTATACACACACGTTCTCTTTCACTTCCGGTTTTTACTCTCGATCTCTCTGTTTTTTCAAAACCGCTCTTCTCGATTTCTCTCTCGATCTTTCTTCATCTTCCAACCTTCATCTTCTACCTCAAACCTTCAACCACTTCAAAATGGTGAGACAAACCAGAAGATCTACTGCAGATGCACCTCAGTTCCCTCACATGGTAGTTGGTCTAGCAACGGGTCAAAGGGGCTCTGAGAACCCGGCACAAGAACAAGTTCAAGCTCAAGAGCAGATTGTTCCAATTGCAAAACGGGGCTGTGCCGTTCACTGCGTATTTGCTCCTGAGGAACTTCAAGTCCTGGCAGAATGGAGATTCGACCTCGACAACCTGGCTACAAATGGGTTTGATCTTCGTCCTGAAGTCCAAGCTCAAGGTTGGGGAAATTACTTCAACCGACTTCGAGGACCGGTGTATGAGAAACTGGTAAAGGAATTCTGGAAGCACGCCGACTGCGATGATACTCAGGTGGTCTCTCACATTCTTGGAAGAAAGATCATCATCACTGAGAAGTCATTCGTGAATCTGCTAGGTGCAGACACTGCTTATGGGTTTCGTTTCCAACTCACGGAATCGAAGCTGAAACCCAGCACCAAGGACACAATCAACCAGGCCCTGTACACCACTTTCAAACCGGGCAAGACGAGTTACAAGGTGATGGATCTTCACCCCAAACTCAGGATCTGGCACAAGATCCTGCTTCACTGCATAAACCAGAGACCGAAGGGCAGTTCTCCAGACTACATCAACTTCAACCAGAAGGTGATGTTGTTCTTCATCCAAGATCAGAAGAAGATCTGCCTTCCCTACTTCCTGTTCTCCTACTTGAAGGAATGCATCCGGAAGTCTCGCACCACCGCCTCCATCAAGTCTGCAATCAAATATATCCCTTTTGGGAGGCTGCTCTCAGACTTTCTCATTGAAAGCAACCTGGTGCAAGATCTGGTTAATGCTGGATGTGTAGAGGATCTGAGCACAATTGTCAGTGATGTCTTCACTGCAAACTCTCTGAAGAAGATGGGTTTGGTCCAGAAGAAGATTGCTCCTGCTCATGAAGACACATCTTCTGAGATCAGAGGAAGAAGGATGCCTCTGAATGACTACCCTCTGTGGACTCAGGCAGACAATCCTGACGCCATCAGATGCTATGTTGAAGACCTCAGGGCTCAAGGATTCGAAATTGACCTTGATGATTTCGTCAGCAGACTGCCGCCAGCTCCAGAGTTTCCTTCTCCTCCCAAAAAGAAAGCTCAGAGGAAGATGGTTCTGGAAGAATCCTCTGAGGAATCTGATGTCCCTCTGGTCAAGAAGACGAAGAGAAAGCCTGATGATGGTGATAATAGTGATAGTGAGGATGGTCCTCCTAAGAAGAAGCAGAAGAAGGTCAGAATCGTGGTGAAGCCTACTCGGGTGGAACCAGCTGCTGAAGTGGTCAGAAGGACTGAACCTTCTGCCAGAGTGACTCGATCATCAGCACATTCAAGTAAGCCTGCACTTGCTTCTGATGATGATTTGAATTTATTTGATGCACTCCCTATTTCTGCTATGCTCAAACACTCCTCAAATCCCCTCACTCCTATTCCTGAATCCCAGCCAGCCGCACACACCACCACTCCACCACATTCCCCAAGATCTTCCTTCTTTCAACCTTCCCCTACTGAAGCACCTCTCTGGAATTTGCTTCAGAATCAACCCTCTAGGTCAGAAGAACCAACCTCTCTCCTCACCATTCCGTATGACCCATTACTTTCTGAACCAATCATCCATGAACAACCAGAGCCAAACCAAACAGAACCACAACCCAGAACGTCTGATCACTCTGTTCCCAGAGCATCAGAACGTCCTGCTGCCAGAACCACGGATACAGACTCTTCAACAGCCTTTACACCTGTATCCTTCCCAACCAATGTTGCTGATTCTTCTCCCTCCAATAACTCTGAATCCATTAGAAAATTCATGGAGGTTAGAAAAGAAAAGGTGTCTACCTTAGAGGAATATTACCTTACCTGTCCAAGCCCTAGGAGATATCCTGGCCCTAGACCTGAACGTCTAGTAGACCCAGATGAACCTATCTTGGCTAATCCTTTACAAGAGGCAGACCCTTTGGCTCAACCAGCTCACCCTGTCCCTGACCAACAAGAGCCTTATTTCATTTGCATCAATTAGAATCTTCCTTGAACTAGCTTTTTTCTTGTGCTTATTTCTAGTGCTTCCAGGTTAAGCAGGACTGTATCAACTGTGGTGTTTGCATACGCAAGTACTTCTGTGGGACATGTAAACTCTTTGATGATGTAAGTGATTCATCATGGAACTGAAGAATTTTGTGTATGAGAGATGTTCATAAGCTGGTGCTTATTCTTTCACTAAATGTAGCATGTAGTTTGGTGATGAATTATGTAGTTTGGTCCAAACTGATAGTAATAATTTCTTTTATCCTCTTTTTCTTTCCTTATTTCTGAGTTTTATGAACAGGTGCTAATCACTAAACCTAAGGTTCTCAACTAAGAAAGATCCAGAGTGGCTAAAGGACGTAAGGGAACAAGAGGTAAAGATCGTAGAAAGTTGCTTGTGAATATTTTCTCATAAAAATCTAGCTAGCAATTTAGAACAATGGACATTTGTTTGTGAATTTTCATTTGTGGATAACTTGCATGTATATAGTTTAGCTATGTCAGTGGGTAACTTGTGCAGACAAGTACTCTATTTCAAACTTTTAGCACTATTTGTTAAAATTCTCTTGATAACTTTAGATCATGTTGATTTTTTTTGTCCATTTTTACATGGCAGGCTATACTGGTTTGTTGCAATTGAAGCTGGAATGGGTACAAATGTTTTCTATTGTCTCAAGATTTTGAAGCCTCCCCATATCCACTTTTCCTGTCTTAGGATTTGGACATAAAGAAAGGGCACATACTTTTGCATTTGTTGTTGCAATTTTAACTCGTGGTTAGAATTTTATCCTCTTTTCTATGCTACTTTATAGAGTAACCCCAGATGCTTGCTGCTATGGCTTGTCATAGGCTGAGATGTAATTTAAGTAGGCCAAATAAGAATTAGGCCTTCTTCACTTTACCTTCTTCCTGAACATTTGAAGCCTTTCAGAACATCCTTTATTTGAGTTCATGGGTTTCTTTTGATTGTTTGATATCTTTGTTTCTGTTTCCCTTTCACTCAATGTTTTGGGTAGCCAATAATACTTTTAGAGGACGATTGGATCTAGATGGTAGGTAATATGCAGTTAAGTCGATTGATAGAAATTTCTTCTCATGTTAGCACACCTATCTATCATTGTATTAGGCTTATAATTTTAATGTTAGATTGCAAGCGCAGATGAAAAAAAAGTAGCTTAAAAGCTTCTAGAAAGCAATTGTGGTCTAAAGCTTTTTGTAAAAAACCACTTTGATGGCAACAGTTAAAAAACTGTGGCCTAAAAGGCGTTAATAAACCGTGGCATAAGCAGCACAAAGAAACCGTGGCATAATTTCTCAATAAACCGTGGCTGAAATTTCTAGGGCCACGGTTTCCCAAACGAGGTATTATATAAACCGTGGCATTAAGATTTTAAGCGAACCGTGGATTTAACTTCACAAAACCGTGGCACTTGAGCTTGGCCACGGCCACATACACTGCGACATGAAAACCGTGGCCTAAGCTTTTAACCACGGTTTTTTGACATATGCCCGCGGTTTTCTGTGCGCAGCAGAAAGCCAAAAATGCTGTAGTGAGTATCTCCCTGTGGAACCCCTTCCACCCCCTCGAGGCTCACCTGACGCCGCCGGCGATGACGGTGAGGGGGAAGAAATACGTTTTGGCTTTCTCCCACGCTTGGCCGAAGATCCCCCACGCTCGATCACACCTTCATTGTTGGAGGAAATGGTACCAGATCCCTTCAATTTGCGAGGTCTTCCTCTTTTCTTTTTTCCAGAGTCCGGAGTGGGTCTTCCCTGAATTTTCCTAGAATCAGAAGCTAAGGTTTGCTCCTCCAATACCAAGGGATGAATCGGGTCCACAAGGCAGAAGCTCTCCAACGGGCACGGTAAGGGCGGCCCAATAAAAGGTTTTGGGCTATGGGGGGGATGGCCCAATGTAAGTGCCTCACCCCTTAAGTTGGAAGCAAGCCTCTCATCATCCCATAAAGGTTTTAACCCTAAAAGATCCCACCTCAGCTTAAGGCTATCTATTCCCATCCCGCTATTCAGCGAAGCAAAGGTCCCCCTATTTGAATGTTGACAACGTTAGGTAGTCTGAACCAGAGGTCTAGGTAGTCTGTGGATGCTATTCTTAGTCGTATGTTGTCCCCAATGCATAGGTGTAGTACTCCCTGTGGCCCAAAATTCCGCAAAGCTAGTCCCATCGCTGTCGTATTTTTGAAAACATTCCCCAAAGCGGGAACGAGTCCCTGCTCCCATTCTGCACCCTCTATGTCCTCCAAAGATGCGCCAGCGTTGACCTCGCCCCCCTGCGCCGACATACCTGTCCCCTCCAGTGATACCTGTACCGGTACCAATAACTCCACTTGTGAGTCCGCCACCACTGTATCCTCCGACGAAGATACCATCTCCCTCGGAGAGGCACCAGAATCCTCCTTTAACCACAGAGCTTGGCTGTATCTCCAAGTTCCCCTTCCAGAGTTACTTCTAGTACTTGATCCTCAATCGTAATGACTATCTTGTGACCTGCCACCAATGGAACAGGGGAACTCACGAGTAATCGCGCATAGTCAAACCTTGCTCCCAAAGCAGTGTCTTCATCCATAGAGACCAGCTCTCCAATGTGTCCCGCAAGGAGATGGAAGAAATCATAGCTCCAAGCCCCCAGGGGGATGTGCCACACTCTTACCCAGCACAAAAATCGGGTGGGTTTGTCAAAGGGGGTAGCGGGTTTTAAAACTGAGAACATATTTCCCAGGTCACCTTCGGAGCTAAGAAAGTGGAACATTTCCTGCTGATTTCCGAATTCAATGGCCACTTCCCGAGCACCCATGGAAGCAACCTTTGTTTGTAACCATCCCTGTTTCTTCAAGAATTCCATCACCGCGCGGACGCTCTGCATTTCTCTGAGAGTTGCCATTACCGTTCTTCTAACTCGCTCCAGTGAATCCTCCTTTGGTCGATATAGGGCCTCTGAAGTTGTGGTTTTCTTGAGTTGCACCATTGGAACACCATTCACCCTAGCCTTCCAACGATGGATATTTCCACCATACTCATGTCGTACATTGAATCTGCTATCATTCCTCCGTTCGTTGCGACTCGCGAAGAACGGGTACCTCGCCCTCGATACCTTGATAAAGCTCCCGTTGAGCTTTTTCCCATTCAGTGCTTGAGCCGCCGCAGTCGCGTCCACCGCTTTGCAGAACCGAACGAAGCCAAACTTGTGCCTTCGATGGCTTTTTCTGTTCCTCTGAACGAAGACACCAGCAAGATTTCCCCATCTTGCGAAGGCCTCCTTCACATTGCTGTAAGATGTGGTGTCATTGAGACCATCCATGTAACGCCCCGATTTTCAAGGGTTACTTAGTGATCAAAAGTAAATTAATCATGCTAATGAACTTTCGAAATCATAAAAATGCAGGTATATTTTTTTTTTCCTTCTGAAACATAATACTTTCTAATACTTTCCAAAACATGCTCTACGATGAGTAATAAATAATACCCAATAATAGTACCCTTACATCAAAGTATTTAATTACAACATATACTCCAAAAGGAAAATAAACTAAAAGGCTCATATGCCCACCGAGCTCCCCGCAATCTCCACACGGCTAATCTCTGAATCGATAGCTCGTCGTCACATCATTTCCTTGCGGCGTCTCCTCGCCTGTGTCCATCGGTCTCTTGCTCATCCTTTAGAGCGGCGTCGTCGAACATTTATAACAGAGAAAAGGTGCAAGGGTCAACTTCTTATACCACAAGGCCATAATTAGGACGTGCACACATACGAGCAAGTAAGAGCATGCATATTCACATATATAATCACCTATCAAGAATCTTACCAACGGCATACTAATACATCCCTAAGGAATTCTAGATGTAGCATAAGATAAGGATAACACTTCAACAAGCAAGGCACAAGGCCCACAACCACACGTTGCACCTTATAGGGAATTCAATCGTCTAACACAAGCCACAAGACAACAACCAAAGTTCTTACGTCAACGACGTTCAAGGGAACCTATGTGTCTCTATATTGTTAGCGTATGCTATATGCTCAATGCTCAATGCACACCATGATCCGGATAAACGCCAACTCCATACCAGGCAGGCGGGACAAAGACCCATCCAGCAGTCAATTGCCACTTATCTAATGACCCTTCCCATGCAGTCATTAGCCAACACCTCGGCGTACCCTATCCAAGCAGTACCCTCGGTCAATGCAATGATATGTTCAATGAATTAGTCAAACAACAAAGTTATAGTCTTCTGTCGTTTGATGACGACTTCACCACACCTTAACATGAGTGATCGGGGTCACCAACTCATAGGTGTCACCAGCTATCCGTCGCCACGGTAGCCCAACCATCGTGGGTTCCACGTTCGATCTCATTCGATCAATATCGCCCATACAACGCTTATCATTCGATAAATATCAGGGCATACTATATCATGCATCATAGGAACATAACTCAAGACTTACATTCATCATGAACATCCTAAGAGTTCATCATATCATATTCAACAAGTAGTCATGTACTCAACAAGTAAGCATGTTCTCACAAGTAATCATGTTCTCAAACATCAAGGCACCTAAGCATGTTATCATTTATCATGTTCATAAACAATTTCTCATGTTAATCAAGCATTCTTAACTCATAAAATTCATGTATATCATGCATATAATTCAGGGCAACAAAACAGCAGAAAATGGTAGAATTAAAATTGAAAACTGTATTAAACTAGAAATCTAAAAATTATGAAACTTTCACAGATTTAAGGAATTTAAGTTAGCTTTCAAATAAAATTGGTTTCACCCGATTTGGACTCATATCCAAGGAGTTATGCCCAAAACAATACGAACTGTCCAGCTTACTCGGCAGCAGAAAAAGGGGTGAACTAAAATTGCAAACTGTATTAAACCAGCAGTCCAAAAATTATGAAACTTTGACAGATTGAAGCCCTTTAAGTTAGCTTTCAAATAAAAGTGGTTTGACACAATTTAGACTCGTATCCAAGGAGTTATGCCCAAAACAGTTCAAAGTAGCAAAAAAAAAAGGTCTCTTGGCGCTGGAGGGACAGAAGTCCCACGCATGTGCGTCGTCTACCCACGCACATGCGCCCATAGCTGCAGGTTCCCCACGCATGTGCACCAGATAAGCACGCACATGCGTCGCGGTTCTGTACCTCTTCCGAGTTTCATCCATTTCCTCACTTTTAACTTGATTTTTAGCCCAAGACTTAACCTTTAAGTTCCCTTTCATGATTATAAGGATCATACAACATACTAAGCTCATTTACATAAGTCTTCCAAGGTCTTAACATGTTCATAGTCATCAAACAAGTTCATGCAATTCCTAACACACAATTCGTGCACGCTAAAGTCCAAGACCCGGAAGTGCCCTTACCTCGATCGGTGGCTTTCTCCTTAACTCCTCTAGTCTGATTTCCTTCCTAGCCTTTAGCTCCTCGTAATGAAATGAACAAGGTGTTCTTCACCTTCACACAAGCACACAATGCACACAACCATCATTCATCAAAATCAAATAGAAATCACACACACTCTTAACTAAGTCTAGCACTTCTCATGAATGAACTTAGTCTTAAGAGTTCATGGGTTTTGAGTTTTGAAACAACACTTTGAATGATCTTTGAGAGTTAAAAACTGAACTTTTAGCCTCAAGGCTCTTAAGAAACAAGCTTGGAAACCTACTCTTGGAGTCTTTACTTCATGAGAACATTGAAACATCAAGATTCAACCTTTTGAACAAGAAAAGGTTTTATGATGAGTAGTTTTCTTCCTTGGCTCTCCATTTTCGAAATCTAAGGTTCAGAACACAAGAGCATGAAGCCCTAACATCAAGCTTCAACCATTTTCAAAACACTTTTCACATGCATGAAGCCAAAGAGACCACAAGCTAACCACAAACATGCAACAACAACAACTCAGTTTTTAGAAAAGGTGAAGAGAAAGATAGCTCCTTTTTGAATTTGGAAACCATCACCATGATCCTCACCTTGAATGCTAACTCTTTTGTCAAGGAATGGAAGACAAAAGATGATTTCTTGGTGGTGTTTAGAGATGATGAAGATTTCAGTTTTTGGTAAGAAGGATGAAGATAAGATGAAGATGATGTTCACTCTCTCTCACTTATCTCTCTAAAGTCCTCTCCTTTCCTTCCCTTTGGTTCAGAAATCTGATGGGAAGCTTCTATGATGAGAATATGGACAGCTCCCAAGGTCAAAGGATGGCTTGTACTTGTGGTTTTGGTCCGTTTTCCCATGCACACTACTTTGACAAAGTCATCATGCTACTGGTCTTTTTATCTTGGTTCATGAACCCTATCCTGTTAGCCTTTCCCTCCAACACTCCAAATCTGAACATTCAACCTCACAATCAGATATTTTCTAGCCAATTTCGTGATTGGCTCGTTTACGAGTCGAACTCGACTCGTTTTCGAGCCGAAAACACTACCGGGCGAGTTTCGCGACCCTATATCGATATTACAGTCAAAATTCTCGAAATTACGCGTGGATCATCGTAATGATAAGGAAAATATTTATTTCACATTCAAATAATAATTCGATGACGAAAGGGCGCTCTCGGCGAAACTCGTCGGTTCGACCGTTTTCCGTAGTGCAGCCGAATTCTCCGACGAACGAAGAATGAAACACTTGGAAAATAACTTCGATATTAATAATCAAAATACTACATTCCTAAGATAAAATTCATCGTACAAGGTCACACCCATAAACATCACATTAACCTGAAGGTATGAAAAACGGTAGAAAGGGGGGGTTTGAATAACGTTTTCAGTACAAAAGATGATTTCTTGGTGGTGTTTAGAGATGATGAAGATTTCAGTTTTTGGTAAGAAGGATGAAGATAAGATGAAGATGATGTTCACTCTCTCTCACTTATCTCTCTAAAGTCCTCTCCTTTCCTTCCCTTTTTGATGTGTAAGATGTGTTAGTGTGAGATGTGTAAGATGTGTTAGTGTGATTTATTTTTCTTTTGGAGAATTTAAGAGTTCCACCTTCATGACCATAGATATGTCACTGGGCAAATACAAGGAATACATTTCACTTCTTCTGAAGTGATTATAAGTTGACTCTGATACCCAAGACTCTGATACCTTGTCCATGACTCTGATTACTTATGCGCTCTGTTTACTCGATTTTCATCTATGTCATAAGTTTTTCACTCTGAACTCTTATATTATTTAGCTCAGAATCTAGACTTTACTAACGTTTTCATCAAGTATTAGATTCAGGGGGAGCTAAGCTCAGAATCAAGCAGTGACTTGAATGCAGAATGAGCAAGATAAACTATTCACATCAGGATAAGTATTATTCTATATCTCTAAACTCTGAGTGAATTCAGTTTAATGTTTAAGAATTGTTCATCAAAAATCTTAGTTTTGTCATCATCAAAAAGGGGGAGATTGTAAGATCAAGTTTTGATCTAGTAGTACAACTCTATGTTTTGATGATTACAAGTTAACCTTTTGATATGAACAATTGTGGTACTCTAACGTGTTTTTCTGAGTGTGCTATTTACAGGCTCTGACCTCAACTCAATCTCACACAAATCAGAAGCACTGTGTACAAAGAGTGACCCAAGCAACGCTTTCGCATTCACTATGTTCAGTATGAACAGTGGAAAAGCTTCAGAAGTTCTGAAGTTATACAAACTCTGATGAGGACTCAGTCACTAGAAGCTCTGAAGATCCAGAAGTTCTGATAACCAAGAAACACTGAAGGTTCAGATGTTCTGATGGTGTAGAAGACTCTGAAGATCCAGAAGCTGAATAGTGGAAACTCTGAAGTCCAGAAGCAAGAAACTCTGAAGGCCATGTTCTTCCCTCTGAGTTCAGAATCAGAAGAAACAATGGTCAGAGGATCTGTGCTTTCCCTCTGACTCTGATCAACCGGCTTCACAAGTTCCAATACGAAGCATTCCTCTGATCAGAAGTCTCCTAGGTTAAAAGGTCAAGTCGCTATCCAAGTACAAAAGCAAGTGTACCTTCCTGACGACCTACCTAACGTTCTCAGCCACAGCAGAAGCTGGATTTTCCAGAACTGCCCTCCAACGGTAGCATTTCCCATGCATTGCTCAACCCTAATCCTTGGAGTATATATAGAGGCTGAAGATTGAAAGAAGCAAAAAGAAGCAATACATACGCGCAAGACATATTCAAATTATTCTAAGCTTTCTTTCATCTGAAATTCATTGAGTTTACTATTAGCTTTTTAGAAGCAAATCTCTTGTAAACAATTCTTTGATAAACAGTTTGTTTAGTTCCTTTAGGAGATCAAGGTTGATCGGATCCTAGAGAAGACTAAGAGAGTGAATCTTAGTGTGAGCTAAGTCAGTGTAATTGTTAGTCACTTGTAGGTTTCAAGTGCAGTTGTAACTCTTACCTGATTAGTGGATTGCCTTCATTCTAAGAAGGAAGAAATCACCTTAACGGGTGGACTGGAGTAGCTTGAGTGATTTATCAAGTGAACCAGGATAAAATCCTTGTGTGCTTTTCTATCTCTTATCTTTTGCACTTAAGTTCTCGAAAGATTTGTCAAAATCTTTAAGGTGAAAGTTTTGTACTGAAAACGTTATTCAAACCCCCCCTTTCTACCGTTTTTCATACCTTCAGGTTAATGTGATGTTTATGGGTGTGACCTTGTACGATGAATTTTATCTTAGGAATGTAGTATTTTGATTATTAATATCGAAGTTATTTTCCAAGTGTTTCATTCTTCGTTCGTCGGAGAATTCGGCTGCACTACGGAAAACGGTCGAACCGACGAGTTTCGCCGAGAGCGCCCTTTCGTCATCGAATTATTATTTGAATGTGAAATAAATATTTTCCTTATCATTACGATGATCCACGCGTAATTTCGAGAATTTTGACTGTAATATCGATATAGGGTCGCGAAACTCGCCCGGTAGTGTTTTCGGCTCGAAAACGAGTCGAGTTCGACTCGTAAACGAGCCAATCACGAAATTGGCTAGAAAATATCTGATTGTGAGGTTGAATGTTCAGATTTGGAGTGTTGGAGGGAAAGGCTAACAGGATAGGGTTCATGAACCAAGATAAAAAGACCAGTAGCATGATGACTTTGTCAAAGTAGTGTGCATGGGAAAACGGACCAAAACCACAAGTACAAGCCATCCTTTGACCTTGGGAGCTGTCCATATTCTCATCATAGAAGCTTCCCATCAGATTTCTGAACCAAAGGGAAGGAAAGGAGAGGACTTTAGAGAGATAAGTGAGAGAGAGTGAACATCATCTTCATCTTATCTTCATCCTTCTTACCAAAAACTGAAATCTTCATCATCTCTAAACACCACCAAGAAATCATCTTTTGTCTTCCATTCCTTGACAAAAGAGTTAGCATTCAAGGTGAGGATCATGGTGATGGTTTCCAAATTCAAAAAGGAGCTATCTTTCTCTTCACCTTTTCTAAAAACTGAGTTGTTGTTGTTGCATGTTTGTGGTTAGCTTGTGGTCTCTTTGGCTTCATGCATGTGAAAAGTGTTTTGAAAAAGGTTGAAGCTTGATGTTAGAGCTTCATGCTCTTGTGTTCTGAACCTTAGATTTCGAAAATGGAGAGCCAAGGAAGAAAACTACTCATCATAAAACCTTTTCTTGTTCAAAAGGTTGAATCTTGATGTTTCAATGTTCTCATGAAGTAAAGACTCCAAGAGTAGGTTTTCAAGCTTGTTTCTTAAGAGCCTTGAGGCTAAAAGTTCAGTTTTTAACTCTCAAAGATCATTCAAAGTGTTGTTTCAAAACTCAAAACCCATGAACTCTTAAGACTAAGTTCATTCATGAGAAGTGCTAGACTTAGTTAAGAGTGTGTGTGATTTCTATTTGATTTTGATGAATGATGGTTGTGTGCATTGTGTGCTTGTGTGAAGGTGAAGAACACCTTGTTCATTTCATTACGAGGAGCTAAAGGCTAGGAAGGAAATCAGACTAGAGGAGTTAAGGAGAAAGCCACCGATCGAGGTAAGGGCACTTCCGGGTCTTGGACTTTAGCGTGCACGAATTGTGTGTTAGGAATTGCATGAACTTGTTTGATGACTATGAACATGTTAAGACCTTGGAAGACTTATGTAAATGAGCTTAGTATGTTGTATGATCCTTATAATCATGAAAGGGAACTTAAAGGTTAAGTCTTGGGCTAAAAATCAAGTTAAAAGTGAGGAAATGGATGAAACTCGGAAGAGGTACAGAACCGCGACGCATGTGCGTGCTTATCTGGTGCACATGCGTGGGGAACCTGCAGCTATGGACGCATGTGCGTGGGTAGACGACGCACATGCGTGGGACTTCTGTCCTTCCAGCGCCAAGAGACCTTTTTTTTTTTGCTACTTTGAACTGTTTTGGGCATAACTCCTTGGATACGAGTCTAAATTGTGTCAAACCACTTTTATTTGAAAGCTAACTTAAAGGGCTTCAATCTGTCAAAGTTTCATAATTTTTGGACTGCTGGTTTAATACAGTTTGCAATTTTAGTTCACCCCTTTTTCTGCTGCCGAGTAAGCTGGACAGTTCGTATTGTTTTGGGCATAACTCCTTGGATATGAGTCCAAATCGGGTGAAACCAATTTTATTTGAAAGCTAACTTAAATTCCTTAAATCTGTGAAAGTTTCATAAATTTTAGATTGCTAGTTTAATACAGTTTTCAATTTTAATTCTACCATTTTCTGCTGTTTTGTTGCCCTGAATTATATGCATGATATACATGAATTTTATGAGTTAAGAATGCTTGATTAACATGAGAAATTGTTTATGAACATGATAAATGATAACATGCTTAGGTGCCTTGATGTTTGAGAACATGATTACTTGTGAGAACATGCTTACTTGTTGAGTACATGACTACTTGTTGAATATGATATGATGAACTCTTAGGATGTTCATGATGAATGTAAGTCTTGAGTTATGTTCCTATGATGCATGATATAGTATGCCCTGATATTTATCGAATGATAAGCGTTGTATGGGCGATATTGATCGAATGAGATCGAACGTGGAACCCACGATGGTTGGGCTACCGTGGCGACGGATAGCTGGTGACACCTATGAGTTGGTGACCCCGATCACTCATGTTAAGGTGTGGTGAAGTCGTCATCAAACGACAGAAGACTATAACTTTTTTGTTTGACTAATTCATTGAACATATCATTGCATTGACCGAGGGTACTGCTTGGATAGGGTACGCCGAGGTGTTGGCTAATGACTGCATGGGAAGGGTCATTAGATAAGTGGCAATTGACTGCTGGATGGGTCTTTGTCCCGCCTGCCTGGTATGGAGTTGGCGTTTATCCGGATCATGGTGTGCATTGAGCATTGAGCATATAGCATACGCTAACAATATAGAGACACATAGGTTCCCTTGAACGTCGTTGACGTAAGAACTTTGGTTGTTGTCTTGTGGCTTGTGTTAGACGATTGAATTCCCTATAAGGTGCAACGTGTGGTTGTGGGCCTTGTGCCTTGCTTGTTGAAGTGTTATCCTTATCTTATGCTACATCTAGAATTCCTTAGGGATGTATTAGTATGCCGTTGGTAAGATTCTTGATAGGTGATTATATATGTGAATATGCATGCTCTTACTTGCTCGTATGTGTGCACGTCCTAATTATGGCCTTGTGGTATAAGAAGTTGACCCTTGCACCTTTTCTCTGTTATAAATGTTCGACGACGCCGCTCTAAAGGATGAGCAAGAGACCGATGGACACAGGCGAGGAGACGCCGCAAGGAAATGATGTGACGACGAGCTATCGATTCAGAGATTAGCCGTGTGGAGATTGCGGGGAGCTCGGTGGGCATATGAGCCTTTTAGTTTATTTTCCTTTTGGAGTATATGTTGTAATTAAATACTTTGATGTAAGGGTACTATTATTGGGTATTATTTATTACTCATCGTAGAGCATGTTTTGGAAAGTATTAGAAAGTATTATGTTTCAGAAGGAAAAAAAAAATATACCTGCATTTTTATGATTTCGAAAGTTCATTAGCATGATTAATTTACTTTTGATCACTAAGTAACCCTTGAAAATCGGGGCGTTACATGGATGGTCTCAATGACACCACATCTTACAGCAATGTGAAGGAGGCCTTCGCAAGATGGGGAAATCTTGCTGGTGTCTTCGTTCAGAGGAACAGAAAAAGCCATCGAAGGCACAAGTTTGGCTTCGTTCGGTTCTGCAAAGCGGTGGACGCGACTGCGGCGGCTCAAGCACTGAATGGGAAAAAGCTCAACGGGAGCTTTATCAAGGTATCGAGGGCGAGGTACCCGTTCTTCGCGAGTCGCAACGAACGGAGGAATGATAGCAGATTCAATGTACGACATGAGTATGGTGGAAATATCCATCGTTGGAAGGCTAGGGTGAATGGTGTTCCAATGGTGCAACTCAAGAAAACCACAACTTCAGAGGCCCTATATCGACCAAAGGAGGATTCACTGGAGCGAGTTAGAAGAACGGTAATGGCAACTCTCAGAGAAATGCAGAGCGTCCGCGCGGTGATGGAATTCTTGAAGAAACAGGGATGGTTACAAACAAAGGTTGCTTCCATGGGTGCTCGGGAAGTGGCCATTGAATTCGGAAATCAGCAGGAAATGTTCCACTTTCTTAGCTCCGAAGGTGACCTGGGAAATATGTTCTCAGTTTTAAAACCCGCTACCCCCTTTGACAAACCCACCCGATTTTTGTGCTGGGTAAGAGTGTGGCACATCCCCCTGGGGCTTGGAGCTATGATTTCTTCCATCTCCTTGCGGGACACATTGGAGAGCTGGTCTCTATGGATGAAGACACTGCTTTGGGAGCAAGGTTTGACTATGCGCGATTACTCGTGAGTTCCCCTGTTCCATTGGTGGCACGTCACAAGATAGTCATTACGATTGAGGATCAAGTACTAGAAGTAACTCTGGAAGGGGAACTTGGAGATGCAGCCAAGCTCTGTGGTTAAAGGAGGATTCTGGTGCCTCTCCGAGGGAGATGGTATCTTCGTCGGAGGATACAGTGGTGGCGGACTCACAAGTGGAGTTATTGGTACCGGTACAGGTATCACTGGAGGGGACAGGTATGTCGGCGCAGGGGGGCGAGGTCAACGCTGGCGCATCTTTGGAGGACATAGAGGGTGCAGAATGGGAGCAGGGACTCGTTCCCGCTTTGGGGAATGTTTTCAAAAATACGACAGCGATGGGACTAGCTTTGCGGAATTTTGGGCCACAGGGAGTACTACACCTATGCATTGGGGACAACATACGACTAAGAATAGCATCCACAGACTACCTAGACCTCTGGTTCAGACTACCTAACGTTGTCAACATTCAAATAGGGGGACCTTTGCTTCGCTGAATAGCGGGATGGGAATAGATAGCCTTAAGCTGAGGTGGGATCTTTTAGGGTTAAAACCTTTATGGGATGATGAGAGGCTTGCTTCCAACTTAAGGGGTGAGGCACTTACATTGGGCCATCCCCCCCATAGCCCAAAACCTTTTATTGGGCCGCCCTTACCGTGCCCGTTGGAGAGCTTCTGCCTTGTGGACCCGATTCATCCCTTGGTATTGGAGGAGCAAACCTTAGCTTCTGATTCTAGGAAAATTCAGGGAAGACCCACTCCGGACTCTGGAAAAAAGAAAAGAGGAAGACCTCGCAAATTGAAGGGATCTGGTACCATTTCCTCCAACAATGAAGGTGTGATCGAGCGTGGGGGATCTTCGGCCAAGCGTGGGAGAAAGCCAAAACGTATTTCTTCCCCCTCACCGTCATCGCCGGCGGCGTCAGGTGAGCCTCGAGGGGGTGGAAGGGGTTCCACAAGGAGATACTCACTACAGCATTTTTGGCTTTCTGCTGCGCACAGAAAACCGCGGGCATATGTCAAAAAACCGTGGTTAAAAGCTTAGGCCACGGTTTTCATGTCGCAGTGTATGTGGCCGTGGCCAAGCTCAAGTGCCACGGTTTTGTGAAGTTAAATCCACGGTTCGCTTAAAATCTTAATGCCACGGTTTATATAATACCTCGTTTGGGAAACCGTGGCCCTAGAAATTTCAGCCACGGTTTATTGAGAAATTATGCCACGGTTTCTTTGTGCTGCTTATGCCACGGTTTATTAACGCCTTTTAGGCCACAGTTTTATAACTGTTGCCATCAAAGTGGTTTTTTACAAAAAGCTTTAGACCACAATTGCTTTCTAGAAGCTTTTAAGCTACTTTTTTTTCATCTGCGCTTGCAATCTAACATTAAAATTATAAGCCTAATACAATGATAGATAGGTGTGCTAACATGAGAAGAAATTTCTATCAATCGACTTAACTGCATATTACCTACCATCTAGATCCAATCGTCCTCTAAAAGTATTATTGGCTACCCAAAACATTGAGTGAAAGGGAAACAGAAACAAAGATATCAAACAATCAAAAGAAACCCATGAACTCAAATAAAGGATGTTCTGAAAGGCTTCAAATGTTCAGGAAGAAGGTAAAGTGAAGAAGGCCTAATTCTTATTTGGCCTACTTAAATTACATCTCAGCCTATGACAAGCCATAGCAGCAAGCATCTGGGGTTACTCTATAAAGTAGCATAGAAAAGAGGATAAAATTCTAACCACGAGTTAAAATTGCAACAACAAATGCAAAAGTATGTGCCCTTTCTTTATGTCCAAATCCTAAGACAGGAAAAGTGGATATGGGGAGGCTTCAAAATCTTGAGACAATAGAAAACATTTGTACCCATTCCAGCTTCAATTGCAACAAACCAGTATAGCCTGCCATGTAAAAATGGACAAAAAAAATCAACATGATCTAAAGTTATCAAGAGAATTTTAACAAATAGTGCTAAAAGTTTGAAATAGAGTACTTGTCTGCACAAGTTACCCACTGACATAGCTAAACTATATACATGCAAGTTATCCACAAATGAAAATTCACAAACAAATGTCCATTGTTCTAAATTGCTAGCTAGATTTTTATGAGAAAATATTCACAAGCAACTTTCTACGATCTTTACCTCTTGTTCCCTTACGTCCTTTAGCCACTCTGGATCTTTCTTAGTTGAGAACCTTAGGTTTAGTGATTAGCACCTGTTCATAAAACTCAGAAATAAGGAAAGAAAAAGAGGATAAAAGAAATTATTACTATCAGTTTGGACCAAACTACATAATTCATCACCAAACTACATGCTACATTTAGTGAAAGAATAAGCACCAGCTTATGAACATCTCTCATACACAAAATTCTTCAGTTCCATGATGAATCACTTACATCATCAAAGAGTTTACATGTCCCACAGAAGTACTTGCGTATGCAAACACCACAGTTGATACAGTCCTGCTTAACCTGGAAGCACTAGAAATAAGCACAAGAAAAAAGCTAGTTCAAGGAAGATTCTAATTGATGCAAATGAAATAGATAACTTGACACATAATGAAAACAACACCAACTTTAAACAACAAAAGATACATTACATGGATACTAAAAATCTAGGATAGCTAGAAATAAAAGCTTATAAAAACCTTGGAACCAGCTTGGAACAACTCCAAGCATAGATTAGACCTCGCCAATTAACACCCAGCATAAGGATCATGAACCCGAATCATCAACTCAGTCATAAAAACCAAATCACCATGACCCCCTTGCTGCCTTATTGGCTTAACACAACCTCTAACCAATAGTAACATGTCCTCATCAACCTGTAACAGCCAAGGAAAGCATAGGACAAAACGTTAGGAATCTTGCAGCTGCTAAAAATCCGAGGAAACAAACAGCTCCAAGCCTATAGCCCACCCCAACATAAAAACTAGAGCATAACAGTATGATTCCAAGGACAGCAAGAAACTATTCAATGATTTTAATGAATATTTTAAGTCTTGGAACTACTACATACACTGGCCCATATATATCTTAACTCTTACTCACGAGCAGTTACTTGAAACACCTATTGATATGATAAAAAAACAAACCACACAAGTAAAATACAGAGTTTTAACAATTATCTTTTTTTTGAAAAGGAAAAAAGCTTTATTAAAATCAAAGGAAGTATATGATCAAGGCTTTCACATGATGCTAGTAATATACCTATCATCTCTCATTAGAACTGTGATTGCACTCCACAAGATTAACAACAAAGGGACTAATATATAGGGTCATCTATAAAAAAAATCAAGTAGGAAGAAATGACTAGTTTCTCTTGGAGATACAAATGTGCTCACGAGCAAGATAATGTTCAAGCAGATTAAACAATACATTTTTACCTCAATCTCACCCTACATGCATAAAGAAAGTAATATAAGAGAGACACACCCCACCTCTACTCACTTTAATTCTATTTGCTGCATCTTCTTTTTTTGAACACAGAAACTATAAATTTTCAAAGAGAGAAATTACATGACAGCTAAAAACAGAGGCCTCTCTTCAATTACTAGACAAATATAATGAAAGCAAAAGGATTGGGATAAATTACAAGAACTCCAAAGAAGAAAATATATTTTATGCCAACAAGGTGGCTACCGAGTCTCCATTATGACTCCCATGTAGGATTCATCAATTGGGAAAGGTCTACAAAGACTTCCATGAGGGTAAATACTACTCCAGCCGCAATTATCAAATGCAAGGCCACTACCATCATGGTGGCAAAGATCATCTAGAGACTTCATCAAATACACAAGGCCAGAACATAACTGGCGTCAAGAAAAAACAGCTTTTCCAAAGAGATTTTAGCATGATAGATGGGAACCAAAATCAGAATACAGAACCGCACCACGAAATTACAACCTAAATCAGCAAGCAAGTATCCAAAGGCACCAGAGGAGGTAGAATATGCTACTAATTGAGAGGAAAGCACCAAAACACCCAAAATAGAAAAACCCACCCCAACAGACATAAGTACATACCTCAACAGCGGAGAGAGAAAGGACGCGCGAGATGAGCGGTGCGGGCGGAGGGAGGAGGGAATGTTAGGGGCTCCCTACCACCACCACCACCCAACCCAACCACCCACGACGACGACGACTTGTTTGACCCTTTTCCTCCTCAGACCGATGATTCCAAACCCCTCAACGCCATCGACAAAGTCGTTCACCGCTTGCAAAAATTGGGCTCAAATTCCCACCACGATGAAGACCAGCCACCGCCCCATGATGGGTTCTTGCGGCGAGATGAGCGGTGTCGATCACGATCAATTAGGATGGAGAAAGCTAGGGTTCATAACTTTTCCCTTTATCATCGTGAAGTGATCTGATGAGAGTGTTAGGGGTTTTTCTTCCTCTATTAGTTTTAAATGTTTTTTAATAAAAAAATCATCCTAGTTGTGCCAAATCCAAAAACATGCGCGGGAATCACAAAATTTCGGAGGAAGGAATTTTTTTCTGTAAAAAAAAAATATAGATTTTTATGCCCCGGTTATATTAGTGGGATAAGGTTTCCGCAGCTGGAAAGGCGTAGCCATCAATTGTCCACAATTGTTGAACCGTGGAATAAATTGTATTTGCCACGCTTTTTTTCCCTCGTGGTCACCAAGCGTCCACAGTTACTAAACCGTGGCATATACTATACTAAGGCCACGGTTTTTCCTCCGTTGAAGAATTTAGCGTGGTCTAAAGTGAAAAATGTTGTAGACTTTACCAGAGCTCATAAGGTTTGGATGCTAGGAAAGGTTCTAGGGCTACAATACGAAGGGTCTGATGCGAATGCTATTGCAAGCTTAGAAGGAGAACTTAATACCTTCTTACCAAGAGAAAGGAATGGAGAGAATCTGGATATCATGGAATGTTCGAGGCCTGGGGCGAGCGGAGAAGAGGAGGGCTGTGAAGGAGCTCCTGAAGAAGGCACAACCGGAACTTGTGCTGCTTCAAGACACGAAGTTGGATGCACAGAAGGAGAAGCTAGCACTGAACTTCGCCAGATCTCTGAACTTTGAATGTGAGTGGGTGCCGGCTCAGGGCACTGCCGGGGGTCTCCTCACCCTATGGAAACCGGCGTCGTTCACCCTACTGCAGGTCTCTAAAGGAGATAGATTTCTGTTCACGCTATTCAGCGTGAATCAAAGCTCCAATTGCGTGGTTGGCAATATATACGGGCCTCACCTTGAAAGTAGCAGAATCAGTTTTTTCACTGATTTGGGATTGGTATTTGGACAATGGAATTGCAGCATGGTGCTCGGGGGTGACTTCAATGCCACTTTGAATGCAGAGGATAGGAGTGGTAGGCTGGGGGGAACAGAGGCATCCTTCTCCAATTTTGTTCAGGACTGGAACCTAATTGACCTTCCACTACAGAATTCTGATTTCACATGGTACAGTGAAAGGAATGGTGGGGTGTGGAGCAGGATAGACAGATGGCTGCTCAATGAAGAGGCATGGGATAGTTTAGGGGAGGTCACTCAGCGTGCAGAAAACTGGGGATTATCAGATCACAGAATGGTAGCATTGTCATGGGGACAACAAGTAACGGGCCCCAAACCCTTTTTGTTCTATAACAATTGGCTCCTTGACAAAGAGTTTGATAGAATGGTAAAAGAATGGTGGAGTTCAACAGCGGTTCAGGGATGGTCTGGATATGTGCTGCAGCAAAAATTCAAAGAGCTTAAGCTGAAAATCAAAGGTTGGAGTGGTCACTCAAGGACCCGAGGGGAAGAAAATATTAAGTCTCTTGAAGAGGAGTTACAAGTTATAATGGAGAGGCTTGAACTTGATGGGGATTCGGAAGAGCTAAAAATTAAACGATGCTAGATAATTAGCGGTCTGTGGGATGGATACAAGGCAGAGGAATCAAAGTGGCTACAGAAATCCAGGGTTAGATGGTTCAAGGAAGGGGATAAAAACACCTCTTTCTTCCACTTTACTAGCAAGATGAGACACGCTAAGAATTCTATCTCGAGGTTGAGAGTGGTTGATCAGTGGGAGGAAGATCCCAGCAGGATTAAGGAGGCAATAAGGAATCATTTTAAATCTTTCTTCACAAGGGACGATACTCTGCGGCCCAAACTGAGATGCCCAAACTTGGTTAAATTGTCTGTGGCTGAGAAAGGAAACATTGAAAGGAAATTCAGCGAGGAAGAAATTTGGCAAGTTTTCAAGAAATGTGATGGAAATAAGGCTCCCGGTCCCGACGGATTTAATTTCAACTTCTTTAAACACTTTTGGCCTATCATTAAAGGAGATATCCTGAAATTCTTTGAAGAGTTCCATATGAATGGAAAGCTTGTGAGAGGACTGAATGCAAGTTTTATAGCCTTGATACCAAAGACTCCATGTCCAAAGGAGGTGGCAGATTTTCGACCAATAAGCCTAATAGGGAGTGTATACAAACTAGTGGCAAAGGTTCTTGTTGCAAGGCTACAACAATGCATGCCTAGATTAATCTCTGAAAATCAATTTGCCTTCACCCCGGGGAGACAAATTTCAGATTGCATTTTTATTGCGGCGGAGGTTGTGGATTTTCTGCAAAAAAGGGAGGAAGGTGGTTTCCTACTCAAGCTAGATTTCGCCAAAGCATACGATTCAATCGAATGGAGCTTTCTCTTAGACCTCTTGGATTCCATGAATTTCGGGGAGAAATGGATCCTTTGGATGAAGACCTGCATATCTACAGCTTCACTTGTAGTTCTTGTTAATGGGACGCCATCGGATTTCTTTGATATTGAGAGAGGGCTGAGACAGGGTGACCCCCTTTCCCCCCTCCTATTCAATATATGCGTAAACGGGTTATCTTGCATGCTCTCGCAGTTATTGGGAAATTCAGGAAGCAATCTTTTTTGTGGAGTGAAAATGGGGACAGCGGAGGCTCTGAATCATCTGCAATTTGCAGACGATACCCTTCTTTTTTGCGAGAAAGATGAGAATCAAATGGAATTGCTATGCCACACTCTCTTCTCATTCTTATTTGCATCGGGCTTGAAATTGAACATGGCTAAATCAGAATTGATTGGATGCAATATGGAAGCTGGAACAGTGATGAGAATGGCGCAGAAATACGGATGGACGGTGGGTACCCTACCAATTACATACCTTGGAGCACCACTTGGTGGTAACCCAAGGAGGTTGGCCTTCTGGGAACCCATGTTAACGAAGCTGAAGAAGAAGGGGAGGTCGTATAATTCAAAATATATCTCCCTCAGCGGTAGGATGGTAATACTCAAAGCTGCACTTAATGCAATTCCAATCTACTGGATGAATCTCTTTAAGGCCCCAGCAGGGATTATATCCCAGATTGAAAAACAGTACAGGCCATTCTTATGGGGACATGAAGAAAGGGGTCAGAAAGCTACTTGGATACCATGGGAGCTAGTATGCAAAGCAAAGGCTCAAGGTGGCTTGGGAATGGGACATATATCATGGAAAAACAGAGGTCTACTACTCAAATGGGCATGGCGCTATGGAACTGATCAGAAATGCCTCTGGAGGAGGATTATAGCTGGAAAATATCAATGGGACAGCAGAAGGCTATTCTTACACTCGATGATGGGAGAAGGTAACCAAGTCTCTCCACTAATGAAGGATATCTTTGCTGTGCTACAAGAAGATTCATTGCTCGCAGTGGGGTTTAAAGACCAACTAGTTTGTGGAGTTGGAGATGGAAATTACACTCGGTTCTGGACAGACCCTGGGATCAATGCAATACCCTTAAATAGCCAATTCCCTAGAATTTTTGCAATGGCTATCAAAAAAGTAGCTCTGATCGCGGAAGTAGGGATGTTTATCCGAGGGAAATGGATATGGGATATTCCTTTTCGGCGTGCGTTCTTTGGCTGGGAACTAGAATTATGGTCCTCCTTCATGGCCTTAATTAATTCCCTTACTCCAGCAGCAAATTCTGAGGATTTCTTGATCTGGTGTGGCAACAGCAATGGATTCTACTCGTGTAAAGGACTGTGCGAATGGGCTGAGGCAAACTCACAGAATGAGGAATCCCTTGTTATACCAGAACAGATTTGCAAAGCTCTGCCGCCGAAGGTAAGCCTACTCGTGTGGCAAGCTTGTCACAATAAGTTGGCAACCAAAGCTAATCTGAGAAGAAGAGGAATGTTAGCAGAGGATAGAGGTATGTGCTGTCTATGCAACTTATCCGAAGAAAACAATGATCATCTCTTCCTGTTATGTAACCGGGTTAGAGTTTTATGGGAGAGCATATTGAGGAATGAAGATATTGCTTGGTGCTGCCCAGCGTCCTTGCTTTCAGTCATTGAGGAGTGGGAACATCTTCCCAACTCAATGGATAAGCTAATTTGGAGCCTTATTCCATTCTCGCTGATCTGGGCAATATGGCTTGGGCGCAATGAGATCATTTTCAGGGGAAAAACCGTTAATATGCAGGGGATATGGGATTTGCATAACATAAGGTTGGCATGGTGGATTAAAAACACATGGAGCGGATGCCCTTATGAGCTTGATCAGATCACTAGGAACTTGGGGAATATTAGACTCCCGTGTAAAATTCCCAGCCCATGCTTGGCTGTATGGTCACCGCCAGACATAGGAATCCTAAAGTGTAATGTTGATGGCGCATCCAAAGGGAACCCTGGCCCTTGTGGAGTAGGGGGAGTAATTCAAAACTCAGACAGGAAAGTGTTGGGGTTTTTTGCACTGGATTCTGGGCATGGATGGGCATATGAGGCTGAAACTAAAGCCATCCTAAATGGCCTTAGGTTCTGCCAACAATTTCTTCTCAAAAACGTGATTGTGGAAAGTGATTCTACAACTGCTGTGGGGTGGGTCTGCTCAAAAGACAAGAGGCCTTGGAGACTATTAAATGAATTGAACCAAATTGATTTTTTGATGGAAGAAGTGAATTGCTTGGGGGTCAAACATATTTATAGGGAAGAAAACAGTTGGGTTGATTCCTTAGCCAACGTTGGATGTGCAAGAAGAGAACCCTTATGGGTACTCATTGAAGATTCAAGACAAACTCTTTCAGGGCATGCAGAACTGTAAAGTTGGGCTGGTGCTTCTTCTAGTGTACTTGGTCACTTTATATTTAGTAGTCAAGTAGGTGCTGTGAGGGGCAACCCGTTTGCTTACTTTATGCACCTTGTATCTTTGCCAGTTATTGGCTTTATTTCAATAAAGCTTTGATATTTCAAAAAAAAAAATCAATCAATCATCTATATATATATGTAAAGGAGACTTGAGTTTTGTTGCACTCCTTTACATTAAATGCATTAAATACATGTAACATAAAAACTTAAATATCTTGGTATTAAAATATATTAAGTAATAACAAATTATCTTTGTAATAAATATATTAAATAATAAAAAAACTGAAAAAAAAAATTATATTGTCAAAAGCTATTCAACTACTTACATTAATATATACACAATTATCTATATTAAATAATAATATTAATAATTTTAAAATATTAACTTGAGTTGATAAATATCGAGAAGTAAAATTAATTAATTATAAATAATATTTACTAATGAATAACTTAGGTAAAATAGATATAAAATTAATCAAGAGAAGTGTCCATAGATTGGGTGCCCACTAGGGTGGGCAAGTTACAAATTGGTCCACCGGTGGACCATTATTATATGCCGTTAGATCTGAGAATCTTAGAATATTCTTTTATTGGATGGTTAGGATTGAATGATGATAAAAAGGATAAAAATGTAAATTTATAACCCTTCTTCATCTTCCCCAACCAACCCACCGTCATCCACCTGCGCCGGAACAGCGCTGGCGAATCGTCCTGCACCTTCAAAAACTGAACTTGTTCAAGAAGAAGGAACTGCGTCGGTGATTTCAGATCTGGCGTCGCCGACCTAGCACAAAGGTACAACTATTATACTGGTTCGCTTCACTCACAAAGCAAGTCGGCATGTTGCGTTTTGCTTCCTTTGATGCTATGACGATGGAGGAGGACGAAGAGATCTGAGATGGGAGCGCAGGTCTGATTCAGATCCTAATCATTCAATTTTGTGTTTTGTTCTCTAACTCTAAACCCTTCTTCTCTCTTCCTCACCAGATCGACGAAAATGGTTTAACCCACACAGCTGTGGAACGATGGTGGTAGGGCTATGTTGTGCTGTCCCCACAAGCAGCAAATCCTTCTTCTCCCTCACTCGCATTTCTTGAATCTTCCCTCCTTTGCAAATCCAACAACAGAGAGAGAGAGAGAGAGAGAGAAACTGTGAGAGTCAGAGAAAGTAGAGAGAAAGAGAGTGAGTGAGGAGAATTAGGGTTTATTTCCCAAATCTTAGCTATTTTTCTTTTATGATTCTTCAATTTTACCAATTAACATGGTTTTCTCGAATCAATCCCCGCCTTCAAACATGGGTTTCTTCAATTTGTAATGAAGATTATACTTTTCGGGTAAAAAAATCATCCTTTTTCATTTGCCCCTCTTTTTTATTGTTTTTTTCTTCTCTGTGTAATTTGTTCTTGGAAATTTGTAACAAAGCAATCTTCTTTCTAATTCACCTCTAATTTGGACATTCAAGCTGTGATGGGGGAGGAGAATTCTGATCCTATGAACCTAGATTTGAATCTGAGGCCAGAGTGATATATAACAATTTTGTTAGAAAGAGGATGGATCATGCAATCCAGCTTTCAGATTTTTCATGGTGCAATATGATGAAAGGAACCCGTCAAAAGAACCAGGGGCCACATGAACCTCTAGATGACAGACAAAATATGAGATAGATTGCAGACAACAATGCAGGCCAAACGCAAGAAATGCCAATGAAGCTATGAACTTGGATGATTGAGATTTTTTTAATATATTTTTTATCAATTGTAAATTACTAATATAGCCCCTAGTACACCGGTGGACCAGTTATAAAACTGTCCACCCTAGTGGGCACCCATAGATTGAGCTACAAGAGAAAACTAAGAAAAGTCAAATCTGCTAGACCTTCTTCCCAAGATAAGACTACACTGACTGAATGCACTCATCGTATATCTCAAGCTGACCAAAGAAAGCAGTGTCCATAGATTGAGTGTCATCTTAGAATTGGAATTTATCTATTACATTCTTGAGGAGCAAGTCAAGTGCAAAAGGATCACATGATACACTAAAAAGCATACGAACAAAGAAAACAAGTACAACGTTGTCATGATAGAGTTTCCTCTTTCTCTCTCTAAAGGAACGGAACAAAGCTTATCATCTATGCCTACCTCGTTCTATCCTAGTCAGGAAACACAGTAGCAAAATAGTTCAATCTTTGAGTAGAAGCTACATGATTGATCGAATCACATTGTCTAAATTCTCTGATCAATAGAAAGAAAGCAGAAAGATCGTTAGAAGAAAAAAGTCTATCATAAAAATAAAGATGTGTGTATGAAGAATGTGCATCACTTTCAAAATGAAAGAAAACTCAGAATATCTTGTTGAAGAATTTTTAAAGCATATCACATGACCTACATGGTACAATGCACAAAGTGAAAGAACAATGGTGTCATTATCAAGTTACCATATCTTTACAACAACGGACAGAAGTACAAAAGTATGCTACTTACTAGCTGACATACTACATCTTTTTGGAAAAAGGTCTTTATCAAGCAGTGTCATGCATTTAATGCACCTGAGACAAGTACACAATTGCACTGTTTGATCCACGACTAGAATCTCTGTGAAGTACAAGCTCCAACGACTATCATCCTTATCACAGAAGACCCTGAAGTATAAAGAGCATGATCTGAAGACTCATCAAGTAGCTTTTAAGAGGCTTACACACAGAAGGCTAAAAAACATCGTCTGCTTCAACAACAGAGAAGATTTTCTAAGAGTGAAGTCCTTTATCTCTATCTCTCCGAAATGAGAACATAAAGTAGATCTTTATAGTCAAAACTAATACCCAATACTTTATAGTTCTAGTGCTTAGAAAGTTTCCACTATCCCTCTTGTAAGAAAAGATCATTGTAGAAGAAAATGATCTTGTAAAAGATTGTAGGAGAAGTCTTGTATAATACTCGTTAGGAGAAGTCCTGAGAATACTTATGGGAGAAGTCCTTGAGAATACATGTGGGAGAAGTCCCTGAGAATACTTGTAAATGAGAAGTCCTTGATACTTATTTAGTGAAGTCTTAGTTTAACCAAGGACTAAATGTAGTCCCGTCGTTCAGGGGTGAACCATGATAAAGAACATGTGTGTCCTCTACTTATTACTCTGCTTGATAAAAAAATATGTGTGACAGACTACACCTTTTTGCAAAAGGTCTTTATCAAGCAGTGTCATGCATTTAATGCACCTGAGACAAGTATACAATTGCACTGTTTGATCCAACGACTAGAATCTCTATGAAATATAAGCTCCAACAACTATCATTCTTATCACAAAAGATCCTGAAGTATAAAGAGCAAGATCTAAAGACTCAGCAAGTAGCTTTTAAGAGGCTCACACACAGAAGGCTCAAAAACATCATATGCTTCAACAAGAGAGAAGATTTTCTAAGAGTCATTCTTTATCTCTATCTCTCCAGAATGAGAACATATAGTATGATTGATTGGTTAAGGTTAACTTATAAAAACTTAGATAAACAATTTAACATTGCCGACACAAACATTGTTGAACATGTGTGTTAGTTGCAAAATGGCCTATTTGATTTCAATAATTCATGCAAAAATTCCGGGATGGATATGAAACAAGACAAACTCTATACCCCAATTTCATCATAGTTTAATTTGAACCCAATAGCTGGAAACCAATCAGACGCAACTTGTCAATTAATTCTTTCTTCCTTTCCTTCTTCTATTTATGTATGAATTTTAATACATTCACACTTTATATTTACCCACTTTAATTCCACTCATTTTTATTTCTATTTCTCTCAAAGTCTCATCCTTTTTTATCATATATTACCTATTACATCTCATGAACTTTCCCCCTCTTACTTTTCTCTTTTCTTTCTCTCTTTTTTAAGGTGTGAAAGAGAAATTAATAGTTTGTTTATATGCGACTTTAATTCTTCATCTTTTTAAAGAAACCATAACTATAACTAGTTCTTCTACTCTCAAAAGATTAACCTCAAATAGCAACAGTACTACTGTTTTTTCTAAATTTTGTATCCCTCCTAGGAACAACTACAGAATCCACACATTTAGAAGTTATGCTGATACTCTATGTTTGTCTAAAGTGAGGCTCATTGTGGGATAACATGTGAATTTTTTAAATACTCTAATATTTTAGCACCATTAATAGTTTTGAATAACAACCAAGAGATCAAGCTAGCACATGGAGCCTAAGGTGCTAAATTTTCCTTTCTTTAAGTTTATGATATTAATTTATTTCTATCATACTGTTTTAGTAAAAAGTCAGTCACTGCTTAGGAAATTCCACACTCTACCTCCCCACAACTGGTTTTGAGTTTGGTTCAAATTTTACATTGCTGAGAATTTGCTTAAGAAAAATTAGGTAAGTATTACTTGAACCAACTTCTTGTTGGTATGCCGACACATTTTGTATTGTTGTTTTTTAAATTAAAAAAAAAAAGAATTTTAAATAGAAGTAGAAGTTAACTGCTTGTATATGTGAAAGGTAGAATACCGAGTTTTGGGTACTAGTATTAAGTTGCTCCTTGTGAAACTGGCTTATTTGATTAAGACAACCACTAATAATTTCCTCCTCTTTTTTTCCTCTCCTCCTGGCCTTACATACTGTATTAGTGATGGAGATCCTTTTCAAGATCATAAAAGATTTAGTAAAAGAGCACTTATATATATAGACATACATATTGGTGGTAAAACCTTTTGGACATACAATTTTGTGAAGGATTAATTTAGCGGTATAACAGATTATAACAGTTAAAAACTGCGGCGAGGACCTGTGTCCATATAAGTGTTGCCCCAAATTAAAATGGTATATTCATAAGTCATTTTCCTCAGTAAAAAAAAAAATAAGAAACCATAGTCACAAGGGTAATTGAGAAAATATCTAAATTACTTACTACTTGCTATACATAGTTGACAGTTTTAGTCTTTAGCAGCCAAGAACACAGGAAACCATTATTCAGAAACATACAAAACATCCACCTGTAACATTATCACATACACTCTCCCTTCCACTCAATCAGATTTCCACTTGAAACCACCTCACAACTTGCCTTTATAATGGGCCACCTCCCACTCACAATTCAACATCATCAAACCACACTGCAACTGTGTGTTCTCTTCATTTCTTTCTTCTGTAACCTTTGCCATGGCTTCCCACAAGCTCATTGCTGCCATTTTTGTGCTTTCCCTCCTCTCTTACTCAACATTCTCCCACGCCTGCGGCTCATGCAACCCCACCCCCAAGCCGAAGCCGAAGCCGACGCCAGCACCAGCAGGCAAGTGCCCTAAGGACACGTTGAAGCTAGGAGCTTGTGCTGACCTTCTAGGACTTGTTAACGTTGTTCTTGGATCCCCTGCTTCGAGCAAGTGCTGTGCATTGTTGGAGGGTTTGGCTGATTTGGAGGCAGCAGTTTGCCTCTGCACTGCTGTTAAGGCCAATGTGCTTGGAATCAACTTGAATGTTCCTGTCACGCTCAGCGTCCTCCTTAGTGCTTGCCAGAAAACGGTTCCTTCTGGTTTCCAATGTGCATAAGATTCAAGTCGATCCTGTCTTTCACTTGATTTTCGTTTGGATTATATTGAACTCAGTGTCGATCCATATTTGAGTAACATGTCGTTGATGGATTGGGATATGTGTCCAAATGGGCATTATTGTTATTTTGTGTTTTTGCATATATCAGTTTCATGTGGGTTGTGTGATGTGTTTCGTGCTAATTAATAATGGGGCAAGCCTTTTTGCCTTATTTAGTATCTTTGTTCTTTTAGTTTTAGTAAATAATTTAGGGAAATTCCTTTTGATGATTGCGTTTCATGCTTAATTTGTGCAATTCGTCGGATAATTGTAATTTTCTTCTTCTTTATTGGATATGTTGGAGGTGTGAAAATTTGGAGCAGAGTGTAAGTTCCTTAGAGGATGCTTTAACTAAACTTCTGGTATCATTGTTAATCCAAACCTCAAACACCGTACCAATGCTAATTTACAAAATTGTTAATTAGTATGATTTATTGTAATTTATGAATATGGTGTAAGTTTATTAAAAATTTATGTGAATGTTGTGAATAGGATGCCGATATGGGCTTGGGCCATGTATCTCATCTCCATGTAATTGACCTAGGTCTTATGCTATAATAAAGGAGGCTGCATCAAACAGTCACACCTCATTCCACAGAATCACTTATCTCATTATTGCATTCTCTCTTCTCCTTTCTCTTCCATCTCATGCTTATACTTTATTCTTAACAGTGAAGTATTTCTCTTTCTTAAAAAAATTCATATAAACTAAAGATATGGTTAAAGTAGTCCGCATAAAAGATAAATAAACTCTCACTCCTAAGCTAATTTTTAGGGTAGAGTTAGTCCTAACATAAATTTTAAGAAGGGTTGTCTAAATGACCCATGATAAAGTTTGGGTTAAATAACCCATCGTCCAATCACATTTGAGATAAGTGAAATGAAAATAAATTAATAAATAAAATATAGAAATTCCAACTTATTTATCTCCAATGTGATTGGATGATGAGTTATTTAACCCAAACTTTATCATGAGTCATTTAGACAACCCCATTTTAAGATGGTATTAAACCTTATAATAGATTTGTTTATTTGGAGACCACTCATATATGGTTTACCCGTAAATATTTATTCCTACAAATTTCTCACTAAAAAAACTAGAGGGTGTGTTGGAAAGGTCTGTAAAAAACTATAACAAATGAGAGACGGTTCAAATTTCAGAGGAGGAGCAATTCCTGGAGTTGTTGGTCAAATTTCACTACCATGGCAGACATCTATAGGGTCCACCGGTGTACTTCAGTGATCGTATTGAGCAGACGATTCCATAAACTTCTTGGGAATTCCATTCCAAGTTGCAACCCCCAACCAGTTTAAGAATAATAAGTTGATTGGGAATTCCAACTAGTTTAAGGATTAACATATTTCAAAGACTTTACAAAGAGACCTTAATGAGCAACTTACGGGCCTAATTGAGCACTATCCTTAATGGAGAAAGAGAGAAATGGAGAAAGAATGAAGAAATTGAGAAACAATGGATGAAGAATTGTGTGGCAAAGTTGGCTATTTATATAGAATCCGAAATTGTCATAGGAATTAATGGATTAACAGTTAAATTAGTGTGTGACATGTGCTTTAATTGGGAATTGGGAGTTTAGGAAAGTGGAAGTTTCAGATTTTGCATCAGTTGAAGTCAAAGTGGTCGGCATCGCACTTTCAAAGTGCGTAGGTAACACACTTTCAAAGTACGTAGTTAACGCAGTTGGAAAGTGTGTAGCCTACGCAGTTACAAAGTGCGATCGGTAAAAATATTAAGGGTGTTTTGATGTTTCAAATATGTAAGGGGATAGACTTAGATGAGAGAGCGTGAGAATAACAATCTATCTATCTATCTATTATAATATATTAATTCTCATGCGTGTATTATAATGCTAACAACACAACTCTTTTTTCTTACTCCTTGCTTGCCACATCAGATTTTTAAATGACGTGTCAATTCATCTCCAATGCTCTTCAAATATGTGATTCCTAACCCATTGAATTCAGTTGTCTCTAATTGATCATTGACCTCTCACATTCTGACATGTCATATTATTATTATTATTATTATTATTATTATTATTAATCTATCAACAATCTTAAAAAGTAATTATATGTCCACGCATTGCGTGTGTCATATTTTAGTAATTTATTAAATCTAAAGCTAAGATGTCGAGCTGTCACAGTGCCACATATCTCATTTCATGTCATCTAAGAGATTTCAAACTGTAAGTTACAAATATGACAATTACTACAAGAGTAACGAGAATTGTTGATGGTAAAAAACCGTCGACAAACCCTAAATGTCATTGTTAAAGAGAAATTACCAACAACTGAAGATCTTTCGGTATTAAGCTCATCTGTAGTATTTAACGACGATTTTTGAAAAGTGGTTGGTAACTTAGCATTGGTCATAACCGTTGTTATAATGGACCACACAGATCGTTAGTAATAAGCCAATTCGGACGAAAAAAAATAAAAACCTTTACCGGGGGTGGAAGTGCGTCATTGGTCGAAAAAATTAAACTTGTAATTTCTAGCACTCTTCATTAATAGAACTCATTTATAGAGTTTAAATAATATAATATAAATGTAAAACCTTTCATTCGATTTTCATATTTAGTCCTTTTATAAATCAATAAAATAATATCTACTATATACGAAATTAGAAAAATAAAATATTGAACATTAAAATTATTTAATCAAAATTATAATTATTAATAATTATTCAATAAAAATATATCAATAATAAGTAAGTTATGTTTTTTACATATATTTATCATATTTATAAATAGCAATTCAATTAGGGACAAAAGGGTTGGGTGGGATGAGGGCGAAGGGTCCAATGTTCAAACCCTGAGGAGTGAGGAGAGACTAATTTACTAACATTACTAACAACTAATATTTGCATATAAAAAAATCATATTTATAAATAACAATTCAACCGTCTAGGTATTGTAATTCAAGAATGATAAAATGCATGTTTATAAACCCAATTTAAAATGTATGTTTACATAACGAACATATAATACATGTTTACTATCTATATATATGTGTTTATCGAGTTTTGATATATACACACCTCCACCTCTTTTCTACATTTATTTTCTATCTATTTCTGTCTCTTTTATCAATCAAATCACCTATCACATCTTTATTTTTCTCTCTCCTTTCTTCATATTTCTGTTCTTCCACTTCTCTACGCCTAAAAAATGAGGTGTGGAGGTATAATTATTATGTGTTTATCTATATAACATACAAATATTCATAACAGTTTATGAAATGTATATTTTTTATATATATTTAGTAACATTAATAATATAAAAAAATTACATTATATTTTCTAAAATAAAACTAACTGAAAAGAAGAAAATATATGAAGCAATTAAACATTAATTGTTAAATACATGTTTAATTTCTTCATTTAATTATTAATTGTTAAATACATTGCTATTTTTTTAGACTATGTAGTAGGCATACTTATCACGCTTGCGCAAGCGTGATCAAGCGGTTATGATTCATTGGACAAAACAATTACATTTAGTTATTCAGTTGAAAACTACGGTTATACCAATTTGTTCTCGAAATTCCAAAATCTCTCTCTTTAATCCCCTAATTTCGCACACACTCTCACCCAAGCCCTCCGATCTCTCTCTCCCAAGCTTCCAAGATATGACTACCATGCCGGCAACGGTGAACAAAAGTCTCTATCTACTTTCCCGCGTGCTCTTGGCAATTGGTTGCATAGGCTTGCATCAAACAGGTGAGATGTGAACGCTGTAGAAGGTGGTGAAAGGCAAGTTCTATGACCACTAGGACGCTAGTTGTTTTAATCTATGTTTCGCAAATATAAATATATAATTTAATTACATATATACACAAAATTATATTATATATACTACTTAATTTTTTTAACGGTGTTGAAGAATTTGTTATCCCTGGTGCCCACGCTACTACTAAACGATTAATGATTCTCAACTGTTTGGGAATTTCCAAATCGATTGCGCTCATCATCTTAGCTCAATGCTATGGAATCAAGTTTGATTAGAAAATTGCAGTCGCACCAATAATTGGAGTTTTGATAGATTGCGGTATGATTTACGCACGCAACATTACGCAGTCCAAGCCGGAGGGGATTCGGTTCTTGGTTACTATGGGTTCAATAGCAGTTGCTAGTATTCTTCTTTTTCAATTAGACATTGTACAATTTTTGTATCTGAGTGTTTGACAAAAGATTGGTTTTCTTTCGAAACAAGCTGTTACTGAGAGGACGAAATTCTTTAGATTGTTGTGAGTGACTGTGAATCATTCTGTTTCTTTTTTTTCAATTAGACATTGTACAATTGATGTATTGCTTGAAGAAGAATTGTATCTGTTTGTTTCAATTAGACATTGTACAATTGATGTATCTGTTTGTTTAATTTTCTTTTTCGAATATGTTGGAGGTGTGAGAATTTGGAGTGCAAGTTTCTTAGAGGATGGTTTATCTAAACCTCTGATATCATTGTTAAACCAAGTCTCAAACACCAATCTAATCTACAAAATTGTTAATTAACAAGATTTATTGTAATTTATGAATATGGTGTAAGTTTATTAAAAAATTATTATCCCTATGTTTGTATTCACTTGTTTATAGTATACGAATAATTTGTTTGTTAAGAAGTCTCATATAAACTAAAATAATGGTTAAAGTAGTCCGCATAAAGAGTAAATCAACAACTCTCACTCCTAAACTAATTTTTAGTGTAGAGTTAGTCCTAACATAAATTTTAAGATCAGATTAAAACTTATCATAGATTTATTTGTTGGAGATCAATCATATATAGTTCAGCCGCAAATATTGATTCTTGTAAATTTCACACTGCTAAAACTAGAGGATGTTGGAAAGGTCTACAAAAAACTAAAAAAATGAGAGAGAGAGAGAGAGAGAGAGAGAGAGAGAGAGAGCAGGTGGTGGTTGGTTTCAAGTTGGAGTAGAAGAAATTGCATAGATAGACATATCACCTCCTTCTTTTCGCATGTTTTGCGGAATTTCAGTGATATGGAAATGTCGAAGATTTATTAGAATTATGGTAGATTATGAGAAGTTTTCATTCCTATAAAAGGGATAAAACATGGCAACGAGAGGCATGTTGATTAGGCTAGGTTAGTTCTATAAGGGGGCCAGTTCTGGAGAAGGAGTAAATGAGGCCTGTTGGAGCAAAGGGAGATGTAGGGCTATCGAACCCAATTAATAGGGGAAGTTATAGTGTCGACTGGGATTCAAGATGGAGGTTACGTAGAATGTGGGCTGCAACAGGAAAATAGTCCACTAGTAATAGAGGCCCCTTTTCTAGATGCAACGTAAGCCTTGTGCCTAAATGAAAATCAAATAGAAGGAAACTCATTCGATGTATATGATTAGGGGTGGAAATGGGTTGGACTAGGTTATGCTTTGCGAGGCCTAGACCTGGCCTGCATTCAAAACTCGCAGCCTAAAGCCTCGGCCTGTGACATTTCGTAAGGCAAATTTTAAGACTCGACCTAACCTCCTAGGAGGCTTGGCCTAACCTACGAGCCTATTCAAACCTACTTACCTAAAAGTATCCTCTTAAAGAGGCTAATAGACCAATAGGAAGGCCTTGGAGCTAATAGGTCACAAGCTAATAGGTTAGCGGGCTCATAACACCGATCATTGTTGAGAGAGTGAGAGTTAACAGAGTGAATGACAAAAGGATAGAACGTCTCTAATTTAGACTTTCATCTTAGGATTTCTTCTCTTTTAGTTTTTGGTATATTTTAGACATGATATTAAATTTATTAATATTTTTTTTGTTACAAATAAATTTATTAATATATTAGTATAATAATCTTTCCGATGTACCAAAAAAATATATTAGTATAATATTTTTATTAAATTATAAAAGAAGGGTGAATGGGTCGACCTATCAAGCCTAATAGGCTATTTGTAAGCCTAGACCTAGCCTTTTTAGATAATCAAACTTTTTGAAAAGTCTAAGTCTGACCTTTTTAGCAAATAACCCAGCCTAGGCCCAACCTTTGGTAGGATAGATCGTAGGCCCCCGAGGAGCCACCCGGCCCCTTTTCCACAAAGCGATTTGGGGAAAGCGGGTTTCACAAGTGAGTAGAAGGAATTCAACGAAGGTGATGCACATGTTTACCCATTGCAAGTGCCAAGAGAATATTTTGTTATAGTATTGAATTAGGATGTACTGGAGGATGGTTGTGAGAAGTGAAGTTGGTCTTAGAGACTTTCAGTCCTTCTAGGTTAGAGTCTCTAGAAGACTCTTTCAGTCACATTCAAAGCGATCGAAGCTTCAATCAGGGACATGATAGAACATCAAATTAATTTTCTGTCCAACTCTACCTCTCATTATAGGTTCTATAATTGCAATAAGGTTTTATGGATCAAGAATGTGGGAGATGAGGAAAATAATATTTGGTCAATATGAAAGGAATTAGGTGTTTCCCATGCAGGAGTAAAGGAAGGAGTTATAAGGAGGTTGATTTAGATGGAAAGAAGGGATGGATTAGAGTAGCCCCTGGTGTATGACCAGTGGCGGGAGGATTGAATAAAGGTGACCAATGAAGATCTTAAGCTATAATACAAGAGAGTTGGGTAGTAAGGTGAAATATAGGGTGATCAAAAACCTTATTATTCAAGAAAAAAATGTAGATGTTATGTTTTGAAGAAACAAAGTAACAAGTAGTTGATGATGTATTATGCAAATAGGTATTGGGAGATGACGACATTGAATAAACAAACAAATCAACCAAAACAAGCAAACTCACAAAACTTTTTTTCGAAAATAGAAATGTGTATTAATAAAAGATGAGGAAATTTGCAAGATTTACACCCTCCTCATAGGGTGTAAGGAAGGAAGGAGTTATAAGGAGGTTGATTTAGATGGAAAGAAGGGATGGATTAGAGTAGCCCCTGGTGTATGACTAGTGGCGGGAGGATTGAATAAAGGTGACCAATGAAGATCTTAAGCTATAATACAAGAGAGTTGGGTAGTAAGGTGAAATATAGGGTGATCAAAAACCTTATTATTCAAGAAAAAATGTAGATGTTATGTTTTGAAGAAACAAAGTAACAAGTAGTTGATGATGTATTATGCAAATAGGTATTGGGAGATGACGACATTGAATAAACAAACAAATCAACCAAAACAAGCAAACTCACAAAACTTTTTTTCGAAAATAGAAATGTGTATTAATAAAAGATGAGGAAATTTGCAAGATTTACACCCTCCTCATAGGGACCAAAAAAGAAGCAACCTCGAAAAAGCCCGAAAAACCAATAAGGAAAAACCACGCGCTCGGGAAAACGCCAAAAAAACCCGACCCCAAAGCCTAAACAAACCTAACTAGAAACTAAAACAACCAACAAAACCCAACTAAGGTCCCAAGAAAAACACCGAACCTAAGCCAACCAATAAAACCAGAAAAAAAGCCTACAAGAAACCGAACCTCCCTCAGCAAGGACTAAGGAGGTTTACTAGCCAAAATCTGGGCTGCAATCGCAGTTTCAGCTGCGGCGTCTGAGCAATCAAAAGACATCTCCAGGCGTTTCCCCATCAGAACGGCGCTCCTTGCACGCATCAAAATGTCATATGGATTGGACAACTCTGGTGGAAGGACCATCAATTCTTTCCCAAACCCCTCCGTGCCACCCGCAGCCAAAGAGACCGAACTAGAACACGATGGAGGCAGGCCCTTCTTCCCGCAACCCTTAACCCCAACCTTCTTGGGTCTGCCCCTTGGCCTAGGAAGAGCCACAACAGTAGGTGAATGGGACAGAACGCCAGAGAGGGGCTCGGAAGGGACACTTTTGAAAAAACTTAGTTTTCACAAACCAGACCCATCAGATGTGTCAATTGATTTACATCGAATTTTGATGAACAAACAATTTTCAATTTTTGAATTAGAAACAAGTTTGATTGTGAGTTATTTAATGAAACACTTTTCAAAATTGTTTAAATAAAAGACTTTAAAGTTTAAGAATCAAGAATACATAAACTACAACTCACAAACTTAAACACATACAAACATAAAACCTAAAAACAATAGATTTCGACCCAGAAACGAAAAAGCATAAATTTAAAACATTGAAATGAAAATAATTGCAATAAGAAACACATATGCACTAAAACATAACATTGCATGAATTAGAAATGGTTTTAGCAAATGCATACTCAATTCAATCCCATAATCGCTATGTAGTCATGATGATTTGAACCTTCAAAGTGTAATTGGGTTCTTTTACAACAGAGAAAGCTTTATATCTATAGACCTACAATACTAATTGCTAACAACAGCTAAAAACCATAAAATGAACGTGTGGCCTCTAACTTGTCTTCATCGACGATTTTGACTATATTACTAGAAAGTCGTAAAACACATAAACACCACATTTAAACACTTTGCCAATTCTTTACATGATTTATAGTCAAACTATATTCTCCATGTCGAGAAAAATTGACTTTTATCACAAGCCAACAATTAACCTTAAATTTATACTTAGTAAAATCTAAGGCTAACAGGTGTGCAGTAGGTGCCAGCTGAGTGTTATTTTGCAAAGCGTATATATGGTTTAGATTGGGCCTCCGTGTAAATCATCCGCTCAATGTTGTTGTTGATGCTCATCGATGGGTTCATAAGATGATCAAAGAGGCGGAACTTTCGTCATTGACTGCTTTGTGGGGCTTGTGGTGTGCCCATTATAGTGCTTCCTAGAGAAGAATCTATTCCTATATGATGTTGTGTTGTCGTCGATTCAATCTATGCGCGATGCTCTCAAGGTAACTTGGCCCAACAATGTAAGGCCTGGATTTTAGGGCAATTATTTAATTAATTAAATATATTTATATTTATTCGAAATAATATAATTACAGTAGAAATTTACTGTGCGATGTGTGTTTAGCTTACGGTAACTGTAAAGTTGTTGTCAAGCTAATACAGTAATCTTAGAGTTTCTGTTTAAATTTGGCAGTGACAGCAGAGTTACTGTTTAATTTCTACAGTAACCTTAGAATTAATGTTTCGAGGTTACAGTAACCATACGATTATTGTTTTGATTTTACGGTAACTTTAGAGTTGCTGTTTTGATGTGACTTGTGTGATTTTGTGTGATTTGTGTGATTTCGGGCATTTTGCCTGCGCTGTGATTTTGATCAGTAGAGTTTTACGTCATTAGAAATAATGCGTAATTGAGAAATGAGTTATGCAAGAGTGCATGAGATGAGAAATTTCGAGATGATGCCCTAAGGGGGAGTGTTAGGCGTGATTTTGCATCATATATGAGGAGAAATTTTATTATTTTGTGAATAATTAAATTAAGGGAATTTAAATGAAGTAAATTAGTTATATTTAATTTGTGAGACTAAGGTTGTTTGTTAGAAGTTATAGCAAATTAAGATTTTAAGGTTGTTGTGAAATTTGGTGAAGATTTGGCCTAAGATTATGCCATGGCCGAATTTGACTAAGTATGGAGCAATGGAAAACACTAGACAGTCCTAGGGGGGAGAGATGGCCGAATTTGTTAGGAGAAAATGAGGTTGTTGGAGTTTGTTATCTTGTTAAGGTTGTTAAGTGATCATACTTGAAAGATTCACTTAATAATTAAAAGATCTAATCAAGATTTATTTTAATTATGAAAGATGAGGTTGTTAATTTGTTATGAGGTTTAAATTTTGAATTAAGAAGAGATATGGTTAAATTTTGAAAGATCATAGGAGATGAGGGAAAAGTTTGAAAAATCTATCACATGGAGAAGGTGATGGGCGGCTATGATAGGAAGAGATAGAGATTTTGATCATTCTTGATGAGTCTTGAGGATTAGTATAAATACCCGACCTTAGAGAAAATAAATCATAAGTCTCCAGAACTTAGAAAAATTGTGAAACACTTAGAGAAGAGAGAAGAGAACTCGTGATCTTGAGGGAAGGAGAAGAAGAATTCGTGGATCATCAAGGAAGGAGGAGAATTTTGAAACCCTAAGAGGCTAGAGGAACCTTGACTTTCTTTCTTCTTTTCAACTAAGTCTAAGGTGAGGGAACCGCTTCCAGGATTTAGGTCCCTAGAGTTTGTGTAAGACCTGGATTTTCAGAACAAGCTAGTTTCCGACTCACGCGTAGAATCAGTGTAAGCGTGACAGGAGTTTGATATTTGAGGAAGATTAATGAAGAAGAAAGTTCAGGAATTGCTTGAGGTATGTTGCATAGTCGCTGTAGGAATTAGTGCGAGTTGTCTGCACACCTGCCTTATGGCGAGCGTGTCCAGAATAGGCTATTTCGCTCTTAAAGCAACGTTTTGAGTGAGATTTCGAACTCTCGGAAAATTTAAAGATTCTCTTTATTTTTCCATCGACCAGCGTTTCATTTCGGAACTCTGGACTGTACGCACGATAGGTTTCACTTTTCGGATGTCCGCCGACGCTAATTTCTTTGCTTCGAAACCCTATTTTCGAGCAATGGATGAAGACTTTTTCTATTCGGGACTTCTAACGAAGATTCCGTCCGCGCTGCCAGATTTGTTTCGACGTTTCCAATCTTTCTTCAGAAGGAAGTTTTGTCGTCCGGCGATCACAGCAAAAAGTAGTTTTTCGGGACAGATTTAACTTACACCGCTTTTGAGATTTTCGATATCGTTTTTCCCATATCATAGATATTTGTTTTGAGTTCTGGATTTCTGACGCCAGAATCTCTCTTAGAATTCCTTGGTGAACGTGCTGCAAAAATCGGAATCGCGAAATTTTCATTTTCCCGGGATTTCGCCCGCCTATAAATAGGCGAAAAAGCAAAATATCTTCCATTTTTCCTCCATTTGTGGCTGATTTCGTGGAGAGCAAGGGGGGAGGGGATTTCCGCGAAAACTTGACCAATCTTCGTGCAGTTCGTCCCTACTTCTAGGTATCAAGGTAACTAACACGATTCCTACCTCTGATTGTTGTTTCTGCTGAGTTTCTGAAGTCGTTTCTGTGCTCTAAGTTTTGAGCTTTTTCTAAAATTGTCCGATTTCTCTGATTTCTCGCTTGGGTTATGTTCCTTATGTCCCCCTGAGTCTAAAACCTCTGTCAGTAAACTCTGATTGTGATCCAGTTGTCCAGGATCTGAAAAACTGTTTCAAAACCCTTTTTGCTCACATTTCGAAACTTTATTGTCGTAAAGCTATAATCTGACTTCGTGCCTTTAGGATTTGTTGTCACGGATGTCATGAGGATCGTTGCTGTCAAATCTGTTTTCAGAACGGATAACTTTGAAGTTTTGAGCCTTTATTTTGGACCAAAATGCCCCTGCGTAGTCGTATTTCGGCCCGATTGTCCGAAAATTGTTCTGACAGTTTCTTTGCCTTAGTTTTACCCTAAAACTACCTTGTAAATTGATTTGATCGAAGAAAAAGAGCCGAAGCCCTTTTTCCTTTGAGGCCGTGGACTATTTCCTTTAGGGGGGAGTTTTTCGGTTTCGAAAACTTGTCTTTTCGTACCTGATTGTCCTATTCTGAAGCTTTAATGCTTTGTCTATCGTTTATGTATTGTTTTGCGATCGAACTAATCGATTTTGTTTGGATTCTGCTTTGTTTTTCTCCGAGGTTCAGTTGAGGGAACTTTGGAAGACTCAGAGCAATTGTTTGAGGAGAACTTTGTTCGCGAAGCTGGAACAGCTCGAGGTTAGGGCAACTTGCTATATTTAGCTATGATTTCATGATAGGCGTCGATAAACTCGACCTATGCTTTATCTGATGTTGTATATGATGATGATTTCTTGTTATGATTGTTTCATAACTTATGATATTGATGATGTGTTGAATTGAGCGTTTTGACGCAACTTCGGAGTGGAGGTTCATTGATCCGGTGATCTTTGACATTTCGGGTTGGATGAACAAACCTAGGCAAGTCCAAATGTGGGGTTTGAGACTTAGTCATTTGTTGGGATTCGTTGGAATTCCTAGACTTTCCCCGGGAAATGTATTTTGGGTGGTTGATTTTTGGAAACTTAGAATGATAGAGCTTTCGAAAAATAAAGACTTGGGAAACTTAGACTTTGAGAAATAAACTCATAATTTGACTAATTTGAATTGAAATCATTTTTATTAACGTTTAAGCATAGGAGAACTGAAGGGGAAAAATATTTACGAAAGGCGGGGAAAAGTCGACCTTTGTTGTGGGTTTGGAGAGTTATCGGAATTGGGAAAGCCACTAAGGTGAGCTATGGTGATGATTGAAAGTCACCGAGTACGTTAGTACTCTTGGGGAGTGTTGTGGAGCCGTGTTGTATTGACCGACACCTAGTGCTCTTGTTGTTTGGGCTGTGTTGTATTGACCGACACTAGACCCTCGTGTAATCTTGTTGGTGGAGTTGTGTTGTATTGACCGACACTAACTCTTGGGTTGTTTTGAGTTTGGGTCGGAGCAGTTTTTGACCATCGAGATTTGATGAGTCAGATGACTCAAGAAGTCATCAAGGGTGATCGCACTCCTTTCATAAATAATTGTCTTTTGTCGCCGAATCGATATATACCTTCGGGTACAGTATATGCCTTCGGGTACAGTATATCTATATACCTTCGGGTACAGTATATACCTTCGGGTACAGTATATCTATATACCTTCGGGTACAGTATATCTATATACCTTCGGGTACAGTATATGCCTTCGGGTACAGTATATCTATATACCTTCGGGTACAGTATATACCTTCGGAGCTTCACTGAGGCGTGAGACTTCGTGAAAGCATGGAACTTCACTGAAGCGTGAGACTTCGTGAAAGTGAGTAAGCTTCACTGAGGCGTGAGACTTCGTGAAAGCAGAAACTTCACTGAGGCGGGAGACCTCGTGGAGACGGGAACCTTTGCTGAAGCGGGAGACTTTGCGGAGGCGTGCAACTTCACTGAAGCGTGAGACTTCGTGAAGGCGCGAAACTTCACTGAAGCGTGAGACTTCGTGAATGTGTGAGATTTCACTGAAGCGTGAGACTTCGTGAAAGCGTAAGACCCCATTGAAGCGTGAGACTTCATGGAAGCGTGAGATTTCATCGTCGTTTACCCTAGGGCAACGACAGGGAACATTGGTTTAGTTGGATACGTGTGTGTTGGGAGGACGATACATTGTTTGACTAACCTTATCACCTAACTTCATATGTTGAGATTATGATGATTTGATGTTGATGAACATCGTTAGGTATTAATGATTGAACTGTGTAGGAGATTCGAGAACATGCTATGTATATACCTTAGAGTAGGCAATACATAACTTATATGTATATATATACAACATATGTATATATCCCCTTTATCACAAGTTGATTGTATATCTATTGTATTCTGTAAGTTGACCCTAGCGCCTTGGCTTTGTTTGTATGTTTGTGTTTGGGCGGTCGGCCTGCTGCCAGGCGTCTGTCAGCCGGTTCATGATGATTCGTTGTGCGGGAAAGACCCGGAGCGGAACGATTATTACTGAAGCTTTCGACGAGGACCCGGACTTCATGCCTGATCGAGGGAGGGTCGATGATAGTAGTGTGGGGTATGGGTGGTTAGAGTCTTTTGGAGTTGGTTGTTACTGTAATAGCTCTGATTCGTTTTGCTTTTGGGATCGGGTAGGTTTCCGACGCATGACTTTTCGTGTGGTTCTCTTACTGAGGGTTCACAGTGAGTCAGTTGGACCATAGGGGTCTTTGCTTAGGCCATTTTGAGGCCGACTTTCTCCTAGTGGTTTGTAATTATACTTTTTCTCACTTACACTTCTGGGTCTGTATATATTTGCCTACGGGCACACTGCTTTGGAGTCACTGCGAGTGCGCGTGACATGGAGTGCAGCTGAGGCTGTACATGTTTATATTTGTTGTATATTGGTTAGTTTAGTAGTTGTGTTTTGTCTTTACTTCTTTATCGTTTTGATTTAAAGGAATCAATCGAAAAAAAATTACCTGTTTTCCGCGTAAAGATTATTTTTGGTTACTAAAGTGACACCTGGAAATCGGGGTGTTACAGTTTGTGAATATGCATGCTTACTTGTTTTGTGGGATTATGCATGCTATGTGAAATTTTCTTGAATCTTGATGAATTCTTGTTGAGTCTTTATGCATGTCTGACGAATCTTTATGAGTCTTGATGAGTCTTTATGCATGTGTGATGAGTCTTTATGATTCTTATGTGATGATTATGTGTGTCATGTTCCTATCTTCATATTTTCCTTAAATGAAAGCTTGATCAAATGGTTTGTCACAATGAAGGGGATTCACGTGACCAAATCTAGGGTTTTGCCCTGTTTTTCTGAATTTTGGCTCTAATTTTTTTTAAACGAACTCGGGTCTGAGACACCATGTTTTATGATTTATTCTATATGAAAAAGCGGACGTTTTGACATACTAATCTTGAAAATCCGAGGTTCTTGAATTACAAGTAATTTCTCATGCTTTCAACTTGCTTTCTTGAAAACCGATGCGGATTCCTTTAAAGAAAAGATGATGAGGATATGAATTGTGTGACTATGTGATTAGGATTTGGCATGATGGTATTGATATGCTTATGTATGCTATGCGTGACCTATGCATATATGTGATTGTGTTGATTGATTTCTATCTATGCATGCTTGAGTGTGAAATTGTGAACTATGCATGAAACCCTAATTTTATGCTTGTGTGCGTGTTTGGTGATGGTGATGTTTGAATGCTTGACTGAATTAATTATTTAGTTATTGCTAATTGTTTGATTCCGAGAATTAAACTTAAGATGTGATAATTGCTTAACCTTAAAAAATTAGGTTAAACATATGAGAAGTGATTCGCTTGCAAGTGTTGTGAATTATGGATTTTAAAATCTATAGCGATTACGAGCTATGAGAACGATGGTTTCGTTAGAGACTGAGACTTAACTTGCACGCGAGGGAGATCGTGGTAACGGGGAGTTCCACGAGACTAACCATGATGCGTCATGGGAATAAAACAGCGGGGAGCTGTGCGATTTGAGTTTCTACTCATGGAGATCAAACAGCGGGGAGTTGTGCGACTATGAGTTTTACTCATGAGAATTGTTATTTGCGGATAACTGAGATTGGATCCAAGGTGTTGAGGTGGTTGTGAGATGTGAGGAACGTTTAGACTAACTCAACATGTAGGTTTAACCCTAACCCTAATTAGACCTGCGAATTGATTGTTGATGTGCGAAATTTATGAGTGTATGCGTATGCCATGAGATGTGATGTGCTTTGTGTGAGCGTCGAAGTGACCCCTCCTACGATTGTGTGTTATGTGGCTGCCAGATGAGCTATCAGAAGATGATGGCGAAGTCCTGCGAGATCGTTCTGCATAGAGAGGATGATGACGGAGCTTGGGTTGCCGACGAGAACCAAGTCCGAAGAATCTACGTCGGAAGTGTTGCCTTTTGTTTCTACGACCAGTAGGGAGAGTGGATTGAGACCCAGTTAGTGAATGGCAGAATTAGTCTCTCGTTTGCACCTGAGAGATTTGCGACACCAACGACGGCTGAATCAGAGGAGTCCGTGGACCAGCAATCTGCTATGGAGACAGACTCGTCAGAGTGCAAGTCAGATTCTGATAGTGGATCTTCTGTAGACCCTGCATGTTGGCAAAAACTGTTGGACGAGCTATAGGGATAGGAACCCAACGAACCAGAGCCTATGGAAGAGGAGACTCGAGCTGAACCTGAGGAAGAGGTACTTCCAGAAGTGACTGGTGATCCTTGGGAGGATATGGAGCCAACAGAGGATGAGTTGCGGTTTAGGAGCTTCACTGCGAGAGCATAACAACACTTTGATAAGAAGGCTGGAGACATATATGATAGCCTAAAGGCGCATATGCTGGAGAAGTACGCAAAGAAGCCGGAGCAGTAGGTTGAGACTATTCAGCGGAGCATAGAGATGGGATAGGTTGAGAGAAATTGTATTTGCGGGGCGAGAGACGAAAGTAGTACATTTATCTTTATTTTTCTGTTGAATAATTTGCAGACAGTGTAACCAAGTTTTATTATTCAATAAAGGTTACAACAATTTTCTATTAAATATTTGTTGAAATTATTTACAGTTTTGTGACAGCGATTTGGAAAGAATTATTTATTCAAGAGTTTTCTGAAATTAATTAAATACGTTTTGACAGTAATGGTGAGCTGCGTTTTTGACAGTAATTAATTAAATGCGTTTCTGACTTTAATTAAGGAGTAATTAATTGGCAAAAATTCTTTCTAAAATTGGTGAAAAGGTTACTAATTAACACTCGAGAAATTGGGGCGTTACAAACAACACTCGATGAAGTCATGAAGAGGAAGGCGAGGCTTATTTCGTGGTTGGCTCCTATTGGCCCTAAAATTACTATAATATGTGACAGTAGTCGTGGTGGAATGTTTGTGAGTGCTAGCTTTGGAGGTTGCTTGCGGAATAGCACATGTGATTGGATTGTGAGATTCATAGGTTCTTGAGGGGTTTCCGGCATCCTTCACATGGAATTGTTGGCTATCTTGCACGGGCTTCAGATTGCTATGAATCGAGGGCACCGGGCTGTGGTATGCTACTCTAACCCCTCTCTCATAACCCCCGCCTGACCACCATGGTTATGCGATCTTGATTTAGAACATTAAGGATTTTATTGGAAGAGACTAGAAGGTTCGCTTAGTGTGTGTGATGATTTCCTTGACAAAGTTGGTGCCCTTTAGTCTGTGGACTTTCTTCTAGCTCCGAATCCCCCTCCTGAACTTGAGTCTCTCCAGGGTCAGTCCAACACTAAATGAGGCTAAAGCAAACTTTAAAGTGAGACATTTTTACCTAAAAAAATATTTCTTTATTAACACTTTTTACATAAAAAAAAATTTATTTAAATTTATTTTTCGAGCTTTTTGAGATACAAAATAAATTATTAAATTATCACAATCAATTTGATTTAACATGTCTTTTTCAATCGATAATAAAGCTAATCCATTTAATCTTTGTTGAGACATGATTGATCTAAGATAAGACTATTAGGCTTGGGTTTTTGAACTGATGTCTTGATTTTTATATGAGGTCTTCTTTACAAAAAGACTATTGAACATATCACATGAATGATATGTCTTTTTAACTTAGTAAAATTTTTTTGGAACCTAAAGGCTTTGCTTGGGTCACATAAGCCTTGGGCCGGCTCTGATCTCCTCTTGTTACGAACGCTATAGCCTATAAACACTAGTTTTGCTCGGGGTGTAAACCTCGCCTTGGGGTTTTGGTTTTTCTTCCTTTTCCATTTGTTTTTGTTTTTCCTTATCCTCTTGTACCAAATAAAAGTCCTTGTAATAATTCATCTTCACTAAAATGAGGCCAAAAATCCTATCGACATATATAATTATAGAAATGAAATCCTTGTAATTCATCTTCACGACAAAATGACCCAAAAATCCTATCCTCTAATTAGTGGAACCGAAAGAATAAAGAGCAAGAGCAAGCCAATTCCAAATGAAAGAAACTGAATAACTGGAAGTATCTACACGCGTTACGCGTGGCTTGCATGACTTCCACCGATTTTCCACAACTAATCCTCGCACTCACATTCGTTCCCATATCTCCGTCAGTCACAGTCTCTTTTCCTTACAAACCAATCCATTGGGCTCTCTCTCTCTCTCTCTCTCTCTCGAGCTTTATCATCGTCATCAGATATTGATTATTTTTCCACTTTTTATCCATATGTGGCTGAAATTTAAGTTCAACAAAAACATAATTTGAGTTTTGAGTGGTGTTCCTTCTGCTGTTTATTTGACTTTCATTTTCTCAACCAATCATATTTACGCATTAAATAACATTTCAAATTTTTTATTTTTATGTTATTTAAAATGACAAAAATATATAATATTCATGAAGTTTATACATAAAAGCAGTTTAATAATTATACACTCATAATTTAAATAATTATTTTTATTTAAACATGCTATTAGGTTTCACCATTAAATTAAAAAAAAACATTGAAAAGATTTGATTTTTTTTGTTACAATAGGAAAGAAAACAACTAACTAAGAACGTCCTGACATAGCAAGGATATCACTGTTGGTGGTAGTTGAGACCAGAGCTTCCAATCCCAATTCTCATTGACAGCAAGCTTGGCGAGGGCATCGACAACCTTGTTCCGTTACCGGGTACATGAATAACAGACACTTTGGATGTATAAAACTGTTTAGTTAAATTCTTTTAAAAATTAAAAATTTTAAATTAAAATACGTGTAAGCTTCATATAAAATTATTCATTTTGTTTGGCCTAACTACAATTTTACCTCTTATACGCAAATCCTCGATAAGATATATGTGTTTTATGGTGATTTTAAAAACATTGTTGGCATAAGTTTTTGACATCCACTAATGTAACATATAAATTTGTGGCGATCGATTAATATAGTGTTTAAAAATTATCGATATCAATTTTTTTGAATATTTAAACCATCACAATCTACATGTTCGTGTGTTGCTGCTTCTCATATGTCCACAAATAAATTTTTAGAAGTTAATGGTGAGACTAAAAGTCCCTCAACTCAGGCTTTTTCATTTATAATAAAATTGGCTCAAGAAGAATTAAAGTTTGAACCAACCAACCACTTGTGAATAAATAATTTCTTATAGAATAATATTTCCATATTCTTACAAGGCTTAAATATGTTGGAGGCCCCTATAAAATAGGGTTCCTTTGGTTTAAGCCCCTACAAAATTTTTTCTTGGGAATAAGCCCCTAATGAGAAAATAATATATAGTGATAAGCCCCTGCCGTCAACTTCCGTTAAAAAATATATGAGTCAGCAAACGGAGCTGACGTGGACCTTTGCCACCTCATCAAGTGGGCCCACAAGCTGTTGACGTGGAAATGAGAAGAGAAATATGAAAATGTCAAATGTGGGATTTGAACCCAAGACCTAGAGCATAATGGGCAACATCCTTCCCACTAGGCTACAAGCTGCATCTTTAATACAAGTGCAAAATTTGATATATATCTCATTTAAACTAACAATTTTTTTTAAAAACACCATAATCAGGATTCGAACACCATAAATGGAGGATCATACTCAATGTCCTTACAATTGAGCCACTGGCTCATTTTGTTATTCATGCGCACAACAATATATATATATATATATATTATGTAAAAAAAAAACAAGAATTCAACCCCACTTAAATCATAAAAAACTATTATTTTGTTCTTTCAGTATATATACTCATTAGTACTTAAAAAAAGTCAATATATGAACTCTAATAAATTTGTAAGATTTAACTTTTTTACGTTTTAAAGTTTTGTAAATATGTTTTTCTATTTACATTTAATATTTTATTTTGTTTCAAATTGATACATTATATAAGAGCGTCTAAGAGCCTAAAAATGTAATTTTTAGATCTACCACATCAAATTTATTTAGCATTATCAGTTTGTTTTTAAATATATATTTAGTTTTGCGCTAAAAATACATGCATAAATTAGGCATTGACTTAGTGGTTAGAGCCTCCTCCATGAACCTCTATGTTTTGGGTTCAAATCATGCTTAGGACATTTTTAAATTTTTGGTTGAAATATTAGCAGCTTCAGTTTAAATAAGATATATATTAAATTTTGCACTTATACTAATGATGCAGCTTGTAGCCTAGTGGGAAGGATGTTGCCCATTATGTTCTAGGTCTTGGGTTCAAATCCCACATTTGGCATTTTCATATTTCTCTTCTCATTTCCACGTCAGCAGCTTGTGGGCCCACTTGATGAGGTGGCAAAGGTCCACGTCAGCTCCGTTTGCTGACTCATATATTTTTTAACGGAAGTTGACGGCAGGGGCTTATCACTATATATTATTTTCTCATTAGGGGCTTATTCCCAAGAAAAAATTTTGTAGGGGCTTAAACCAAAGGACCCCTATTTTATAGGGGCCCCCAACATATTTAAGCCTTCTTACAAAAATGCATACGTTATTTTTTGACATAAACACAAATAACAAGCGAATGAAAATTAAAACGTTAACACAAAAAAAAAAAAAATATAAGTGTCTCATCCTATTTAGTATTTATCATAATTTCTTGTCCTCATTTAATCCGTTTATACAGTGCCATGGTTTACATAAAAGTAGCTCGTCATTTTCATTATCTGAATCCAAAACTTTGATCGACAAAAAAAGAATAAGAATCCAAAAATCACTTCTTGCGTAAAACTTGTCATTGTTAGAAGTTCACAATTAAGCTTGCTTCTGCGCCGCTTTGTAAAATCAATTCTTCTTTGCTTCTTCTTCTCTCTATTCAGCATCTTCTAAAAACACTGTTTGCGTGCGATTGTTGATGGCGTTTGTCGATTAGTTAACTGCAAATGCACCTATGGCTTTCTCCTCCGCATCTCTTCGCTCTTCCTCTTATTCCTGCAGCTCACAGGTTTGGTTCTTCTCTTTCTATGTCGGTTTTCGATTGTACTTTGAAGTTTGTTCCATAACATGTAGTATGATTATGTTGTTGAAATCCAACAAACAGGGTTTATGTTTCATAAAAAAATAATTTAATTCAAATTTGGTGAATCATGATTTGTTGTGAGTGCTTTTTTCTTGATGCAATACTTGTTGTGATTTGTGCCACAAATTTTATAATAATTAGTTAAAAATCTGCTGGTTAATATTAACATGTATGATTATGTTGTTGAAATTCAACAGGATTTATTATGATTTATAAAAAAATTAAATTAATTCAAATTTGGTGAATCTTGATGTGTTGTGTGCTCTTTTGTTCATGTAATGCTTGTTGTGATTTATGCCAAAAATTTAAAAATAACTTCTGTTTGTTTCCGATTGTGCTTTGCGGTTCCGTAATATGAATAATCTTGTGGAAGTTTTAATGAATAATTAAAAAAAATTGATGGAAATCTGGTGAATCTTGATGTGCTGTGTGTGCAGTTGTGGTGCTCTATAAGGTGCAATACGAAGCAGTGTAGTAGAGGAGGTTTGGTTGTCGTCGGAGGGAGAAAAGGTCGAAGTGTAGGGAATGGTGTTTGTGTTGTTAGGTCGGTGTTGAATGACAATAGGTCGAGTGTTGGTAGTTATGGAGGGGCTGAGCCTGCTAGGGTTCTTCTGGAGAGGTTGTTTGAGCAGACGCAGAAGCTGGAGAACCAGATGAGTGGTGGGGAACAGGATCTTCGGGGTTTGGAGACGGATCTTTTGGCGGCGCTAACGGCGATGAAGGAGAAGGAGGATCATTTGCAGGAAGTGGAGAGGGCTGTGGTGTTGGAGAATGGGAAGTTGAAGCAGGCGAAGGAGGAGTTGGAGAGGCAAGAGAATGAAATTGAGGCTGCTCGCACCAGGTATGAGAGGCTTGAGGAGGAGATGAAGGAGGCTACTGGTTCTTTGGTGTCTCAAGCTGGCCAGATAGAGGAACTGAAGCTCCGGCTTAGGGATCGTGATCATGAGATTGCTGATGTCCGGAATGCGCTGTTTTTGAAGGAAGAAGAAATGGAGAAAATGAGGACTGATTTGGCCAAGAAGAGTGAGGAAGCTGCTTCTGTTGATTCTGAGCTCAGACAGAAGGCTCAGCTTCTTAGTGAAGCAAATGAGGTTGTGAACAAACAAGAAGTCGAGCTTCAGGAACTGAGGAGGGCTGTCTGGGAAAGGGAAGAAGAACTCCAATTGTCTCTGGCCCTGAGGGAAACTGAAGAAGAAAAGCTCAAGGTTACAGAGGCAAATTTGGAAAAGCAGGCGATGGAGTGGATGTTAGCACAGGAAGAACTTAGGAAGCTGCGGGAGGAGGCTTCAAGACAAGCGCAGGAAAGTAGTGAAACACTGGAGGATTTCACAAGGGTAAAGAAGCTTCTCAGTGATGTGAGGTCTGAATTAGTTTCATCTCAGCAATCACTGGCATCTTCTAGATATAAAATGGAAGAACAAGAGCGTTTGTTAGAACAGCAGGCGGCAGAACTTACAGAGCAGAGGGAAAGTGTTATGTCATACATGGATAATTTAAAATATGCCCAAATAGAAGTGGAGAGTGAAAGAACAAAACTTAAGGTTGCAGAGGAATTGAACAAGGAACTTGAACGGGATCTGTCCCTCGAAAAGGAGCATATAAAGGAGTTACAAGAAGAGTTGAAGAAAGAGAGAGCTTCTTTGGAGCAGACAGTTCAAGAAGTGTCTTTGCTTCAGGAGGAATTAGAGAAAAGAAGTGCAGAATTTAGGGAAGCGAGTGCGCTTCTTCAGCTCAAAGAGTCAGAACTTGTTGATGCTAAGCTAGAAATCCAGCACTTGAAATCTGAAAAGGCTTCTCTTCAGGATCTCTTGGAGGAGAAAGACATGGAACTTTACAATGCTAGGAAGATGCTGGTGGAGGTAAGCCAGGAAATTTCTGATCTTAAGATGCTTGTGAACTGTAAAGAAACACAGCTTATTGAAGCGGCCAATATGCTCAGGGAGAAAGATGAGCACGTGAAGATCATCGAGAACAAGTTGAATAATACAAACCTGAAGGCTTTCGAGGCTGAAACTGTGGTAAAACGAATTTTAGACCTCACTAATCAACTGGTTACTTCCATTAATGATGAAGACATAAACTCACCGAGACCTCTAGATGAAATGGGTAATCAACTACTCGAGCAACTTCTGGAGGAACCTAATAATGATTTGAGGTGGCAACAAAAACGGCTTGAGAATCAACTTGAGCTGACCAAAGAAAGCTTAAAAACAAAGGAGATGGAAGTTCTTGCTGCTCAGAGGGCTCTAACAATAAAAGATGAGGAGCTTAAAATGACTCTTGCAAGATTGGATGCAAAAGAGGAAGAGTTCAAAAAAGCTAAGGTGGAGATGACAGAAGATGCTAATGATCTTCAAAGGCTGTATGCTTTTGCACAGGAGAGAATTGGTGAGAAAACTATGGGGGACTTGGCAGTTGAGAAGCTTCAGCTTGAGGCAGCTCAGCTTGAAGTTGAAGCTTGTACAAGCGCTCTGCAGAAACTTGCAGAAATGAGTCGAAAACTATTGAATACGGCGATCCTGAGTGTTGAGGCTGACAACTATATCCTGAAAAATAAGGATAGTAACCCCAACTCAATCAAAAACATCAATAACATTGATGTTTTCAGTGTGGTAAAAGCAGGAGTTGCTCGACTTTCATCTTTGACTGAACAGCTTGTGCTAGAAGCGGGTATTTCTGCTGCTGCAAACTAGAAGAGGTATTGAAGAAGGTTGGGCAGCGATAATGTATGTTGTTGAGGCCAAAAGCCATTGCAAGGCTAACCAGGCTTTTTGGTGGATCATAATAATATCTTCACTTCATTTGCAAGATATGCGTAGCCATCATATCTGTTTAGTTGTGGAGGTGAAATCTTATTGTTGTACTATATTCATTCAGAGTATATTTGATTTGTTTTCGACAACATGAATAGATGGAAAGAGTTTAGACTGTTTTCCCTCATTTTCTACTAAATCATGTGTTGCATCTTGCTTTCAAGATTGTGTAAAAGGAGTGACATAACTTTGTATAAGACTGGCTTGTAAATATTCGTCATTGATGCTACTGTTAAAGGTGTAGCATTTATAGCAGCAATGCTGATTCATTGCAAATTTGCAACCATCTATAATATTTGTTCAGATTCAATGAGCATTCATTTTTTTATCAGCAGTAAAAAACATTCCAAAACAAAAAAGGTATCAGGCTGCAAAAATAGATTGAAGATCAAGGTGAGAATTCACACCAACGATTTTACTTACCCCACCACCCTTCCAATTAAATTTCCTAAACTAGCTCTACCATCACTCATCCCATGACGTCTATCGAAATTTAATTTCTGAAAGCTATTTATTCTGGAAATTAAATTTCTGAAGCTTTTTAATAGTTAGATTTGTTTCAAAAATTAGCTCCATCATCTTGCAGTCACTTTCCACCACCAGAGGATCATGGCCATACTTGGACCTCCTGTCCTCCACAATTTACCTGGATTGAAGTGTATAAATAAAAATATGGTGGCAAAACACCCCCTCCAATTTGACTCAATTTTAAAACATCAACCGGACAAATTAACAAAACTTTAGTGGTATTTCATTTTGATCTAAACTTAACATACCAGATAAGAAGAAACCCTTGCAGACAAGAAGAAAAAGCCCTACTTGTGCCTCTCATTTTCAGGTGGCTTTCTACCCTCTTTAGGATATTTTATTTTCTCTTCTTTGTGAGATGATTTTGCAGGTAGGTTTTTTAGCTTTTATTTCTTCCTTCTCTTCTTTTCGCCCCCATCGCTAAGGTGCTACCAAACTTCAAGTGAGAAGTCTAGATTCATTCAAGTGGGACAGCCCAACAATGAAAGTATCTCTACCAAGGTAAAAGAATGTGTTGAAGTTTGAATTCTGGAGCTCCCTATTAGTGGTGGTGTTTATTTTCCTTCCATTTCCTTTATTAGTTTTTTAATATTTTAGTGATTTAGAGCAAGCAAGTCCTGATTGTAGTAGGGGTGTGTTCTGGGTTGGGTTGGTTCATATTTGTGGTGAAATAGAATCTGAACCGATCAACTTTAATTGGTAGGTTTGATTCAGTTTTATAAAAAATATTCAGCAAATTCGAACCAAATCGAACCGACAGTTCATCGGGTTGGTATATACAACATAAATTGTTAGATTTTAAATTTTTATCCATATATATTATCACTTTTATGCATAAAATTATTAAACAATGAACTATTTTGTATTTATAATGTAACTTGATAGTCTTTTAAATAAAATATAATAATAAAGTTGGAAATTAAATATATACTTAAAGAGTCTTGACAATCAAGATGAGAAAATCAAAATATTTAAGAAAAATAAATATATAAAAAATTTATAAATAATAAACTTTTAAAGTATAAATATAAAACTTAAAATAAAAAATTAATTGAGAGGTGAATTAGTTTGGTTTTAAAAAATTAATATGTGGACCGAACGAATTGGTTCATGTTTAACATGAACTGGACCAATTAACCAAACAAAATTTAAACTAACTATATTGGTTAGGTGTGGATCATCGGTTTTGTACATGTTTGATTTTCAGTTCAAAATAATATTTTGTACCTCTTAAATCGAGATCACGATTCCAATACACATTCATACAATGGAATGCCCTTGTTGAATTAGGTGAATATACTTTCACATTCTACCAACAGAAATCCTAACAAAACAGCATTAGGTCGAGCCGACTCGATGAATACCCCTAATTGTTGCGGTGTTTTGTTGAATTGCTCTTATTACGGTTTCTAAATCATTTATTTGTCTAAGTGTGCTTTAACTTGTGTTTTAGCTTTAAAGTTTAATCCATTCTCTTATGACAACGTGCTACTTCACCTTAGTCTCCGCCTACTAAAATTTGATTGGTCAAAGTTGTTTCTTGCGCTATGCAAATGTTGTCTAATATCAGAGAAACGTGATTGGATATAACATCTTTCATATGTTCTATTTCTTCCTGCCATAATTTTGTCTAACATGAAGGAAACGTGATTGACTATAACAATTTTGTCTAATACTAGGAAACGTGATTGGCTAAATCACCTTTCATATGTTCTTCCTGCCAAAATTTTGTCTAATACTAGGAACATGATTGGCTATTACACCTTTCATATGTCCTTCCTGCCAAAATTACCAAGGATATCAACTTTAGCATGTTTTTCATGCCAAAATTTTCAAGCCATGTTTCTTAGTCCAGAGCTAACGAATTACTAGTCAGAAATGTTTATTGGAATGTTTTTAAGTCAGAAAACAACAATAAATATACTTTCCAGAGCTAACAAATGACTAGGAAAAGAAACAGAATCCAGTGGTGAAGTCAAACAACAATCCAAGAATCAATACATACATGTATCTTTTGATTCATTGATAATTTCATTCCAGTGTTGTTAATGGCGGACTATGGCGGAGAGCCAAGAACCCGCCATATTTGACAAATAATGGTGGCAGATTGTGGAGGGATATCGGCCATGGTGGAGAGCCAAAAACCTGCCATGAAATTTAGCCATGGCGGGTATTTGATAACACTGTTTCAATCAAATCTTTCCATTCCTTTTTAAAATTCAATATGCATATCGTGAAATTTCCATAGTGTTTGACTGTTTGTTCACCATACAAGCAGCATTTTGGAAACTATGTACAGAGCTAATCCTGTAAAGGATATGTACAATTTCACCATTCAGAGATAGCCGGGATGGCATTTAAGCATATTTCAAATGATGTTGGTTTAACTTCACAGCTGATGGACTTTGCTTCATAGGTCTAGAAACTAGTCAATGCATGCTACAAATATTAACTGAAGGGGAAGCTAAAATTACCTACCAGTGAAAGTGTTATATACCACCTTTAAAAAGGATGTTACTCATGTTAGCAACTGAAGGAACCCATGTTGTGCCAGGAGCTATAGTACTAGAGGATCTCCTTGAAGCATTGCTGCCATTTTGACCTTCAACATATTCATTTTCGCTTTCTATTGCATTGACCTTCGCGTTCCTCCTCACTTTCTTTCCAACCAATGTGCCTAGTTTGAGAGCTGTGAAGAGGCCAAACACAATAAGAACAGGTCTAACTGCCCAGTGATGATCCTCCACATGTTGATACTTTTCTATCATCCCGGGACAAGTCTTAAAATTAACCACTTCAACCTCGAATGGATCAGCCAAGAATGTGCTAGATTCATTCCCAAGATTCAGCATCCCTGGGAACTTGACAATCAAACACCCATTAGGGAGGATCCATGAAACCCTACCAGTAGCCCACGCACCGCCTCCCCTTTTGCGACGCCATTCAAACCGAGGACTCGAAACAGTGTCTTTCAGCTTGACAAACTGGCCCACACAGAATGATTCTGCCATTTCTAATTCTGAGGAATTTCCATTCCAAAGGGTTTGCAGCCCGATGAATCCAACAGTGACTCTACCATCTTCGCGATTGATGGAATGCAAAATGCCCACCGGTGAGTGTTTCTCGTTCTCATCTCTTAAGCGCACCCAGTCACCGGCTGCCAAGCCAAATGAGACGCGTTCGAGAGTCGACGCGTGAATTCTCACAGGGTCGTGAATACCGTGGACCCTCACGAGAACAAAACCATGATCCGCATTGCGTTCTAAACCAACAACAGTTCCTTCCGAGATTTCCATGTTTTGAGCTTTGCATGAATTGGAAGGCTTTCTAGATCGGACCATGTCGCCCACCTGAAGATGATCCTTTGAGGGGACCCACTTTGTGTAGCCCGTGCTAACTGATTTGGGAATAACTTTCATGATTCCCTGATATCTCCATCCTCCATCATTGGACAGTTCATTCAGTGAGCTGCAAGGTAAGCAGAATGATTAAGAATCAGGTAATAATATTCAACATGAAGATAAACAGAAAATAACCATTACAAACAATCCCATTCTTTTCTACAAGGTTATTGCTTAGTTTGTTCTGGTACAGACATTATCACCAGATTCTATGTGGCGGTGATGTGGTGGTGCATCTTCAAGTTAACTCAATAATTTACCTAGTTATGCAATGGTGTGCATTTGTAATTGATTAACACAAGTACACAACATTTGTGAAAGATAATAATACTGCACTTTCCATAATATAATGAAAGGAAGCTTCGCGCTTCTTCTTAGCAAGAAAAATATTGGAAAACTAACCACTATGCCTTTATGCCCAGCAGTATTTAGTATTTACTACTCTTAACTTGAAAATTCATATAACTTGAATAGTTACTAAAAATCATTCCAAACATTGAATAAATTGCAGGTTCGGGAGGGAAAGTCATCAGTTTAAAATAGGTCATTATCAAAAGGTAGTCTTTTTTTTTCCTTTTAAGATACTTATACATCATGTGCCATCCTAAGAAAAAGCTTTCCTAAAAATGGAGTTGACTTTGACTTGTACAACTGTTGAGGATATTCATAAAGTTCATGTGATTCTTCATATAAACTAAACCAATCACAAAATTCTCCATCTAAATCCCTGTTCTGATAAATTGAATTAGTCTTTCAGTGATGTCACTGCTTAAATGTGGTGCAAACATGCTGTTAAGTTGACTTTGCATATACAAAGTAAGAACTGCACGTCTGCACCTATAGCCAAAAGAAGAAGAATGTGTTCAGAGCTATAGGCACAAAGATATTAATAATTTCCACAACTTGGGCCTTTCTCTTGATACTGTATTTTGGAGAAAACAATATAGACAAAGTTACACATAATGATGATGGAATGATTAGAAGGAAGAGACATCACCAATTCAATTGCAATGCCAAGCAAATAAAAAAGTAGTAGAATCAAAACAGTGGAGTGCAGCAGAAAAATGGTGTTCTTTAGAAAATTTATAACTTATTAAAATTTAATAATTAATTCAAACTCTAATATAACCTCGACCTGTTGTCCAAAATGGAAAATAATCATTCTTGGTATTAACAAGATCTATACAAGGTTATACATAGTTTAATCAGTTAAAAATATAGCAATTTTCTAGAAAAGATCTAATAAGTTCCCCTCAAGTGATAACTAGTACATCTAAATCAAACAAGAAGCTTAATTAAAAGAAAAATTGCTTCAAGTTCTCATATATGGATACAAACCTTTTAAAGACGCTCAAAATATCAACCATCAGAGGGCGATTTCTCAAATCATACTCAAAGCATCCACTAAGGATATTCTCAACCGAAGAAGGAAGGCCACTCGGAATATGGGGTTTTTCATACTTTTCAACAACCGATTGGTATATTCCACTAACAGGACATCCAAACCAAGGTTGATTACCGGTCAACATCTCAACAATGGTACATCCGAACCCCCATGTATCCGTTTCAAAGGATATCGGGCCTCTGATCTCCGGTTCCCATTGTTCTGGAGCCATGTAATTTGGAGTTCCAAGCCTCTGAGCCATATCTGAGTTAAGAAATGAGGAGCCAAGCAAAACACTAGGAATACCAACATCTCCCAAAATTGCTTGATCATTATCATTGAGAAGAGCATTGAATGGTTTCAGGTTGAGAATAAGGATCCCTTTAGAGTGAAGTTCCACAATACCTTCAGCTAGATTGATTCCATACCTGCAGCCAGTAACATGTAGCATTGATAAGTTTTTCCCCATCTTACTATATAAAGATAAAGATAAGCACATTTCATTGAAAACACATCACCTCAAAACATCATGCAAAGAAATAAAGCCTTCTCTGAGTCTAGCCATCTTATCACCAATTGAACCCCCATACAAATTCATAATGATGCAGATCTGTGAATACAAATGGATATATTAGAATCATACAAGTAAAAAAAGGTAGCCAACAATCTTCTATATACAGAGCTAAATGTACAGTCCAAATCTAACCCTTCCATTTATGATTGAAATCCCATGCAGCCAGCAAACGTTAGAAACTCCTTGGCATTTAAAGTATAACTCGTTGAATTTCTCCAATACAATCTTCACATGATCTTCTCTGATTGGATGGAACATCTTAGCAGCAACTTCATGGTGCTCATCATAATCTTCAGTTGACTGATGATGGGTTGCAAGCCAAACATCACCAAAGGGCCCCCGACCAATTCTATGTCTCAGTTTCAACCTTTCAGGTTCAATCCATGGATTAGTGCGATTGGATGAGGCACTAACAGTTCTAAGGATGTCAGGATCTCTATCCAAGATCTCATAATCAAATGAAGGAGCTGATGGAGTAGCAATGACTTCTCTAGACATCCCTGAATCTGAAGTTGTATGTACATTAAATATTCATAAATCAGCAAATGCATAAATCCCAAGACATATAATCAAATTCAAATGTGATGATTGACATTTGAGCTTCTGGATATGAATGTGCAGACAATAGTTCATCCTTAGTTAAAAATAAGTACAAGATTGTAAAAAGAGAAGCTGTAGTTATGTAAACAAGAAAAACAAACTACATCTTATTTGACTTATCTCTACAAGCAGGCATGTCAACAAATTTGCATCCCTTTGTAACATATATATGGATTTTCAAATTTCAAGGAATGTTTTTGTTTCCCTTTTCTATCGATTTTGGCCATAATCATGTGCCTGTGAGACAGAAAATCACGAAGAGAAAAAAATGCGACTCGTAAACATACATAAATATTTGACAGATGGGGAAGGATTCACAGACTGATCTCAACTACAAAATACTCTTCATCAATATCACCCCCCAAATGAATATTCTGCTAACAATTAAACCACATCAAAACCATAGTTGACATAAATGCAATCAGAATCAAATGAAAACAAAGGAAAAAATAAATTCAATGACTAAACTGAGCTTGAGAAAATAATCACTTCAACCCTAAGTCAACTAGTACAGGCTTTCATACATTCATCTCTAGATGGTGAACCACAAATTGTAAACAATTCCAGAGCATTAAACACCTGAATAATATATGAGGAATTGAAAGAGCCTAAGAAATTCATCTTTCACATAGAACAGAACAATTCACTCATCCTCCACCATGCAAGTCAAGACATGCAAGCACACAAGTGAGTAAATTCAAATCATCATCAGCACAATCAAAAACCTTCTCAGAAACAAAGAACAGATCATTCACATAACATAACCAAACCAAGTAAATTTTAAACCAATTATTTTTCAACCAACAAGAGATCAAAAAAATGAAAACTGAAGAACCAAGAACAGTAAAAGGTTCAGATGTATAATAATTAATAACCATAATAAGTGTGACTGTGGTGTGAGAGTGAAACTGTGAAAGAGCTATGAAGGAATCAAAGACTTAATAGAGAACAAGGTTTACCTAAATTCAAAAAAAAAAGTGGTTTCTTTTTTGGTCAACAAAAAAAAGTGTTGTGTTGTGTTAAAGAAACAACCTTTGGAGTTGGAGGAATGGAATCTCCGAGAAAGCAGAACCGTAGTTTGAGGAAACAAAACGATGAATCTAATTTACAAGACAGAGAGAACAAGGACAAGAAGGGGAGATTATTTAATTCAGAGGGTATTGTGGTAAATGCGATAAGGGACCCACTATGAGGTGACACGTCGATTTATTCGAGGTGACACGTATGTGGAGTATTGCAGTGCAACGTTAAATGTGCTCTCTCTTCCTAGTTCTTGCTTAAACGTAAGTTGCGTTGTTGCTTGTTGTAGTTTCAAATTCGAATCTATTTAATACAAATATTTAATAAATATAAGATCAATAATCTATAATATACTATAATAAGATTCACTATTTTCCGATGAAGAAAAAAGAAAAATATAGAGGATTCATTCAGAGATCATTCTTAGACTGCATACAATGGAGGTGTTGAAAAAGAAATTCAACGGTTGGATGATTGCAATGGATGGTTGAATAGGAAGTTGAATATTAAGCTGGTTGAATGAGGAGGGAGTGGGGAAGTTCAAAAAAAAAAAAGGGAGGGGAGGTCACTTAATACATTTGGTAAAATCTCATTGGTTGTTGTGATTTTTAAATTTTTATCTCATCCTAATTATTCGGGGTCAACTATTTCATAGTAAATTATTTTTATTTTTATTTTTTATTTCACCAAAGTTCATCATTTTTTTGTCTATAAATAGAGACTTAGTTAATTTGATTTAGACATGGAAAAAAAAACGACATTTTTTCATCTATATCTCGTCTTTATTACTTGCAAAAAAATTAATTAAGAATATAAAATTAAAAAAATAAATTTCAAATAAATTATTAAATTAGAAAGAAAATTTTTTAACTCTTAATTATTTTAATTTAATTTCAATCGATAATTGTTATTAATATATAATTAAAAAAACATAAAGAAAATAAAAATATGAAATAAAAGTAGGTGGGTAGGGTGTTGAATTTTACTAAACAAATCCATTATAGTGAGTAAAAATTAAATGCGCGTTTTATTAGGTGGAAGAGATAGAAGATGATGTGGAGTGTAAAAAATGAAAAAGGAGGGTATTGAAAATCAAAATCATTGTACATAGTCTTACTAACGTGAAAGATCTAGAGGGCTTTGGCTGATGTGGCAAACAGACAGGGCTTTGGCTGATGTGGCACACTGACAATTATTCAAGTTTATTCAATTCTGGTACCCTCTTTTCCTTCCCTTGCCTTGGTTTTTTTTGATAAGCCAAATAATATATTGATATGAAGTACAAGGGGTACTTCAACCCAATACAAAGATAATAGAAACAAAAACAAACAAGAAAAAATATACACCCTTGACATATAAAGCTTTAGAATTGTGCCTCAATAAAGCAAAGAGTACACAATAAAAAGCCTATGTTACACCCCAAGAATTTGATTACAAATACCAAACACTACTTCTAACCCAGTGTAATAATACCCCCTCACCCTTTTAATTCCAAGTCTCAGCACCTTAAATGTCCAAAAGGAGCAAATCATGCAGCAAGTTGAAAACAGCACAGTCTTAGAAATCCACTGGCCAGTAGTGTACTAGAAAGACATATATTATAACTAGTTCAGCAGGATAGCAAAATAGCAATTCCACATGCACCATATTCAGCAGAATAGCTGTCATATATTATAACCAGTTCTCTCATAATGACAGGAGACACATCCCTGGATTCATTTTCCACTCAAACCAAGAGTAAGAAAAATCAACCAATCGAGCTGTTAACCATTGCCAAGACTTAAGTTGAATCTGCTCCAACATTTGAGCTGTATCCACCTCACCACCTTTAAAAATTACCCTATTCCGCAGTCCCCACATGGTCCAAATAATTGCCAACCAGATTGTAATTTCACCTAATTTTTGCCTTCTACTACCTCCTGTGGAAGCAAATTGCAGTAAATGTACCTCTGGTAATGGAATGTGAGCTGTAGAGATACCCAGCCAAGCATAGCATTCATACCATATCTGCAATGCATGACGACATGAAAAGAGCAGATGCGAGCATGTCTCCTCCTCCAACCCACATAATGGACAAAGAGCTTCAACAGCAGTATTTAAAACGCATCTCTTGAGCAGATTATCACGAGTCTGAATTCTTCCCAACATTACCCGCCACGCAAAGGCTTTCATGTTTGAGGGTGCAGGCGCAGTCCATATCCATGAATATACAGGATCTGGTTCATCTAGAGATTGTCCCTGCAAAAAAACATAAGAAGAGTTAACTGAAAAAGATCCCCCCCTCCAACGTCCACAGCCACCTGTCCCGCTTATCCTCTACTAACTGCGCACTACCCAAAACAACCATTAACTCCTCAAGCCATCCTACCTCCCTTCCTTGCAATCTCCTCCTCCATCGAAACATCCACCGCCACTCCCCATTCTCCCACACGCCCATATCCTTTACTGATACCCGTTTTTGACATGACAAGTTATACAAGCGCTGAAACCGAAGTTCCAAACAACCAGATCCAAGCCAGTTCTCTATCCAAAACTGTGTCTCATTTCCTTCGAATACAGTTTTCTGTAGGCTATGCTCAAACCAGGACCACCCCTCCTCAAAGCGAGTCAACTGAACTTCCTTCCACCATGAAGACTCACCACACGTATTACAGTTTGCCTTAACCACACGACACCACAAGCTATCAGGCTCTGTCAAGAATCTCCAGTTCCACTTCCCTAAAAGCGCCATATTGAACAACCTCCAATCCTTTATACCCAATCCTCCATGCTCCTTTGGTTTACACACCTCCGACCATTTAACCCAGTTAATTTTATTATCCCCTTCTACTCCTCCCCAAAGGAATCTCCTCATAATTCCAGTACAAATTGTAAGTACACCTACTGGAACTTTAAAGAAGGAAAGGAAAAATAATGGTAAGGCAGATAAAATACTCTGTATAAGGCACACACGACCCCCGAATGAAATATGTTTCTGCTTCCAAGAGGACAAACGCACTTTCATCTTCTTAATAACTGAGTCCCATAAGGCCAGACTCTTCAGTCTGCCTCCTACAGGTATTCCCAGATACACAAAAGGAGTAGACATAATTTTGCAGTGAAGAATAGCTGCAAACTGCCCCAAACTATGTCGGTCCACTGCCACCCCTGCCAGCTTACTCTTATGAAAATTGACTTTAAGCCCTGAAATAAGCTCAAAGCACCGCAATACGCATTTAATTGTCTGCACATTCTGGACTGTTGCATCTCCAATAAATACTGTATCATCTGCAAACTGTAGCATGGAGACACCAATCTCTGAATCTCCCCCAAACGCAAACCCTATAAATCTGCCCAAACGTACTGCTTGTGCAAAGAAACTGGTAAGACCCTCAGCTACTATTAGGAATAAAAATGGGGCAAGTGGATCCCCCTGCCGAAGACCCCTCTTCATACTGAATTCCTCACAGGGACTCCCATTCACTAGCACAGATACAGAAGCTGACCTGAGACAACTCATAATCCACTGAATCCACTTCCTGCTAAAGTGCATCCTTCCCATCATATACTCTAAAAACTCCCAACTCACAGAGTCATATGCCTTCTCATAGTCAACTTTAAAAATAAGTGTTTCCTTCTTCAACTTTTTTGCAGCATGCAGGACTTCATTAACTACCACCACGCTATCCAACATATTCCTCCCCCCCAGAAAAGCAAACTGACAATCACTAATGACCTTGGACAATACCTTCTTCAGCCTTAATGCCAGTATCTTTGAGACCACCTTATACATACACCCAATCAGAGAAATAGGCATAAAATCATTTAAGCCAAGCGGGGAACTCACCTTAGGAATAAGAGCTATGAATGATGCATTGCTACCTTTGGGCCACACTCCCCTACTCCAGAATTCATTGAGCACCCTGTGAAAGTCATCCTTCAGCAACACCCAGAACTTCTGAATAAATTTAAAATTAAAACCATCATGGCCAGGACTTTTATCCCCACCACAATCCCAGACAGCCACCTTAATTTCTTCCCTTGCCTTGATACTCAACAGTCTCGAATAGCCTTTTTCCTCTATGTTTTATTCTTTTCCAAAAGCTTTTCACCCTTTCTTTCCTCTACTTGCTTTCTGGGAATTAGATTTCCCACCCCATCATTTAGAATTGCCACCCTAGCCTTTTTAAAAAAATGTCGGGACTACCCTCCGGGACTTAAACCTCTATATCAGTCCAGTTGTTGATGTTTTGGACTAGTCCGAGAGTTATAAGTCCGGAAGCTTTAATTACAATTAAAATAACATGACTTTAGTCCAATTGCAGCAAAAATAACATGACTTTAAAATTGAAAAGTTACATAATTCAATTTAAACAAAATTACAATACATAATCCAAGTTAAGCATTTGAAAAGTAAAGCAAAATAACAATACTGCATCTAGTAAGAGTGATAGTGATCCAGGACTATAAGTTTCGGATCTCTCCAGGACTTCAAGGTTCGGACTGGTTTATAATAAAATTTGTCACCCCCTTTTTAAGACGTCCGAGAGTTGTTGTACTGGATTAATATGAAACTTCAAGATTCGGATCTCTCAAACCAGATACTGTCACAAAAACAGAAACATGGAAATGCAGTGACAATAATATGGGACAAACAGACATGGTTACAATACCCTTTTGGTCGCGATTCTTGGTCGCTTTTGGGTACCTCAATGTCGCTTCTGGGTCGCACGTCTTGAGAGCTCCGAGTGTTGATGTTTTGTTCTGTTCTAAAAGTGAATCTGAATTCTGTTCTAATATTAACAGAGTCCGAAAGTTGAAGTTCTGGATGAGTCTGAATGTTCAACCTCCGAAGTAAAACACGGAGGGACAATTTTGATTTTTTCCCACTCTTAAATGGAGTGGCAATTCTAAATGAGGGGTGGGAAATTTAATTCCCTTGCGTTCTGCATGTTGAGATTGGACCGGTGCCAGTGTTTCTTGAGTATGATAGATTTCTTCTATGTTACCAGTGTTACCATTCCATTTCACGTTTCTGTCTTTTTGCTATTTCAACTTATTTTCTTTTCCCTCCCAGCTTCAATTTGAAATTGAAAATTGTTTTGTAATGTTTTCTTGAATCCGACTCTAATCTTCTCTATAAAGAGCGGTACTCAGTGGTTCATCTCAACAGACATATGCATTTCCATTGCCATAGAAGATTCATTGAAGATTTTGGTGAATGTTATTCGGTTGTGGTCTGCAAGGCGTTTCAATGGATGTAAAACTCCACATGTTGTTGAACTACTTCTGTTTTTCTTAGTCGGTTTTGTCAACATATGTGTTTCTTGTCTCTAATTTTTAATTTTTTCGAACTGTTACATGGAGCTAAGATTCATGCTACCATTCGAAAAACATTGGTTTATAAGTTCCAGAATTTGATTAAAGAAGGTGGCACTACCACAGAAAAGGCCTTGGGTAGCGATTCTGTTATGAGTTGGGTAGCGGTTCTGCGACCCGTGCATAACAAGTCGTTGCTAAAGTTGGGCAGCGGTTTTTTACCGCTACCCAATTAAAAGATGGGTGGGGTGGCGGGCCGGGCCGGGCCGGGCGCAACTCGCCACTAACCCGCCGAAATGCGGGTTGGGTTGGGCTAGCCCACTTTTGGTATTTGGATTCAAAGTCTCAACCCAACCCATATTTTGACGGGACGGCGGATTGACGAACTAGCTCACTTAGAAAATGTAGTGAAATAAAAAAAGATGTGACAATGAGAAATTTTAAGAAATCTTTCACTTTTCATATGTTGGCACATGAAAAAATTAGAATTATACTGGTTGGTATGAGTATTGATAAGTGTCATATTTACATAGTTTTGATGTGCAATTTAGACACTTATCTTTGTGATTAATGAGTTAAATTTGACAACTTCACCCTCTTTTGATTATAACTTCTTAATATGTGAAATTTAGTTAGAATATGCACAAGCATTGATTCTAATCTAAAAAAGTGTTGTAGGATTGAAGATGGAAGAAAATGCAAAGCTTTGAGTAGGAAATGCAAATTTGAAGTTCCTGTGTGCCAGGCACTCCTCAGAGAGTGTCGGGCGCTCCTGGCGGTCAAGGGAACTTCACCTTGAAGAATGCAAAGTGTCGGGCGCTCCACAGAGAGTGCCGGGCGCTCCTGGCGGTCAAGGAAACCCGACTTTGAAGAAAGCAGAGTGTCGGGCGCTCCTCAGAGGCCGCCGGGCACTCTGTCTGACGAATTTCCTATTTAAAGCCCCCTCTTTAGAAATCTAGGAGAGAATTTTGGACCAAAACTGAAACTCATCACTTAGGGAAAGATAGAACTCGAAGGAGAGCATCAAGGGAGATATAGGAGACTAGAGAGAAGGCTTTGGAGCCGATTTCATCGTCGGGGAACCGTCACGTATTCGGTTTTTCATCGTTCTTCTTCTCTTTTATGATTGTAAAGCTATCCATGGAAATGAATAGCTAATTTCTCATTTGTTGGGATTAGAACTAGTTGCTTTGATGCTCATGTAATCTATTTGATTTCCTTTCATGCAAATTTCATGTTTCCATGCTAAAGAATCAATGGTTTTCTCTTTTGCTTCATGCTATATCTGAGGTTTGATCCCCTTGGGTATTTTGATTGATTCAAACTTGTGTAGGGAACTCGCACGTTCTTGAGTCCGAACTAGAGTTAATCATATGTTTCTTTTCCATGATTTTTACCTTGTGCTTCATGCTTGTTTTGGATTGATCACCTAAAACATGAATTTAGATTTAATAGGACGGTGGGAACTAACTATTTAAATCTGAATTAGGTAAAATCATCTAATGATTCTAAGGTCTAGGGATAGGGTTAGATCATTAGTCTATTCAAACATCCATGTTTAATGCTACTCACTATTGTTAATCGTCAAGGGATTGAAGGTTAATATAGGGAGTTGATAATCTTCTACATCGGGGAACTGGGTAGTAAGATAAGAAATGGTAGGAGGAATCAATTGCATAGAACAATATTTATATGTGAATCAATAGAATACATAGAGGTCGAATAACGAAACTCTAATCCCAGCAAAACTATCTACCTTGGTGAATCCAACTCTTTTTATCTTCTTGATTTATGTTTTTATGTTCTTAAACAAACAATCAATCTCTTTGTAAACCATTATTTGAGTTTGTTAGCTATTGAACGGCATAAGTATTACACCTCCCTGTGGATACGACAAAACCCTTTACTATACTACAATTGAGTCTTGAGAGATTCAAACGTAAAGTGGTAAAAAATCTTTCATCAAGTATAACTAGAAAGTTTCACCCAATAGCAAAACAAAAAAAATATTTATCATGCGTGGTTATTAAAAGTTGTAAAACTGTAACCTCAGTAGCAACTATCAAGTGTAAGTGTCAATAACCTTCATCAAATCATTGATAAATGTAAATTTTTTTATACACACTCACTTAATATTACTTAACATCACTTGATGTGTTTTACAATCATCAACAAGAGTTTACTTTAGCCAATAATAGTCAACCAACAATTATAAACGATAATGTCGAGTAGTCATGAAAGTTTTAGACAAAACATAACCTACAAATAAGGGAAAAATTTATTATGATCATCTAAAAAGTGGTGTAAGGTTGCACATGAGCCTTTTGACCTGGTAATCAGGTTTTTTGCATTTTTTTTATTTTTGAAAAATAAAATAGTTTTTATATTATACAATATTTAAGTTAATAATTAGAGAATAATTAGGGTTAGTTTAAAATTAACCCAGGTGGTAAATAATTAAGGTAAATCTGAGAAGTAAAAGATTTAAAAAGTGAAAAAAAAAATAATCACCATTAATGTTGCTCTTCCATTTAGATGCAACCAAAACACCAACCCCACAAAATCCAAGCCCCAAAATCCCCAAAATTTTGTGTGAATCTGCTCCCCAAGATCCCCTTCAAACAAAATCAATAACAGCATCTCCCCACCGTCAAAGCTCAAAACGAGCCCACGAAGAGACTTTTGTTCCCAGTGCTCCATTTTCCACTTCCCCTTGCAGCTACCAGAAAAAGGACAGTACACAGACTAAGGAACCCACTCGAACCCAAAACCCACCACACCCACACCCATACCAACACCCAATCTCACCCCATCCTCACTACAACCCAAAATACAAATCGACCCTCACCCCAAATCCGATACCCAACCCCGCAACCTCACCCACAATACAAATTGATCCCACTGAAAACTTGTGGGTAACAACAGAGATCAAATCTGAAGAAGAAAGGTGGTGGCTTGAATCTGCCTCCTTCACCGTTCGAACTCCGAACAAGAACCACCACCGCACCGTCGTTCACCTGAACCGCAACATCATTGAACCCCGAACCATGATCGCGACCTCATCTGCGATCTGGGCAAAAGCTTCGAACTTGGTTTCCTGGGATCTGGGTGTTCGTTCTTCATGTTCGTTCTTGTTGACACCGGAAAGGTTTGATCTTTTGGGCATAGAGGCGAAGAACAAGTTTTGATTGAGGGGTTCCAACTGGATCTTGGTATGGAGGTTGAAGATGATGATGATGGGTCAGGGTTTCGGAATCATATTTAAGGTTGGGTGAATTGGGTTTGTTACTAAGGTGAAAGGGATGAATTAATCTGTTAATGATTAATGTTTTACTTAAAAAATATTAATTTTTTTTACTGAACAAGTAACTCAAGAAGTTACCTCACCCACTTAACTATAATCATTCACTAACTATTTCCCTAATTATATCATAATATATTAAATATTTTTATTTTAAAAAATACAAATTACCTGCTAAACTTCCTATTGCAGGTCAAAAATGTCATGTGTAACCTTACACAAGTTTTTAGATGTGCATGCTAAATTCCTCCACAAATAATAGCTGCAACTTATATAGGTGAATCTATGGAAGATCATCATTTACTAGTTTTCAAAATAGTTTTTTTTTAGTTTAGGTCTGCCGTAATATATGCGCACTTTACAATAATCTATTTAAAGAATAAAAATAGAAAGAATTTTTTAAAAATTTCAAAAAAAAAATTAAAAGTGGGTTGGCGGGCTAACCCAACCCGTCATTAACCCGCCAAAATGCGGGTTGGGTTGGGCTGACCACTTTTAAAATTTAGTTTCAAAATCCCAACCCAACCCAACCCGTCAAAAAAGTGGGTCAAACGGGTTGGCCCAGCGGACCAAGCCCATTTTGCCACCCCTAGCGGTTCCGCGAACCGCAACGCACAATATTAAATGGGCAGCGGTTGAAAACCGCTACGCATCAAGGAAAAAACCACTACCTTATATTAAAAAAAAAAATGGAGAACCGCTACCCAACTTTTTTTAACCGCAACCAAATGAATCAAAACATGACTAAATTAATATTGATACCCAATCTATATAACTGTGCTGAAATCAAACAAACTAAAATTGTGCACCAAAATAAATTCAACAATTTTGAGATCCCAACAATAAATAAACTGTATCAGCAAAAGAGGTAGAACACTCAATGACATCCTCTCAAGAATCTTTCCCCACCAAAGCTTTGCTAGACTTTGTCCGCCCAGTGATATCAACTTCTGCAACATTTGAACAAATCTTGCAACCTTCACTACATAGAAACCATGCAAAAAAACCACAATTAATTATGATGAATCTACTGATCCAAAATATTAGATGAATCATGATGTGCTCAGAATCAAGATAAGCAAAATAAACCTACATTAGGCCAAACAACCAGCTAGCTAGCTCTATGAATAATACTAAACAACCAGTTGGAAGATAGACATTGCACACTTCTAATAGATGTCTCATTTATATTTCTTAATGCTCACACTCAGCCAAGTAATTATGCTGATGCAACACATAGAAAAAGAAGAGCTATCGACATTAATAATTTGGGTGTCAATTATCTGATGTAAAAATCCTCCAAAGTTACTGAAAGGTTTATAATATTTTAGATGAGCATAAACAACTAACCTGATCAAAAACTTCTTCACCTTCTTCATTTTCCTTCTTAACCAGTTCTAACTCTTCAGCATAAAAATCTCCAGCTTTGGTGCTCTCTTTTCTTGTACTAGAACTTGCTTTGATCACCTATTTTATCTCATCAACAGTGGATCAGACCTGCTTTCATTCAAAAGCACCCAAGAGATTAAAAAATGAAGCGAAAAGATATGAACACATCCAAAAAGATTTTTTACTGAATGCACTACTAAAAGACAACTAAGGGACGGAAGGACGGAGATACTAAAAAAGAGCAAATTATGACCAAGCATTTCATACAAAAAATTATTAACCACTCATGCACAACAATCAACAAAACCAATCAACGCACTTGAAATTGAAGAAACAGAGAGCAATAAATATAGTGAACAAAGTGACATGAAGACTGCATGAAAGAGAAATAACTCGCCTAAAAAAATGCATATGAGTGTCAATGGTTTTACACTTGATGATTTCAACCCTGCCATTTAAGACAAAGTTCACATTCACATAACCATTTTTTTGCTCTCAATTGGTTAAATTGTGCTGAAGATATCTGTAGAAGCTAGTTTTTTTTATACCTTGAGTGAGTTACCACCAAGCAAAAGGGTGATGCAAGGAATTGTTGCATTCCTGCAAACGAACAAGGTTCAATCAGATAAATGTTAATAGGACTTAGAAATTAAAAAAAAAAGTGGAAACTTTAGAATAGGAACAATTTTGTTTTATGAGCAAAAGCACATACATACCCAAGTAATTGAAGAGTGTCTTGGATCACTCTAAGTGGAACATTGTCTCCGATTAGTAGGCTCCTTAACCTTCTCTTTCACCAACACTTCATCTTCTGAAAACATCACCATGACGGTTGATATTGCAAAAATGCACTTTTAACATGACAAACAACGGTAACCTGTGCTAGTGTATCAAAAAATCTCAGCACAAATTCCATTACAAAGAGAACCATTACAAAGTTACATTAGAGACAAGAAGCTAGCTAATAAGGAAAATAAAACACTTGGGAACCACTTGGTACACTAGGTGGCAGCAGCCATACAAAACCCAACAATAGGAACCCAACTCTAATTCTTTCCCTACAATGCTAACAGGTAGATGAAGTTTATCAGTAGCAACACAAAATGACCCACAGACCACAATTGTACTAGTGCAAGCCCCACACTTAAATAAGTAGACAGAAAACTCAATCACCCACCTTGATAAAAGATTAGCAATTTGCCATATGAAATGCCATGAGCTGTCACCACCAATTGAAAGAAACACCTCCCTAGATAGGCCCCTTCCTAAGCCTTCCTCATTAGCCTTCAAACTTCCTTCTTCACCAACAGGTGTTTAAAATGAATACCAACAGCCCTTCGATTGCATTTTCCTTTTGAATTGCCATTACTCTTCAAAGGATAGTAATGATCTCAAGTTTCTACTCTCCTTTCTTGGATCTGCCTTATAGGCTGACCTGCTAGCATATAAAAGTGATGTGCTCCATATCAGCAACCCAAGAATATGAGTTAACTTGCATCTCAACCAGTTCCAGAATTTCAATTTAATTAATTCAACTAACCTGTCCTTATTCACAACAGCAGTAGCAGATTTAAACACCACATACAAATCATTGGTGTGTAACCTGCTAGCACATATGGTGTATATCTTTCTTGGCTCCTGTGGTGAACAGTGGTGATTATAAGACTACAATGCATCAATTGGTGAATATGAGAAAATATTAGCAAGGGAGCTCAGTTCAACAATGCCTCATTGCTCGTTTTCAGCAATAGTCTATATGAATTGACAACACATACAAATCAAATTCATATCCTGACAGAGGAAAACCATATATTTATCCCAAATATCAAAAGAAAACCATAAAAATTGGCAAAGAGTACGTCTGCTGAGGGAAGAGTTATGGACCAACATACCTGGATCCAACGTCATGGATATAATAGCTTTAGTCACACATTAAGGGAAACAGGAAAAACAGGTCCATAATCCATGAAGATTTGCGTATTGAGGGAGAAATTTGGGGTTTTGACCAAAAGAACCAAATCATCAATCATGATTGACGGCAAGAATTTGAAATTTAAGAAAAAATTTAGTGAGAGAACCAAGATTGCCGTGTATGATGCGGTTTTATTTACCTTCACTCAACGAATCGTACCATGAGATGATAGAAGAGATTAGATAGGAAAGCATGGTTAGTCTGATTCAAATGAAACTAAGGTCAAATCTAATTGAAATCAAACTGCATACATGATATTGGAAATAAAGGCATTAAACTGGGCCAAGGTTTGTTGCTCCAAAAAAATAAAGGCATTCTGAAATGAACAATAAAAAACAGTAAACACAGCAACACAGTAGATTTCTAATATGTATTTCATTGATAAACTTGTACAATATATATAGATGTAAAAAGATATCAAAACTATATCTATCTAAATCTAAAAGATACTAATCTATAATAGAAACTATATTTGAACCATATCTCTATTTCTAAACTAAATCTTAATAATAATATCCAACATCATCAAACTCCAAAGAAACTAGATTTGAGCTGGTGGAAGCATTACAACAGCTCCTCTCTTAGGATCAGAGTACTTGTTGTACAACGCAGCCTTATGCTTTCCATTCCTAGCCCTGCAATGGAAGCTCACCAAGAGTGTAGCACAATCCATAAGTTCTTGTTGTGAGTAACCAGTGTGCATCTCAAGTGTGTGATTCCAAGAAGGGCTCTTGTTGAGAGTGCATCTAGCTGCAAACACTGCTGAGGCAGCAATCATTGATGGACAGTACTGCAAGGTAGCATAATGCATCATTCCCAGCTCACAAAGAAAATGTGCCATGTTTTCTACTGCCTCATCCGGATCTCGAATTGAGGAGGCCTTGATAAAGTGAACTAGGAAAACAAATGGTGTAGGCACACTCAAGTCCCATTCCAGTATTCTGAGTATGATTTTCTCCATGCTAAGTATCTGTTCAGGAGAATAAGTTCGATCCGAGAGGAAGGCGAAGTAGTCAACCTCAGGGGCCAGGGAGTTGTTTTCATACTTGGATGCCATGAGCATGGCAGTGATGCCAACCAATTGCAATTTCCTCTTTGGCACAGTCACGAGTGATAGGAAACGATCAACTATGTTAATGGTGAGGTAGAGGGTTTCAATTGAAAAATGAAACCTGGTCATGTGAACATGAACTTCAATCACCCAATCAACAAGCATAGCTCTCATTGTCTGAGTTATCTCAGGTTGTGAGTCCATGTAGGTGGCATCGGGACGGCTCTCATTCTGCATTATTATTTACATCATCAGTCATAACACTAGATTAATACAACATCATAAATAACCATTGAGATATAGATAGATAGATAGATAGATACCTCAACCGTCTTATAGAACTTGTATATGTCTTGAATATATTCCACAGCAGCAAGCTCATTGTGAACATCAGCAGCATCAATATTGTCAACAATTTGCTCATTCGGTTTCTTTTGAGTGGCAAGTGGTTGGTGACAGAAATTGGTGTTGATATCAACTTCTCTTAGGGTTCTTCCGTTTCCAATATCACCAAGTATTATCCGGTTCCTTTCCTCTGTTAGAAAAACCCATTATAATAGAATTAGAAATTACCGAATCGGAAGAAAAGTAAAGAAAAACCCTAACTTTGGTGGTGGGTGATTGGGGAAAAATTGAAACTTTGGTGTGATTTAGACATTGAATAACAAAAATTGAATCTTTGATATTGAATGTTATTGATAAAGATTCAAACTTTGGAGAAAATTGGAAAGCAAAATGGAACAGACAAGACAGAGAGACAAAATGATTCATCAGAACAGGAAAACTAGAAAAGAAATGTAGTACCTTTGGTCGGAACGATGATGTTGGGTGAAGCCATGAATGATCACTCTTTCTTTCTTTCACTGCACTGCACTTTCTCCGATCGGAACTCACTTTCTTTCTTTCTTTTTGGTATTGAATTCAAAAACCGCACTTTCTCTCTTTTTCTTTCTCAGTGAATCAATGAATGAATGAGATGACGCGGGTTTCTCTTTTATAACTCAGGGAATGAATGCGCGAAGCTTCCACCTCAACGGTCCAATTTTTTATTTTTATTTTTACCATCCAAAACAAATCACTTTCAAAATACAAAACAAATCAACAAATGATTTTTTTTTGTACAAATATCGATAAAATTAGTTTTATACATAATTTAATTAAAAATTTCAATTATCACATCATTTATACTTGAGTTCAAAATTGAAAATTAAAAAACACACACGATTATAAAATATAATTTGATGGAAGGTAATGGGTTCTCCCGATTGTTAAATATGATCATTTTTTTCTCATTCAGATGATAATCACTTAGTCTTAAGTGGTCTAATAATATTTTGACATGTGTTATGAACTAAAATTTTCTAAGACATGTCAAAATATTATTAGGTAATTTAAGCAATCGTGATGAGCATCTTCAATCCAAATGATGTTGGTTGTTATCTCAGGTGACTGCATGATTAAAGCACAACTGGAAAAGGGGATTAGTGGAAGAAGGCTTCTTCAAAAATTGTGGCCATGGTAAGCAATGATAATTGTTGCAATCAAGAATGGGAGAGATGGGTTGCCAATAAAAAGGGGGAGAGAGATTTTCATTGGGATGAATATTCTAAGAGCTAGATGGATCCTGAGAAGAATTAACAGTTATTGGAGATGAAGAAACAACAGTCATCGCAGAAAGAAGTCGGCTTACCACTGTATTCGTTCTTGGGAAGACCATGGTGGTGCATCTCCGTCATCAGCAACCTCTGATTCATTGTGGAAAAGATTATGGAAAATGCAGGTTCTGCCACGGTTTGCTCACTTCATGTGGAAGGTCTTGAAAGGGATTGTCCCGACCCGTCAAAGGCTATGGAACAAAGGTGTTCAGTGTCCAATTTTCTGTCCCCGATGTGATACTGTAATTGAATATGTGGAGCATGTGTTGAGGGATTGCCCTTGGTCGAGGAGGGTTTGGTTCGCATCACCCTTGGGACTTTCTTGGCCAGATGTTGTTGATCAACCATTGAGTGCATGGTGCCATGAGATGATAGTTTCTGCACCAAGGGAAGTGGGAGAGTTATTTGCCACAATCTGCTATCATATTTGGAAGTCTCGAAATCTGCTCTGCTTTGAAGGAAAAGATAGCTCGGAATGTATGGTAGTAAAACAAGCAGTGGGTCTCCTCATGGAGTATCAAGAATCTCAACACAAGCTTAGGGCAGCAGCTGCGAGCGCCAATCCACGATCCATTCAGATATGGCAAGCCCAGCCGGGTGGTGTGATAAAGGTTAATGTAGACGCCTCTGGTTCTGGTTCAGCTTAGGGGATGGCAGCGGTGGTTAGGAAATCTTTTAGCAATGTAGTGGCAGCTGCTACGAAGACCCTTAGGGTGGAGTTGGGGCCGGAATATGCAGAGGTGTGTGCCATTCAGTTTGGTGTAACCTTTGCTCTTGAACGTGGATTTTTTGCCATAATAGTTGAATCTGATTGTAAAAGAATGGTGGATGCGGTTCTGCAGAAGAGTAGATATGGCTCTTATCAGGGTTTAGTTTTGAATTCTATAGATAGTTTGAGTTCTAGCTTTATGTCTTTTTCTATTGTTCATGTTGGTAGGAAATAGGAATGCAAACTCTGTAGCTCATGAGTTGTCCCAGTTCTCATTGTCCAATGCTGATAAAGTTTGGCTGGGTAGTACTCCATTTTGTATTCAGCACTGTGTGCTCAAGGACATTATGTCCCTTCCTAATTAATGAAATCATTTGTTTGCTGTCAAAAAAAAAACGGCCATCGCAGAAAGAGGGGAAGAAAAACTAAACTCAGTTAGAAGGAAAGAAGAGAGAAGTGGTGGAGATTTTCATTTGATACTATATTATTCTACTTTTCATTGAATAACTTGGACATCTTATATACAATCTTAAGGAACTGAAACTAGTAGTGAATTCACAGAAATAACCAATTTCACAACTAAAACTGAATAAAATCAAAAGGATTTCATATCGAATAAAAGGGTGAAAGTGAGAATTTCCTATAGAATATACCACAGTACTTTATCCGGTGAAGACAATGATGTGTCTAGCCCTAAAAGAACCAAAGCAAATTGAAAACTCTTCACCTCCAAGCCGTATGTGTGTACAATAGAATCACTAAAAAGAGAATATATTGATCTACAACCCCAATCCACTGCCATCTTCACTCACGGCCATCTTCACTCAATACAGCAATACAATTCCACACACACTGACTGCATATGATTCAAAATTTGTACAAGGATATCAGCTTCCAACTCTTGTGAGGGTTACTGGATGTTTTGTAGCTAAGGAACACATTTCTTCCAAATACTATTACTCACTCCATGTAAGTCTCATAGAATAGTGCCTCCTTCGGCCAAAGCACACAATCCTTCTAATCTTTCTGAAACTGCCCAGTAAACATCTGGGAATCGTAGATGACCAACTCCTGCTTTTAGATTTAGCTTTTCTCACAACCGCTAGTGGGGTGCATGAGAACAGCTCTCCTACAATGCCAGTTAACTTGTTCTTCCCAACATGCTCTTCTTCTTCTTCTTCTCCAATGCAATGCTTGGTCTTCACATTCTCTTGGTCTTCTTCCCCATCAGAACTAACTTCACCATCATTGCAATTTTCTTCGGGTTCACAGCTATTAACTTGCGATGACCTGGACCTTACATTTATACCATGTAGCTAGCATTAGTAAGGGACTTATTTCAGAGCAATACCATATGACTATTCATGAAAGATTTGTCTAAACCATGCTCCTCACACACTTTGGTTTTTGAAAGGAAAATTAATTACTAACATAAGTTACTAGTAGGAAACTGCAGCTTCAGATGGTCTCTTATTTTCAATTAAATTTAAAATTTGATCCATATTGTTTCCATTCATTTTGAACTTAACCCCTGTAGTATTTCAGTTCAAATTAGCCCTTACAAGCTGATTTCAGAATAGTCCCTGTCCTTATAACACCATCAATTATTGTAAGCGTTACTTTGTCAGGTGCTCCTTCACATGCTTCCATTCGCTGTGAAACATCACATAGTTGGTGCACAATTCCTTTGAGTAGTGCTTTTCTATTCAGCAGGTGCTCCCTTAGACTCTCTTTCTTTCTTTTCTTTTCTGAAACATCACATAGTTGGTGCACAATTCCTTTGAGTAGTGCTTTTCTATTCAGCAGGTGCTCCCTTAGACTCTCTTTCTTTCTTTTCTTTTCTTTTCTTTTCTCTTCTCTTCTCTTTTTTTACTTTAAAGTGTCTAATAGGGACTACATTGATAAATGCATAACAGGAGCATCTACACATTACTTAATAATAGCACAATGCAGATGGAAAAGCATAACTTGGAATGTGAGAAGATGGTATTAACTGGTGAGGAATAATCAAATATTGAAGGAGAAAGAAAACCTTTTCTTGTGTAGTGAAATACGACTTCAAATATTCTTTGACTACTGAGAAAGTGAATATAATTGCCAAACACATTAAAGTTCAAGCATATGACAAACAGGAGATATGTCCTCAAGCCTTAACTAATGATTTGTGATGAAACGGCATATTTAATCTCATTGATTATTTTTGACATTTTCCTGACAATAGGTGGATTTCCTGAATCATGCAGAGCAAGCTGAAAATTTACTAGTTAACTGAAGAAATATTGGAAATTTTGTACCTCCTTCGTTTTTTCAAACGGAGAACTCTTTTCTTTGGCCGCTTTCTCCTAACAGTGCAATTGTTTGAGACATGGCGCATGAAATGTAGCTATCATATCAAAGCAAAACAAGAACTATTATGACTTATGAGCAATAGACTTCTAACTATAAGTATAACGCAATGAAGAAGTTATGTTAAAAGAGAAGCAATCCTAAACTGATAGGATAATTAGTTCTTAAACTCTCATAACTAATGAGAAACATGAACAAGAGCAAATTAAAATCAATTGGGCTTCAAATTTCCTTTCCCATACACCGACTGGGACCATAAAATGTGAGAAAGATAACTTGAAATATCAAAGATACCAAGCCACCAACTAGTTGAGACTTGAGACTTGTATTGGACCCTGATTGAATTCACATGATTTATAAAATTTATCAATCTCTGTTATTCAAAAACATTGAGTAAAAAAACTACACCATTTGTGAGAAAATATGTCTTCCTCGCCTGTCTATCCTCTATCGTCAATATTTCACATTACCTTTTGGACAGTTGCTCAATAACAAATGCAAAGGAACTTGACAATGCAGTTACATAGAGAACTTCCATCTTTCACATTCCCATCCCCACCAACATATATATAAGTGATAGGAACTCAAGCTTAGGGGTTAGTTAGTTAGTTAAGAGGGTTAGTAAGGCTGGTTGCCTATAAATAAGAAAGAGGTAGAGAACATTAGTATCTTGGTTATTCAGTTTAGGAATTGGGTTAGAGAGAGAAGTGGTTCTCTCTTAGGCTTGGAAGGGTGTTTGGTATCCCTTTCTCTTGTATCTCTCCCTAGTTTCCAATTGGGAATTAGGGTTTTCTATCAATAAAATCAGGGTTCTATCATTGGTATCAGAGCACCGATTCAGGTGCACTGGCCAAGAAGATTCAACCGCAACAGCATCCATGGCTAGAGGATTCATGGATTCATTTTCACATGAGGAAAGGAGGGAGATATTTGCTCTTGTAAAGGAATTGCATAAGGAGTTTGCTGAGAGCAGAAAGGGAACTAGAGTCAAGGAAGAATCAGTGGAGGGAACTTGAAGAGAAGAGGCAGAAGATGGAACAAGAAAGGCAAGAATCAGAGGCGGTAATCGAGGCGGAGCGAACAGGGGCGGCGGCATCGCTGAGAGGAGCGGAAGAAGAACAAGTCGCAGCGGTGGCTGAACAAGCATCTATAGCAGAGGAGGTCTTAATCTTTGTGGAGGCGCAGAAACCAAATCTTGAAGCGGCGGAGGTATCTCCGGCGAATTTGGAAACCGCGCCTGAGACTGATTCAGCGGTGGTGGAGGCGACTCAGAAATTCATTCTTGAAGTTGCAGAGGGAAATCAAGAAACAGCGGAGGAGTGGCGGAAGGATTCAGAGTTTGCATCAATGACAGAGAAAAACTTGACCTTTGAAACAGAGATTGAAGGAAGATATGGTGGGGTGAGCGTAGCAATTGCGACAAGGAATCAAATGGCAATCGAAGGTTTACAGAATTGCAACCTTCGAGGTGTTAAGAAGGAAGGATTCGCCGTTTATCCCCAAATTGTTTATTTAGGGTTCTTCGACGGAACAAGAATTCTGAAATTGGGGGTAGAGAGAAGCAGGACCCAGAAATTCAAAAATGGTAGTGGATTCCGTCGATTCTCCATGTCGTCAAAGAAGACTCATCGAGGGAGGGTGGCGAGGCCACTCCCACCACCGCAACCGCCAGACCGGGAATTGTTGGCAAAGGATTCTCGTTCACCGGCGAAACCACCAAACCAAGGTTGTACGGTGGCCAGAGTTCTGCTGGAAGACGAGGTAATCCCACTTCTGTTGATAGATCTTCTGATCTGCGACTCTCTTCCACAGTTTGCAGCTTTGGGGAACAGACTTACGATAGCAAGAGTGAAGGAGATAGGTGAGTCATGTGTGTTGTTTCTGATTTGTCAGACTGGTTAGGAAGCAATGATTACATGTTGGCAGGAAGTAAAAGCCCATACAATTTTGGACTTTCTGTGCCAAATTCAACTAGCAGGAGTTGTTGAAAACCTTGGAATATATGTTTGGTTAAAAAGCTATTTGCAGTGGGATCCAGGTGTCTTGATGGCAAAGTCTTTGAGTTATTTGCTGGCAGCTCAAGGAGGGAACAGCAAATGGGTGAGTTTGGTGAGAGCAACATGCAGGGGATGTCCACTCCAACTACTTAATGAACAAATGAGCCAAGGCCATTTTAGAAAATGGGTTCTGGAGACACAGAAAGCCCAGGAAAATTTGGATTTGGTCTGGATGTGTCGAATTCAACAAGCAGCTGGAATTGCCCATGAGAGCTCAAATGGTCGACTATATGTTGAAAAGAGCTTGGAGTTTTACCGAGATTCAGACCTTACATTGAGTCAGGTTGCTGTTCCAAATGAATTCAAATTTGGTGAGTGGAAATTCATAGGTACTGAGATCAATTTGCTGAGGTGGGAACATGAACAGATTTGGAGGTTTGCATGTTGGGAGGTGATAAAAATCTGGGTTTGGGGAAATTATTTTGTTCCATCATTTCTAACACAAGGTCACTCAAGTTCTTGGTCATGCCAACTAAATGTTTCTGCTGAATTAGTTGCTGGGTTTCAAAGGTTAAGGAACCACATCAGAATCTGTTTTAATTGTTTTGGGGGTTGGCCCAACACATCACACATGGCTGAACTTTTGCAAAGGAGGATAAGCTATAAGCTGGAGTGGTACTCAGTTCCAGAATTGCTATTCCATTGGCAAACAAGTGCTTGGTCATGTAACCCACATGTCTAAGCTGATTTAGTTACTGGGTATCAGAGTTCGAATTCTCAAATTTCTGAGTTCAATGTTTGGGTTTGGAGGCAAGAAACGTATTGGAGGCATCAACATATTGGTGGTAGTTGGACATTCACCCAATTTGGGTCACTTGGAGGAGGGTTTATTGTTGGTGTTGATTCACTTACTGGACTACTTGAGAACTTGTTGGCTGGTTATGGGTTTGCTTTGAACGATGCTGCTATCTTGCTGCCTCAACCAATTTGCATCAATGGGATCTTCTGCAAATTGTGTTGGACTCTTTTGCTTTAGGTTGTGGGATCCAGGTGGAAGCTGTGATTATTGTCACTTTTGTATTGTTAGCATGCTGTATTTTGGGTGGTTCATTGTTTTAGCTTGAATTTGTCACTTTTGTATAGTAGGCATACTTGTTCACTGTTTTAGTTTGCTTTTTGTTCCTCACCTTGAGGACAAGGTGAATTTTCAGGGGGGGAGTATTGATAGGAACTCAAGGTTAGGGGTTAGTTAGTTAGTTAAGAGGGTTAGTAAGGCTGGTTTCCTATAAATAAGAAAGAGGTAGAGAACATTAGTATCTTGGTTATTCAGTTTAGGAATTGGGTTAGAGAGAGAAGTGGTTCTCTCTTAGGCTTGGAAGGGTGTTTGGTATCCCTTTCTCTTGTATCTCTCCCTAGTTTCCAATTGGGAATTAGGGTTTTCTATCAATAAAATCAGGGTTCTATCAATAAGAACATGTTACAAACAGATATCTCTGATGACAAAAACAAACATTTAGAGAGTAGATACTCCAAATCACAAGCACAAGAAAGAAGGACAAAGCATGTAGGTTCAAGTGTCATTGTAATTTAGGAAAGTGATTCACAAAACAAAATACTGCATATATCAAGCATGCTGTTCAATAAATCTAAAAGACTTAAAAAAAAGTTTCAAACCTCGTCACCATCCTTGATGCCATAATTTCTAAGATAATCCTCCTCCGTAACTAGCTTCTGCCCATCATAGCATAAGCAAAACTGGCCCCAAACATGTGGCCTTCACAATAAACAAACAAAAAATGTATACAAAACTAATCAAACAACAGACTTTGGAAATCCAGTAATTAATCATAGGAACTGCAGAATCAAAATTTAAAAATGCACAACGCCACTACTAATCCATGAGATTTCAGAAAAATAACAAAAAGTAAAACTACCCATTTTGTCTATCCACATTGATTCAAGTACTTAGCTAACTATGAAGGATTTTCATATGCTATAAATAATAATACAAAGAATGAGTAAACAAAAACCATGAAATTTTTGCTGGTCCCTTCTCAGGCATGTGACTAAAAACCGCTTCCACTGCATCCTTAAGCTCTGCAATACTCGCCGTCTTTGAAACTTGAATATCTGCAAACAAGAACAATCACTTCTCGCATTATTGATTGCAGCAAACAATTTTTCAATGAAACAAATAATAAAAATTACCAAAGGAAGAACCGTCCAATTTGAGGACAGAGAGCCTGAAGGGTTGGGAAGGAAGCTTGCCATAGAGGAAGCTCTTTTTGGCGAAAATGGTATCGATGATGGAAATTGTTGAGAATTGCAGCAGCTTTCGTGATTTGATTTTCTCGGTGGTGGTGGTGAGAATCAAGCTAGTTTCGGCCATGGTTAGGGTTGGGGGTGAAGATTGAAGGTGTGTGTGTGGTGTTTATAGGAGGGAGAAAGTGTGAAGAGATTCGCGAAGGAGAACAACACGCATTGTGAGAATTAGGGTTCTATCGCTTTTTGGGAACTGTGTGATGGTGCTTGTGTTTGGGAGATTCTAGTTTCAGAGGGAAAAGAAGAGGTTGCTTATGCAGAGAGTAGAGGGTTTTCGAACAAGAGGGAAAACGGTTACTGGTGGCGTCAACGGTCTCTTTTTGGTGTGTGGGCTCGGGCCCTCGTTTCTAAGCTTAGGTTTAGGATTTAGAGAAACCAAATTTGTTGACCCAAAAAAAGTAAGAGCCAAATTTATTTTTGTTCTTTTATAAGCATTTATGTTTTTGTGATAGGGCTTTCACAAAAAATTATACAGCTAGGGCAAGGAAGTTATTATTTTTTAGGGGTGCTGATGAGTCGGGTAGATCCGACGAATCCGCCGACCCAAATCGATCCAATAGCAAAAGTATGGACTTGATTGGATTGAGTAAGCGAATCTAATCGATTGGATTTCCTTCAATCCGAATATGTTTGGTTTGAGAATCAGGTTTGACAATAAATTCATCCAACCCGACTCGATACCAGTATTATATAATACTCCCTCCGTTCCTATTTAACTGTCCGGGAAGAGAAGAAACACACATATTAAAGAGTGCAATTAATTTTGTTGGTTTTCATAAAAGTAGTATTAGTTTTTCATTTTTACCCTTTAGATTGCATTTTATCTTTCTTCATTTATTGTTGTGATAAGGGTATTAGTTGTAAAAACATCATTTAATGCTCTCTTGAAAGCTAAATGGACAGTTAAATAGGAACAAATTATTTTTCTCAAAGTGGACAGATAAATAGGAACGGAGGGAGTAATACTTTTTATTTTATTTTTTCTAAGTAAATAAATACTAAATGTTTGTAATAAGTTACTAACATTTTTAACCCTAAACTTTTCTCTCTTATTCACCTTTGGGCTTTGGTTAGTTTAATTCTGCTTCAAATGTTTTGTTGTTTTGAGTCAGGGATTGTTTGATATATTGTGTTGGTTGCGACAAACAGTTTTCAAAAACAGTTGTTTTTAAAATAGTTCTTATTTTCAGTTTTTAAAACTGAAATATCATAGCAGTTCTTTTCTTTTGAGGAACGATATACAAAAACTGTTTGAAAAAACTATTTTTAAATATATAAAACTTTAAAGCTATAGATCGATCTATAGTTAACTCAAACTTGAGATATTAGCAAAGTTTTACTTATGATGATGATAAAGGCAATGATCTAGTGATTACACAATATCGTTTAGTATTAAAAGCATCAAAAGTTATGATTTCAGGGTTTAAGGTTTGTCTGGAAGTTTAAGGCGAAGATTAACACATGTAATGTGCTCTAGAAATGAATTTTTTATCTAGAACATGAATATGTTAGTTTGTTTTGGTGAATTATCAAGTCAATTCTTTGGGCTACCAGCAAGTGTTTGGAGTAGGTTATGTTGGCTGCTATTGACCGATCCAACCAGAATCAGTATGGTGAACAGTCAAGTATACTTTGATAACCAGAGTGATATAAAACCAAACAAAACCCGACGAATTCGATCAACTAAAAGGTCGACGGTCTGTCGATTTAACCGGCTGTGGCCACCATGCATGCTTCATGGAAGGATCGAGGATCTTGATGTTGAAAGGATGTAACTAGAGGAAGGCGAGGAAGAAGTAAGAGGGGGAGGGAGGAGCACATTTGAGATGTCATAGAGTTTCTTCTCTTTGACATTGGCATGCTTCCTTATAAGCATGTGGCGAAACACAATATTGCATAATGAGTGCAGTGACTGGATGAGAGTTTGGCGGCTGGAATGAGGGATACAAGATAAAATGTCATAAAAAGAGGAAAAGAAGGAGTTGGAAATTCAAGGGCTTGAGGGAATCGTTATCGTGATAGGTATGGTCATAAGATTAGGTCGGATACGTGATCAAATTTTTACAGCTTTATTGAACCGGTCGAGTTTAACCAAGATTCAGAGTCAACTCGTCCAGGTTAATATTTAAGTATGCATTCAATAAATATATTCAAAAATGTCGCGCGCGGGATTCAAACTCTATCTAGACATTGGTGAAGGCGTTGCCCCTTGATCGAGCAACATTGTTGACTTATATTGTCATGTTATATATATAGGAGCATATCAGGTGAGAGGAGTGAGGTATTGTGAGAGATGAAAAGAATAATTATAAGTTTTTAAAATAAACAGTTTAAATTTTAATTTTTAATTTTTAAATTTAAATACTCATGTGATCCTTGTTTTGCTTTGTTTTGCCATCCCTCTCAGCCTTCTCCACTATAGCAAGTAGCAACATCTCATCTCCCTGCACTTGCATGAGTTCGTTCTTTCCCATCACTTGGGTGCACCATCCTAAGGCAAACTTGCGCAAAGTGAAAATAGTATTTAATTGTTCAGTAACTATGAAACGCTACATTTATATTATCATTTTAATCTGTATTTTGAAACCACAAAGAAAGAGGAGGGTGAAGGGGATTGTGAGTTGTGACATAAACCAGTAGATTTTATCTCTAGAAAATTCTCTCAAACTAAGATTAATCTGTTATCAAAATACAGTGTTTGTTAACAGTTACAAAGAGAGGGTGAACATACTAACATATCAATAGAGGTTTGAATAAACTAAAGCCATGACTGCAGGTCTCTTCTAATTCCCCAGAACATGGTTGCTGTCAACTTGTATTCCGCAAAACTTCCAAAATATCTAGACTGCTTGATCACAAGTTCCACACACCCGAGTTAGATTCAGATTCTTCTCCCTTCATGGAGTGATGACCAAATAATTAAAGATTGGCTTTCCAAGTTACTTGCCAACGAGCTTATAATAGGCGTATAAACCAGATCCCGCAAAACCAAGAAGTTGCCCAATTACATTCCACTGAAATCAAATCACCACAATTTCTATCATGAGTACAAATATTCCAAAGTGCACCAGAACAGTAGTCAGGACAAGAACACAGAACACTCACAAAATCAAATGGTAGCCCACCGAAAATTATCCAGCCAAGGCCAATGGTAAATAGATCCTGGACATGAATACAGAGTAATTAGAATTCAAGCATAAAAACTGCATATAATACAAATAAAAGTGTGACATATAAAAGGGATAAAACCACTGCGTGCATCATTAATGGGCAAAACAAAAACGAACCTTCAGATTACCACAAATTGTCTGTGTCACAGCTGAATTTAGAGTTGTGTTCAGAAAAATGCTGTAATTCAAGAAGAATGCCAGTGTGCATGAAAATAGCAAAATAACCTGCCCAAGAAAAGAAAAAAAGAGAGATACAGAAATATTACAACTTGTCACGGTTTCAAATTAAGAGAAAACCAGGTATTAAGTTCAATCAGATTGACGTAGGCTGATGACCAAAACCATAATTCTGGCCTTTCTTAATTGAAAGATTGGACACAATTCTCACCCCATCAAAGCATATAAATAAAAGACCCAGATAAACATGAACACTGACAATGTTGAGACAATTGTCATGAAAAAAGATTGATCATTGATGTACTTTTTGTATCTAGTGACGAGATAGACCTGTAAGTTCAACAGAATACAACACTACATTTTTTCTGGCACATTGGAGTTGCAAGCACCTGGACAGAAGAGGGACAGAGATGACCTAGTGGAGGATCAACCCTCCAACATCAACCTCAGACGGCCAGACCAACTGTTACCAGTGCCAGTAGACCTTACATGCTTGTAAGGGGGAAATCTGAACTTTTTACTGGTTTAAAATATAAAAAAACAAATAATATAGGTGCATTGCAAATACTGATCACATATATACATGTACATTGTGTATTGCATAAATATACAACAATGGGTAAGAAAACAATATATACTTATGTTCAGACTTAAGAGGATAAATCAAATCATGGAAAAAACATTGAAATGCATTTCTAGCATAATTAAATTAATTTATCACATAAAAAAAATTAAACAAATGGACTACACTACACTTGTAGGCATGATCTTTTACCCTATACTAGTTCCACATATAATAAATAAAGAGAAGTAAAAAGTCTCATCCTATATTAGTCTCACTGAATGTTTAAGCGTTAGAGGTGTAGCTTCTCACTGTAGAAATCTAACTATTGTTATGTTATCACTTACAAGCTTGTATTACAAGGAGATCAGCTGAGTTTTGTTTATAAATTCTGAACAATCTATTCAGTGAAAAAAAAGATTGGACAACTAAAGTTGTTTTCTTCTGTAGAAGTAGAACCAGTTCAACTACCAAAGTACCAATGTATTACATGAAGACCTGTTTGGTGTTGATTTAAAGGTATAAATACTGGTTTTGGAAAAGAAAAAAAAGTACCTTTTAGGGTTATCTGAACTGGCTGTTTTGGTGCAGTTCTAAAACCGTAGTCATATTTCTATCAGGGATAAAAGATCAAATGGCAAGTAGTGGTTTGGCCCATTTTCACTTCGGCTAGATTTTGGTTTAAAAAATGAGACATGTTTGTCTGCTATAGTTTGTTACATCAGCAAATGCCCATCAACAAGTTTAGCAGATTAGATATAGAACAAATGTTCATAGCTTGTCAGGTTTAGTCTGTTTACATTGTACTTTTCCACTTCCCCCCAGGCTGTTTATTTTGTTAGCATTTGTGAGGTAATTCTATCCAGTTAGCTAGGTAGAGTTTTTGAGATAGATAGTTAGAAATATGCGAAATGACAGTGTATGTAAACAATATTTCTTGGGAGGTTAAATTTCCGTGTCTGAAATTCTGTATTTTGTTCTTCCCCTTCACTGGATTTATACCCATTGGCATCACCACTGAGTTGGGAGATTGTCATAAATAATAAATAATTTTCCTTAAGGAAATGGCTGACATAGCTCAGGGTAGACATGTTTAAAAAAGGGGAGGGGGGGAGCATTTTCTTTTGATCTCCATATTATTTACTCCAAACAGACACTAGTTAACTTCCCAATAAGCTTCTTTTAGAAAATAATGCGAATAGCCAACACTGATAGTACTTAATGAAGGAGAAGGTTAATGCAGAACATACAATAAAACCAGGTGAGAAGAGATCAGGAAAATTGATTGCCATCTTCAAGTCACCCCGAATAAATGTCCAGATGAGTAATGCTGGGCCACACATGATACCTATAATACAATAGAAAAACATTTCAAATTTAGAAATCCTACCACAAAAAAAAAATAATAATACACCACCATACAATCTATCAGCTTACCGTTGTACCACATAAGGCCAAAGCTATTAAGACCACTAGTTTTTCCTGGGAAAAAAGATAGCATACTGAATCAATAGGAGAGTGCAGGATAACGAGGAAACAAGGTATAAATTGTCCACTTTTTATGAGTGATAGATAGGAATACAACCTATGCGGGCTATGGTGGCAAGGTATATTGCTGTGGTGATGTTTGCCATAAAAACAACGGCGTAGCCATAAGCATCAAAGGAGAAGTCCCGTGCTCCCGCAACAAATGCACCAAAGACAATCAAGCAAACACTGATAACAGCCTTATAAATTTCAGTTGAATGAAGGAATCAGGCGGATGTTCATTAAAATAAATTTGAACTTAGGCTTCATAGAGTTATGAAGGAAAATGGAGAAATAACATAGGATAGTGAACCAGTTATGTTATTCATTATGCAAATGCATATCAACTTTCAACAGTTCATGCAAGGGAAGCATCTCCAAGACTTGATTTCCAATGTCCAACAATAGATTACATATATGAAGTGCACTCAGAACATAACCCAAACTCATAATGGTTCAATTCCCTATCTCCCAATACAACAAAACAACAACCAAAGCCTTTTTCCTGCTGAGTGGAGTCGACTTAATAAATCATATGGCAACATGATATCCTATCATGAACATTTCTCCATTTCTCAATAAACAAAAAAAGTATCTTTTTTTTCACCGGTAGTTCCGAATGAGAGTATTTGGTGCAACTCCAATGTAACTTCGAGATGCATAACAATATATATATGTGTGTGTGTTTGTGTGTACACAGGACATCATCTTACACAGGTTGAAGACCAAAGTTTGTTAACCCTTGAGAATTTCACACATGAATTTTAACTCATTCACACAAGCTTCTCAATAAGAATGATTACGAAAAGATTCCAAGAAAATAACTTCGCACTAACAAAAATAAATTCATGCAAAATGGTAAATTTTCATTGTTCAACAGAGTTGATTACATTAGTTACTTAGTGATAGGAACCAACCAGAAATATGATATTATTCACACAAATCCCTAATCCCCAATTAGGGAACTAGAGAGAGATACAAGAGAGTCCACACCCTCTAGAGAGTCCTCACCCTCTTCCTAATCCCAATACCAAATGATAACCAAGATAACCCCCTAATGCTCACTAACCTCTCTTATTTATAGGCAACATGCCTAATTGACTCTCTAACTAACCCTCTAACTTACTAACAACTGCTAACATCTCTTAACTAACCCTGCATACCTATCACCTAGTCAATGTATATTCTTTTAACGATGAGAACATCTCAATACAAAAGTCTTTCATTTTTCTTTTGTGACTAACAACACTCAGATATTTAATGACTGACTATACAGCATGTATTCGTGCAACAAATACTAGTAAGTTTTTTTTTCAATATCACCATATGCAGAGCAAGGCATCATTTGCTATAGTTATTTCCCTCTCTCGTCACAGAACAGTTGATAAAAGTAATAAATCAGCAATTACAACAAGAACAAATGTTGAGTAAGCAATTTACCTGAAAATGATAGAGGGTGTATACCTCTGCCCCACCAGAACAAACTCTACAAGCATCGTAAAGACCACTGTGGTCCTCCTAAGGGTGGTGTACATTGGAACATTTACTCCTCGAACAGACTCCATTGTGACTAGCTAAGGAGAAGTGCAGCAGTGAATAAACATAATAAAAAAGAAAATGAATTATTAAGAGTGTGTCCAAGTACGGAGATGGGGGAGGAAAGTGAGGCATACCATGTAAAGTAAATATGCTCCTGCTAGAGGAAAAGTGTGCTTCAATGTCTTTAATGATACAAATTTTGTTGAGTTCTCTGATACAAGTAAAGATTCGCCAGCCACGAAAGAAATTATCCTCCAGCGCTTCAATAAATAGAGAAAACAACACGAGCATACCATCTGCAACAAAAAGAAGCACAGAAGCGTGTTTGGAAATATGAAATGGATCAAGTGGATCTTCACAACAAAAGAATGATAGTAGTCAATAGAAGTGTAGTACAGCTTAGTGACATAATGTTTTATATTCAACATAATTCCTTTCCACCCCTTCTAAACTGCATAGAAGTGTACAGTACACACAGCTTAGATACCAAATATTTTATATCCAAACACAATCCCTTCCTAACTCTTATAAAATGCATGCAATTATAACTCTTGTTGTCTTGCATTGCTGCTTTAATTAAGTTAACTAGTCCATAATAACTTAGTCTGAAAACTTCATAATTTTCAATATATATACACTGCTTTACAGTGTGGAGCATTGAAGTTTTAAATTAAGCATCAAAATGAGGAGATGAATGCAGAATAGCAGACTAAAAGAAAAAATAATGAACCACAGAAATCAAGAATGCAAGTTTAGAGCAGAACTATAAATCTATATAGCATGCAATACTCTGTGAGAAGCAAATAAGGACTGTGAAGAAAGCTATATATCAACCAAATACTATGATATGGTTAGACTAGAGCAGAAAGATAACAAAGGTGGATCATGTTTAAAAATTACAATCTAGTGCATGAGATGCCCAAAACTTCTAATAGAAGAAATTTGTGGCCTGTCAAGTCTTGTCTCAAAAGAATCATGGGAAGAACAAAAAAATGGGTACTCCTGCATGGTTACCATACCTGTACCCGATATGCATCCAGTTTATGTACTTATTGGATTAAACATGGATATTGATACATTTGATTTTTTGTATTCAAATTTCAATGTCAAAAATATTTACATACATCTTTACCAAGCATTACAATGATACATGTACATAATGTTAGTGGGAGGTACTTTGTACCCATATGCAAGCCATGTAGAATCCAAATCATTTGCGTCATCAATATATTCTGACACTGTTCAAAATCCAGCTCTAATCAAGTGTTCTGTGTTAAATAAAAGGTCCCAAACCCTAACATCACGCCAACCTTGGACTTCACATGGTTGCGGTCGAAATGTTTTAAATAATCAATACAATAATTTCTTTTCTTGAAAAGAGATAATGAAATTGATGGTTTTTGGTTCAGTTTTTCAAGTTTTAGAACATAACAAGATTATTTAAAACATATCAAGATTAAAAGACTAACAGAGTCTTAACAATTCATAAGTGCAAAATAAAAAGTAGACATAATTATTATCAATTACTTTTGGGCCGTAGAACATATCAATATACTCTCTCCATTCCTCTTCAAGTTCATGTAAGATAATGATATACAGACTAAGAAATATAATCAATGTCAATGTTTCTATACACAACTACCTCTCTTATCAATTAATTGACAAGGATAAAGATATAATTCACAAAAAGAATAGTTAATACTGTCCTTAGTTTTTTAAGGACTATAATTTTGAGTTTAAGTATGAACCTGAAGAAGTGTGATGACATTTGCAGATGGGAAGTCATAAGATGAAAGAGCTGCCTTGTTGAATATCACCAAGAGAACTACAACACACACAAAAATAGGCATCATTTAAGTGCATATCTAGAAACTCTTTTCCAATTGATTCTAAAGCTACCACCAATCCTAGGGAAAAAGCTTCTGTAAGTAAGTAGCTTCTCACTTTCAGAATTGATTCTGAAGTAAAATGCAGTTGATCCAAACATGCTATATAAGTAGATTGAACAGACCCTAATCAATGTTCCTTGCATGATTGCATATTCAACAAGTAAAATTGAAAAGGGAGAGAAGAGAATAGGTGAGTACCTGCGCAGGACATGTAAGAAATGGCAGCGTAGGCACCTCGTTTGGTCATGGCGGAACCTTTGAAGAGTTTATCGTCGGCCTTCGGCGCTGCTCCTCCTCCGGTTTGGTCCCTCGGAGGGTCCGATACCGGAAGCATGAGATTCTCCGACGAATTGGAAGACGGTTTCAGAGACATCATGGAAAAGACAAGAAGAAGAAGAAGAAGAGGGTTTTGTTTGTTGTTCTTGTTCGGAGCGTTCGAAGTTGTTTTTGTGATTGGAAGTTTGGGAGGAGAATTCGAAGAAGGAGAGTTTGTCAGGCTCAGACGACACTCGCGAATCCAAACTTGACCACTACTTCGTCAACTATTCTCTTGTCTAACCTCGACTTCCACCACTAAAAATTGGTCCATGGGTGGTCCACTGTTAAGAACCGTTAGATCTTAAAATCTAAGAATATTCTATAGATGAATGGTTAGGATCGAAAGGATGACAAAAGGGTAGGAAGGTAAAATTACTTCTCTTATTATGTTTTTCTGAAACATAAACACAACAATAAACAAAAACTAAACTGGGAATAACATCAACAAGAACATTTTTCAGTCCTCAAATGGACATAAACAAATTGCCAATAAGGTGAAGATTATATATGATGTTATCATTTTCAATAGGCCTAGTTTATTCTTCCTAAAAAGAATGTTTTTTTTATATTAATCCCATGAACCCAGTTCTACATTTGATTCTAAATCCATACCAAATTGCCAACAAGATAAAACATAAACTGAATTAATCAATGATTTCGAACACTAAATTGTCTAGTCCAGAAGCAAAGGGCATAAACAAGGATACAGTAGCAGGGAATTTGTCATCCTCAAGGATGAGAAGGGCGTAGGAGCAAGCGGTCTCTACGAAGTGTGATCCTTTTAGAGTCTTCACGAAAATCTTCATCTTGGTTGCTACCAAGGTGCTCGATTGGCGGCTGAACAACCTCGGGAATCTCGCCAGCGGCGAGGCTCCGCTTCACTGATTTGGAAAGGGTTTTATGCCCGGCAACCGCAACGAAACGAAGATGCGAAAGAGAAAGTAACCGAATGCACAAGAAAGTGACGAAATGACTGTGAGCTAAAACTGACTTCATCAAAACCCAGATCGGAGATGCAACAAATTTCCGGATTTCGTAGCCGGCGCCGGCGGAGATGCAGAGGGGAGGGGGTTCTGGATTTGGATCTGAACGGCGCCGACGGCGACAACAATCCAGGGCCCAGCGAGCGAGGAGGTCCATTTGGTGAAGTTGGAGTCACAGCGGTTGGAGTAGGGTGTGACGGCGGAGTAGAGGAGGCCGGAGAGGACGTCGAAGTTGGCGCCGATGTCTTTGAAGATGGAAACAGTATCGAGAGTGGATTGGTCGTAGGCCTATATGGATTTGAGGATTGGGGAGTAGATGCTGAAGGTGTAGGATGCACCGCAGCTCCACTGGATCCATATCGCTGCTGCTGTCGAGAGTAGATGGTGAAGAAGGTGCAGAAGGGGAAGGATCTAGATCTGGTGAAGGAGAAGAAGGGATTAGGGTTTAAATTTTTAGATAGGTAAATTACTAAAAATTTCCTTGGTCCATGGGTGGACCATTTTTCAAAATGACCGCCCTAGTGGGCACCACAACTTTACTTTTCTAAGGAGAACAAACAAACAATAGTTTAATTCAAATCAGAGATTTTTGTTAAAAGAAACAAATAGAAGAAGGGATTTGGGTGTAGACACCAAAGTTTTTTTTTCCAAAATAATATTTTTAAGGTTTAATTTTCATTTATTGTCTTTTGATCTTTCATGATTTTGCCATTTGAGTCTTCATTTTCAAAACAAGCGATTTCAATTCCAGATTTTAGTGATGTGAGTATATTGGTCCATCCGTTTAGGTTCTGCCCAAGTGCTAATGGAAGTGAGTGACGGTAACGTGACTCTCATTTAATGATCTAGCACTCCAAAAAATTAATGCTTTTAACAAACAAAACTAGACATAACCCCCCAAAAAAACTCTCAACCTCTTTTCCTTATTTCCTTCTCAACCTCCACCATCTTCTTCTTATCTCTCACCATCATCCCTCCCCACCTCACGACCACCACTTCCACCACAACTCCCACTCCCACACTCTTCTTCTTCTTCCCTCTCACTCTCTATCTCACCCCCACCATCTTAATTTGTGTCTTCGACTTTCCTGTTTCCTTCGTCTGTTGTGTTGCCCCTACCCAAGTCAACAAGTCGTTAACCCAATGAAATTACTGCACTCTTTCGACGCCCACAACCTTTGAACTTTTTTCTACCCCTTCTCTATCTTACTTATAAATATTACTGTTTACGGTGATTTTTGGTAAACAAATATTCTCTTAGTTCGACTAAAGGAAGTTTAGATTCAGGGTCCTTTTGAGAAAACGTCTTGCCAAAGTGTTGTGTGTGAGTTAGTGTTTTTCGACAGTGATGATCGGCTCAAAAGAAAACTGGATTTCATTAAATAAGGATCAATTACATGAAGTCACATAAATCAAAATAACATGAAAATTACAAGAAACGTAGAATTCGACAAGAAACTACACAAAGGAACTGGAAATTGACAAGCTTAATGCAAGAAAACTAAAATGCTGGTTCTGCAACGTACTCCTCCATCATCACGCCTTGCTCCTTGAGTCTCATTGATGCGGACATTAGAGCTTTTTGGTGAATTTTTCAGAGTGTGAGTTGGAACCCCTTTTTCTGCTGCTGCTTCTTCTATTTATAGTGTTGTCTCTTCCTCCACGTTCTTGGCGGTTTTTCTTCAATGCATGATGGCTTCGTGGGTTTGAATTTTAGCGCCTTACCCCACGTTTAGCCGGTAGCTTTGCGCACGTGACTTTAATTTGTTTGTTTGCGACATGGGTGGCCTTGAGTCGTGGGTAACCGCCGCCATTTGTGGCATCGTGGGTATGCACACGTGCTGATAATTGCCCACCACTTGGTAACTGCCTCCTTCGTCGAGTTTGTCGATTTGTCTCATCTGCTGAGTTTGTCGAGATGTGGCTCTTACTAACTTGCCTCTGAGGGACGCCACGTGCTGAGTCACAAGTTTCACCATAGTCCTTTCTGTCGAGCAACCATCTTTCCAACATTGATGTCGAGAATCGTTAGCTCAACAATTACACACCTTTTATCCCTCCCTTCAAACACATACACCTTTTTGAAAATTTCTCAGTTTCCTTCTATTGATTTGCTCATGATTTTACACAACATCTTCGTCTTCTTCTCGACGATCTTGTTGGCGAGTGTTTGTTGGTCATTAATGGAGGAGATCTTGTAGGAATATTTTACCTTGTAGAGACCCTTCTCCATATGAGAAGTAAAAACCTCGTGCATTGAGAAAAATCACAAGAAAACAAGATGGGGATTGAATTGTGTCTGTGTAAACTTGGCAACTGAAAATTTTGTTTTCAAAAACTTCTTCTATCATATCCTGAGTTTGATGGCAGTGAATGATTGATGAGCAAGTTGCAAGAAGGTAAGCGATGAAGAGCACACATGATTTTTATCTTGGTTCACCTAACAAGGGCTATATCCAGTCCTTGGTCTTCCACCAAGATTTTCATTATCACAAGTATTAGCAAGATTTCTCCTTTTATAAGTATTCGCAAGACTTCTTCTAAGTGTTCTTTGATCCCGCCCCTCCAAGTTGTTTTGAGTATTCTTCAGGACCATTACCAAGTGTTCCTTAATCTAGCCTCTCCAAACTGTGGATTATTATCAGGGACTCCTCCAAATAGGTATTTTTTTCCAAGCCACTCCAGACTCAAGAAGTATTCTAGGGACTTATCGCACCAAGTATTCATTTCCAAGTCTCTTCAAGCTCAAAAAATATTATAGGGGCTTCTCCCAATAATTATTCTTTTTCAAGCCCCTCTAGGTTCAACAAGTATTCTAGGGAATTCTCCCAACAAGGATTTGCAAGACTTCTCCTTTCACTAGATTGCATTTGATTTTACTAGATTGCATACTTCTAAAGTATTTACAAGATATAGCTAAATAAACATTGATTGCTTTATCATCTTAACTTCTAATTTTGATCAAGCTAGATAAACGTCGTAGCTCAATTTCTTGATCGAAATCATTCATTGCTATTCTCCCAAAGGCTTAGTAATTTAACTTTTCTTTTGAGTCTTTTCTCAATACACACATCAAAGTCTTGGTGCCTTGTATTTGGGGGCATTAGCATACTTAATGCTTTTGAGCTTCTACATTTTTCCACCACTTGTACACTTACTACACCAGCACACCGCCTTCAGCTTGAACCCCCTTTTTATATCTTCATGTGAGAAATATGTTCGTTGCTATGTGAATTTCTAGGGTCAAGTTCTTCCTTTAATTGAACCATGGCTTGAAGCTTTGAGGATGGCATAATTCTAGGAGTTGAACACTTAGGGTTTCCAGTGACGATGCCCCTGATGTTTTAATTTTATCTGCCAAGGCATGCACACTGAGTCCGCCCACCGTCACCTAGCAGACCACCACCGTAGACTCCATCTTGGACGAAGTGCCCATTCCGAATGCTCTAGTGAATGTGATCGGTCCTCGCCAACCATCCGACAACGGACCGCAACTCCCTGAATCTTTGGGTTCATCTCCCCCATGGAGGACTGGCCCATGTTTCAGAACTACGGCCCGGAAGCGGGTGAGACCACCCTACTTCTCACAGGATGCCAGGCTCTACAAGAAGCGGTTCGAGGGAGGTGAGACCTCGGGTAAACGGGTGTCAATGCCAGTGCCAGCCGGTGAAAGCAGCCATGAGTTGGAGGAGGATCCGGAGGAGGAAGAAGGACAGTGAATGAAGTCTAATGGTCCGATGATGTTTAGTTAGTTCTTGTGTTAGTTTTATTTCTGTGATGCTTAACAGTAACTTTTGGGTGTGGAGAGGATTGTGTATCCTCACTTTGAATAATTTTCTTAAACAATATGGTGGGTTTCCGCCACCTATGTATGATATGATGTGTGCTTGTTTTCGTTTGCCATTATATTTATCTTCCATATCTTAGAATGGAGGTCATATACCTAAAGGGATGAAGGGAACTCTTGGGCAGTTTACTATCCTAGTGGTCCCTAAGGTTGATTGAGAGATAGGAAAAGAAAAAAGGGAAAAAAAATATAGTGTCGCGTCGCTCGCTCCTGAGGTGATAGGAGTTGGGCGAAGTCATCACTTATGGAAGGGGGGCGCAACATGGGCAATATATATGACTATAGAAATATATATATATATATATATATAGAAAACTCCCCCGAGAAATAAGCATTAAGTCACTCCCTTCTTTAGCTTCCTAGTATGAATGAAGGTGAATGCATTCACAAGTAAATCGTCCACCACTGCTCGCGCGGATACTTCCCTCTAAGGCGAAACGCTCCCCTACCGATTCATTTTTACATCCCACCCATTTTTCTTTTTCTTTTTTGATATATATAATATAATGCAGGAGCAGTTCTATTGGTTTTAATTGCCCTCGATAATTAAGAGTGGAAATGAGTGAGTGTCTTCAATTAATTTCTTGCGTAATTTTTTTAAGACCGTGTAACTTTGTCAAAGTAAAAAGAAATGAAGTAAAAAAGGAAAATTGATCTAATGAGCGATTAAGATCAATTTATAGTGCATTCCATGCAAGATCGAGCTAAGGAAGCTTTAATTTGAGCCCTATAAATTAAATTTCATTTTTCAATCATAACATACAGTTGCAGACACAATGTGATTTTAATGACTTTACGTGCGTGCATGCGTTGTGCGCACGTGGGCTACAAAAATAAATTTTAGTTTATGTGTTGAAAATTTAATTTAGCTCCCTCGATTATATTGTCCATGCTTCGCCATTGTTCTTATGCTTTGTTGGATATAAAGAAGTGCTAAGCAAAGTATACTTTTTCTATTTGTTGGGTGTAGGTTTTTCCTGAGTAACAAAAATGTGGGCACCCATTTTATCTTGAAATTCTTGTGTTGATGCAACATGTCCTTAGTTACTTATGTGTTTCTTGAAACGAGGAGATGAAATAATTAATATATTGGTAAATAGAGTTTTAATTATTGAAGTTATAAAATTAAAATCCTTCATTAATGTGGCTACACATGATTTTTACTTCGTTTGAGCATCTGACGTATTATGTCCATAAATAATCTATTGGTAGAACAATTTACTATCATGTATTAAAAAAAAGTAAATATTCAAATCTATGTCATTGAATACCCGGCCATTATATATGACTTTAGGAATATATATGCATGCATGAATGAAGAATGAGTGTGTGTGTATGTGTGTGTATATATGTATGTGTATATATATATATATATGTGTGTGTGTGTGTGCGTGTGAATCCCCTGAGAAATAAGCATTAAGCCCCTCCCTTCTTTAGCTTTTCCAAGTGCTTAACATGATAATGACAATATCATCTCAGTAAGAAAACAACATTTAATTTCCACTTACATGCATATTGCTTCAAATAAGCGTAATCACAGTCATCAGTCACCACACTTAATTTTCTATTAGCTCCCTAGTGCAGTCACTAAGCTTAATTTTCTATTAGCTTCCAAGAATGAATTAAGAAGCGTGCATTCAAAAGTAGTTGGTTTTAATTGCCACCGAAAGTAATTAAGAGTGGAAATGAGTGAGTATCTTCAATTAATTTGTTTGCTTTATTTTTCTAAGACCGTGAAACTTTGTTAATCGAAAAAGAGATGAAGTAATATTGATCTGATGAGTGATCAAGATCAATTTATAGTGCATTCCATGAAAGACCGAGCTAAGCAAGCTTTATTTACCAAACCTTATTAAGCCCTATAAAATTTATTTTATTCTTTGATCATAACATACAATGCATACATACGTGCGTGCGTGCATGGGTCGTGTGCATGTGAGCTAAAAAAATAAATTTTAGTTTATGTATTGGAAAATTAAGTTGGATCCTCCAAATATATTGTCCATGCTCCACCATTGTTCTTATACTTTGTTTGATATAAAGAAGTGCTAAACAATTTTTTTTTCTATTTGTTAGGTGTAGGTGTTTCCAAAGAAAAAAAATGTGGGTCTCTTGCGTTGATGCAATATACCCTTAGTTACTTTTGTGTTTCTTAAATGAGGAAACAAGGAGATGACATAATTAATATCTTGGTAAATAGAGTTGTAATTATTGAAGCTATCACATTAAAGTCCTTCATTAATGCGGTCGCACATGATTTTTACTTCGTTTGAGCATCCAATGTACAATGTCTAAGAATATTCTATCGGTTGACAATTTACTATCATTTATTTAAAAAAAGTAAATCTTCAAAGTTATGTCATTGAATACTCGGCTAATATATATGACTTTAGGAATATATATGCATTCATGAATGAAGAGTGAGTGCGTGTATACATAGATACATATATAAATATATAAATATATATATATACATATATATATATATATATATGACTCCCTCGGGATAGAAGCATTAAGCTCCATTCTTTAGCTTTTCCAAATGATTAACATGATAATGGCAATATCATCTCTTTAAGAGAGCCCTTCATTAATGTGGTTACACATAACTTTTACTTGGTTTGAGCATCCAACGTACTATTTCCAAGAATATCCTATCGGTTGAATAATTTACTATCATGTATTCAAAAAAAAGTAAATCTTCAAAGCTAAGTCATTGAATACTTGGCCAATGTATATGACTTTGGGAATATAAATGCATGCATGAAGAGTAATTGCGTGTGTGTTTATATATATATATATATATATATATATATATATATGACTCCCCTGATATATAAGCATTAAGCTCTTCCCTTCTTTAGTTTTTTCAAGTGATTAACATGATAATGACAATATCATCTCAATAAAAAATTCTTTCATTAATGCGGCTACATATTTGAGCATCCAACATATTATATCCAGGAATATTCTATCAGCTTAATAATTTACTATTTTTTATTCAAAAAAAGTAAATCTTAAAAGCTATGTCATTGAATACTCGGCTAATATATATATGACTTTAGGAATATATATAAATATATATATATATATATATATATATATATGACTCCCCCGAGATAGAAGCATTAAGCTCCTCCCTTCTTTAGCTTTTCCAAGTGATTAACATGATAATGGCAATATCATCTCACTAAGAAAGCCCTTTATTAATGTGGTTACACATGACTTTTAATTGGATTGAGCATCCAACATACTATTTACAAGAATATCCTTTCGGTTGAATAATTTACTATTTTGTATTAAAAAAAAAAAATCTTCAAAGCTAAGTGATTGAATACTTGGCCAATGTATATGACTATGGGAATATAAATGTTTGCATGAATGAAGAGTAAGTGCGTGTGTGTGTCTATATATATGACTCCCCCGATAAATAAGCATTAAGCTCTTCCCTTCTTTAGTTTTTCCAAGTGATTAACATGATAATGGCATTATCATCTCAGTAAGAAATTCCTTCATTAATGCGGCTACACATGATTTTTAATTCGTTTGAGCATCCAACATATTATATCCAGGAATATTCTATCAGTTTAACAATTTACTATTTTTTATTCAAAAAAAGTAAACCTTCAAAGCTTTGTCATTGAATACTCGGCATCGGTTAAACAATTTACTATCATATATTCAAAAAAAAGTAAATCTTGAAAGCTATGTCATTGAATACTCAGCTAATATATATGACTTTAGGAATATATATGCTGGCATGAATGAAGAGTGAGTGCGTGTGTGTGTGTATATATATATATATATATATATATATATATATATATATATATATATATATATATATATATATATGACTCCCCTAAGATAGAAGCATTAAGCTCGTCCCTTCTTTTGCTTTTCCAAGTAATTAACATGATAATGACAATATCATCTCATTAAGAAATCCCTTCATTAATGTGGTTACGCATGACTTTTACTTGGTTTGAGCATCCAACGTACTATTTCCAGGAATATTCTATCGGTTGAATAATTTACTGTTATGGATTCAAAAAAAAAGTAAATCTTCAAAGCTAAGTCATTGAATAGATGGCCAATGTATATACTTTTGGAATATAAATGCATGCATGAATGAAGAGTAAGTGTGTGTGTGTGTATATATATATATAAATATATATGACTCCCCAGATAAATAAGCATTAAGTTCTTCCCTTCTTTAGCTTTTTCAAGTGATTAACATGATAATGACAATATCATCTCAGTAAGAAAGTCCTTTAATTATTGCGGCTACACATGATTTTTAATTCGTTTGAGCATCCAACATACTATATCTAGGAATATTCTATCAGTTGAACAATTTACTATTTTGTATTAAAAAAAGTAAATCTTCAAAGCTTTGTCATTGAATACTCAGCATCGGTTGAACAATTTACTATCATGTATTCAAAAAAAGTAAATCTTCAAAGTTATGTCATTGAATACTCGGCCAATATATATGACTTTAGGAATATATATGCATGCATGAATGAAGAGAGTGCGTGTATATGTGTGTGTGTGTCTATATATATATATGACTCCCCGAAAAAGAAGCATTAAGCCCCTCTCTTCTTTAGCTTTTCCAAGTGATTAACATGATAATGGCAATATCATCTCAGTAAGAAAGTCTTTTATTAATGCGGCTACACATGATTTTTACTTGGTTTGAGCATCCAACATACTATTTCCAGGAATATTCTATCGTTTGAACAATTTACTATCATGTATTAAAAAAAAGTAAATCTTCAAAGCTAAGTCATTGAATACTCGGCCAATATATATGAATGAAGGTTGGATCGTGAAGACAGTTATGATTGGTTTATGGAGAAAGAGAGGGTCGTAGTGTGTGCTGGTGCTACTTCGTGCGTGCAGTGCGCGCACAGTGTGTAACATGTGATATTTAAGAAAAAAATGATTGATTGAATTTGTGTGTGACAAAGAAATGTCGTGAGTGATATATGATAATAATGATAACATAGTGGGATGTCACAACCATGTATCAAATGGCGACCTGAGGGCAATGTTGTTTCATTTCTTCGTTGCATGGAATTGCCATATATAACTTGAAATGATGCCAGCGATAGATAGTGCATGGAAAAGCGCAGTGCACTAGATTTAATTCAGTAATAATTCCTTACTTTACCTCTCATCAATAAAACAACTATAAATATAATAAACTTAAATAAAATACAGGAAATAAATTAATTAACTAGACAACTTAGGTTTGTGAATTTTAGAAATTAAGATAAAAAGTAATTAAAAGTGAGAAAAGCGGAGAGAAATAGCTAGCATGTATGAAAGAAGAAGAACGCATGAACTAGTTGCTTTTAATTTCAACGTTGAGTTAATATATAGTATATGACTTAAAATTAACCACCGAAAGTAAGAGTATATTGACATAAAATATATATTTTCTACTTGTTTTGACCAATACATGTTTTCCATCCATGTATAGATCTTTTGTGTTTTATTGATTTTTTGTGTGTGAGTTTTCACAAATATAAATGAAACAAAGAAAAAGAAATTTAAAAGATAAATGCATGAAATCTAATGAAGAAAAATACTAGACAGTTAGTACAACACCACCTGATGGGCTTCCTATGCCGTACGACCACTCTCATTGATGGGGAAAAAGAACTATTCATCAACCATACCTAACAATTTCATACACACAAACAAAATCTAATCATAAAATACATAGCATGTTCTCCTAAAGCATGCATGGCATGCCCACCAAATTCTTTCAAGTCTACTCCCTGCAACAAATGAAGAGAAGCAAGGTAAGAAGCATTTACAGAGAATTAGATTAACATCAGATAATCAAATTCTTTCCACTGCCATGCGTATCGCTTTAAAAAAGCCTAAACCACAAACATCAGTCATAAACTTAATTTTCTTATGAATATTCCATGGTTGAACAATTTACTATCTTCAAAGCTAAGTCATTGAATAATGCACGGCTAATGTATATGGCTTTTGCTTTTCCATGTGATTAACATGATAATGGGAATATCATCACCCTTTAATTTCCTCTTATTTTTCTGGTAGCTTCCTAGTATGAATGAAGAAGTATGCATGCACAAGTAGTAGCTTTTAATTTCAACCGAAAGTAATTAATTAAGAGTGGAAATGAGTGAGTGTCTTCATTTAATTTATTTGCTTGTTTTGGCTAAGATTGTGTGTAAATTTGTCCAAGGAAAAAGAAATGAAGTACAAAGGAAAATTAATGACTGATCAAGGCAACTTATAGTGCATGCCATGCAAGACCTATCAATTAAGCTAGCTTTATTTTTCAAAACTTTTTGAGCCTATAAATTAACTTGCACTCTTTGATCATATCACACATTTTAATGCATACACTTAGTAACCTTCTTCACAAACAACCACAACCTTCTAGCTAGTTACTTAGTTTTCTGCCACGATAGATCAAGTTACTTGATCAGCTTGGAGTCATAAAATTCCCACCATCAAGGCAAGTACAATACTCTCTCCTTCTCTCTCTGTGTATTATACTGGCAGGTCTCTCTCACGAGTAGTTTTGGGGTTGTTTTAGTTAATTTATGTTTGTAAGGCATAGTGATAGTTAATTGTACTAGGATACTCTTAATATGTTTTTAGAGATTGTGACTTGTTCAGTTATGTAATTGGGGGGTTCTTAATGCTGGGTGTCTTGACATTCTTCCTATTTCATGGTTGTTCTCATATTGTTCCTATTTTCAATAATATCCTCTCTTTTTTAAAAAAAATATATGATATATTATTTGCTAAATTTTCAAGGAAATGATATATTAATGTTTAAAGAGGCGGGATATTGGAATTTGTTTTAACTTTTATATTGAAATTTCATATTTTGATTAGTGGGTGGGTTTTAATGAGAATAACATCTACACAAAATGATCAAAATTATTAAGTTGGTTCAATTTGTGAAGATATTTCTTAAAAGTTAGAATTTAGAGTTAAAGTAGAATATTAATAATGATATGGGACTTAATTTGCATCAATTTAAAAGTTGAGGGATTAAATCTTCTCAAAAAATTACCGAGGACTAAAATCACTCACAGAAAAAAATTGGGGGACCAAAAGTGATATGAAGTAAAAAATATACGATTAATAGAAACTCATATCGATCCATGTGTTTAAATTAAAATGTCTCTTTTAACCATCTATATTTATATGCTCTATGGCAGGTAATTACTACTTTAGTTCATGATGGACATGGACTATGCTCTTGGACTAGTAGTACTGCTTTTCCTCAGTTCCCTTGTGCAAAGTCACACTCAAGAAAAGGTATTTTTTTTCTTCCTCAGTTCCCCTGTGCAAAGTCACACTTCAAATTTTAACTAATTCATGTTTATTTTTACTTATTTTGGAAAAAAGAATTTGAGTTAAGTTAATAAATCTATTTAGAAATTATCTTCCTCCTGTAACAAAAAAAAAAGTCTATTTAGAAATTTTATTTTATTTTTGTTTCCAGAAATACTAAACACTAATGGCTTGTTTTTTTGAAAAAAATTAATTAATATTATTTTACCTTTATCATCACAAAATATCTTACCTTTATCTCTAAAACTTAATAATCAAATGTTATTTTTATAAAAAATTACAAACAAAATTATTTCAAATTAAATGTCATTTTTCACTTATATATCATAATGAGAATTATGAATTTCCTATAAAAATTGCAAAATAATATTTATAAATATATATAAGAATTTTATTTTTAAATTAAACATGTTCTTTTTAGTAATTTGACAATATATAAGCACTTATATATACACTTTTATCCAAAAGCTACTTTTCACTTACATATATGATGATAATCATCCAAACATGAAAGACCTTATTTAGAAGCAGGCCAGGTTTTCACACTAGAGCTTCTCCAATAAGTGCTTAGTTATTAAAAAGCTTAATTTTCCAAAAAAGGCCTAAATCAAATTCACCAAATAAAACAAGTATAACTGTTTACGCACTGGCCACATTACACTCTTCCTCACCGGCCACCTCTTCTCTGGGTCTATATGTAGAATAAAAATGTAACAAGACAATTAATAGTGCAATAATAAAAGGTAACTAATTTTTTCAGCTAGTAAACAGGGATATATAGCAAATAATTAAAACAAATAGAACAAAGTTATTCTTATCGAACTAACTGCTTATCCGGGGGGACATTCTTCCAACAGCAAGATAGTTTGTAGGCTCAAAAAGTTATGAAAAATAAAGCTAACCAATCATTTTTTTGTCTTTTTTTGTCTTTTCAATCATACAGTCATCTTATTCTTCTGCAATCAAAATTTCTGGAAATTTTCAAAACAGCAACTTGCAATTGTAACACATTATTTTCAACTAGCAATTTCAAATTGAAACAAGTTTGTGTTGTTTTTTTGGGGAAATTGAATTTGAGTTCAGTTTAAAAATCTACTTAGAAATTTTATTTTGTTTTGTTTCCAGAAGCACTGAACACCTTTCAATTTTTTATTTTTATCAAAAAATGAAAACCATCCGAAAAAATGTTCAGGATTTGTTGCTACCCTTTTCACACTTCACCTTTCAACATACTATTTCTAGGAATATTCTATCGTTTGAACAATTTACTATCATGTATTAAAAAAAAGTAAATCTTCAAAGCTAAGTCATTGAATACTCGGCCAATATATATGAATGAAGGTTGGATCGTGAAGACAGTTATGATTGGTTTATGGAGAAAGAGAGGGTCGTAGTGTGTGTTGGTGCTACTTCGTGCGTGCAGTGCGCGCACAGTGTGTAACATGTGATATTTAAGAAAAAAATGATTGATTGAATTTGTGTGTGACAAAGAAATGTCGTGAGTGATATATGATAATAATGATAACATAGTGGGATGTCACAACCATGTATCAACTTCTTCTTTTTTCCCCTTTGCTTAATTACTTCACACTTCAGCTAGAAGGAACAACAAATTAAAACTTGATTCATTCTAAATATAGAAAGCCAACAATTAATAGTTCAACGAACTTAATCTCCATAAACATAGAAGATTCAATGCATGTTAGATTTCACAATAAATTGAGAAAATGAAATAATGTAGTATATAATAAGAAAGTGGAAGTAATATTAAAATATGCTAATACATGTGAAAGTTTAGAAATTAAAAATAAAAAGTAGTTAAAAGTGAGAAAAGCAGATATAAATAGCTAGCATCTATGAATAAAGAAGCATGAATGAGCTAGTTGTTTTTAATTTTCACGTTGATTTAATATGTAGTATAGTATTATCTTCTGCTTGTTTTGGCCAATACATGCTTTCCATCCATGTATAGATCATTTTGTGTTTTATTGATTTTTTGGTGTGAGTTTTTCCAAATATAAATGACACAAAAAAAAAATGCCAAGGAAATATGCATGCATGCATAAGTTGTAAATTAAATTGTGATGAGATCTATTGATAATGTTGTTAGCTTTTCCAAGTACACCTATGTATGTACATGAATTACTTTTTTCATCGCCTTTGTTCTACGCACTTTTTCTCCTTTTTATTCTCAGAAATAGAAAATTAATTGTACAAAGCATATTGTAGCTTAACAGTTAATTATTCAACATTTATGAAAGTAAGTAACTCAATCACACACAATCCAATTGAAGACAATTTATTATCTTGTATCCATAAAAAAGAAAGAGTATAAATTTATTGTCAACAAATCATTATTAAAAATGATAATCACCTAGTTACTCCAAAGCTAAGCCATCCATCATATATAATAATATCCAATACAAGTATATACGCACAAATTGAAGAAGCATGCATGCACTTGCTTTTAATTTCCACCGAAAGTAATTAAGATTGGAAATGAGTGGGTATCTATAATTAATTTGCTTGCTTAGCCAAGGCCATGTAAATTTGAGAATACTTACAAAGTGTGATGTTGTGAGTTTTGTCTTTTTTTCATTTTCTTAGTTCCTCTCTAGATTAAATTAGACGTCCATGTATCATGGTTGATATATAGAGAAAGAGAGGAAAAAAGAGTGGGGTTGTAGTGTGTGTTGGTGCTACTTCGTGTGCACAGTGTGCGCACAGTGTGTAATTACTTCATACTTGGGCCGGAAGGAACAAAAATTAAAACTTGATTTCATTCTAAACATCGAAAGTCAAGATTAACAGTCCAACAAACTTAGTCTCTAGAAACATAGAAGATTTAATGCATTATAGATTTCACAACAAATTGAGAAAATGAAATAATATAGTATATAATAAGAAAGTGGAGGTAATAATTAAAAGATACTAATAACATTAATAATTAGACCTGAGGGCAATGTTGTTTCATTTCTTCGTGGCATGGAATTGCCATATATAACTTGAAATGATGCCAGCGATAGATAGTGCATGGAAAAGTGCAGTGCACTAGATTTAATTCAGTAATAATTCCTTACTTTACCTCTCATCAATAAAACAACTATAAATATAATAAACTTAAATAAAATACAGGAAATAAATTAATTAACTAGACAACTTAGGTTTGTGAATTTTAGAAATTAAGATAAAAAGTAATTAAAAGTGAGAAAAGCGGATAGAAATAGCTAGCATGTATGAAAGAAGAAGCACGCATGAACTAGTTGCTTTTAATTTCAACGTTGAGTTAATATATAGTATATGACTTGAAATTAACCACCGAAAGTAAGAGTATATTGACATAAAATATATATTTTCTACTTGTTTTGGCCAATACATGTTTTCCATCCATGTATAGATCTTTTGTATTTTATTGATTTTTTGTGTGTGAGTTTTCACAAATATAAATGAAACAAAGAAAAAGAAATTCAAAAGATAAATGCATGAAATCTAATGAAGAAAAATACTAGACAGTTAGTACAACACCACCTGATGGGCTTCCTATGTCGTACGACCACTCTCATTGATGGGGAAAAAGAACTATTCATCAACCATACCTAACAATTTCATACACACAAACAAAATCTAATCATAAAATACATAGCATGTTCTCCTAAAGCATGCATGGCATGCCCACCAAATTCTTTCAAGTCTACTCCCTGCAACAAATGAAGAGAAGCAAGGTAAGAAGCATTTACAGAGAATTAGATTAACATCAGATAATCAAATTATTTCCACTGCCATGCGTATTGCTTTAAAAAAGCCTAAACCACAAACATCAGTCATAAACTTAATTTTCTTATGAATAATGAAGAAGCATGAATGAGCAAGTAGTTGGTTTTAATTTCCATGAAAACTAATTAAGAGTGAAAATGGGTGAGTGTCTTGAATTAATTTGCTTTCTTATTTTGGGTAAGACTGTGTCAGTTTTTTCAAGAAAAAATAAATGTAGTAAAAAAGCAAAATTGATCTGATAAGCGATCTAGATCAACTTATAGTGCATGCCATGCAAGATCGAGCTAATTTAGCTTTACTTTCCAAAACTTTTTTAGCCCTATAAATTTAATTGCACTCTTCAATCATAGCACACATTTCATACACTTAATCTGATTTTTATGACCCAACGTGCGTGCATGCGTCGTGCGCACGTAGGCTAAAAAAATATATACTTTAGTTATGTGTTGAAAAATAATTGAGTTCTCCCGAATCTCAAATATATTGCCCAAGCTTTGCCAAAGTTAAAATAATTTCAAACATTTTTCAGTCCTATAAATTAAATTGCATTCTTCAATCATAGCACACATTAATGCATACACTTAGTTTCCAAATTAAACCTTCTTCACAAACAACTTACCCATGCACTTGTTAATTTAGTTTCTTCTAGATCCTTGGTTTTCAGCCACAATAGGCCGAGTTCCTTCATCAGCTTGGAGTCATAAAATTCTCATCAAGGCGCGTACAAGTCTCTCTCCATCTCTCTCGATTATATATAGATTATAGTTTTAAATTATTACAAATTATATAATTCATGATTCATTCCTTCCTTTTGTTTTGCAGATTGAATACTTCATTCATATGTGGAACTTCAAATTAAATTGGTGAAACAAAGTTCTCAACAATCATCGGTCCTTCTCTGTCTCACTCAAAAATTCACATTCACTAGTGAAAGAGCTAATAAATGCGGTAAAATTTACATGATACACAAATTAAATTAAATGGGTCAAATTAAAAACAGTAGAGCAGTGGTTGATGGTCACTGTGTGCTCAGTCTGCGAGGGAAGAGGTTAGAGATGAAGGGAGGTGCTCAATCTCCAAGGTCTGATGAATCTCAAGGATGCTGATCACATTGATTGGGCCATTTGCAGAAGGGATCACATGAGGAGTTGTGGGCTATTTGCAGAAGTTGGGGAGGCAAGTGTTGATTTAGGGATCACATTGATTGGAAGAAGAACAAGTTGTAGTCACCCCTCTTGATGTCACTTTCTTATGGATTTTATTCCAAGGGCAAGGGAGTGTGTGTGTTAAGAAAGAAGATTCAATGCATGTTAGATTTCACAAGAAATTGAGAAAATGAAATAATATAGTATATAATAAGAAAGTGTAGGTAAGAATTAATTAAAAGATGGTAATCACACTAATAATTAGACCTGGGGGCAATGCTTTTTGATTTCTTCGTGGCATGGAATGGCCATATATACTTTTAAATGTGGCCAGCGATATATAGTGGAGAAGTCTAGTGCTCTCGATTAATCATTGTTCTTGATTAAGAACCATGATTAATCAAGTACCAATGGAGGAGCTTTGGAAAAAAATTGAGGGAGACTGAATAGTATTTCAACGCATAAATTACAATATATTTAGTTTTTTTAGCAATGCATGCACAATGCACACACGAAGCACGCACAACGCACACATGTTGATTTAAAAATATGGAGATTTGCTACAAACATTACCCAACAAATTAGCAGTAAGTTCCCAACAAACGACGTTTAGGTACTAAAAAACTAATATTTTCCTAATGTCTTTGGTCGCCTGAAACAAGTCGCTGCTTGGTTTCCATATATTTTGGGTGCTAAATAGTAGCCAATTTTAAAACTTTTGTAGCTATTCATAAGTTAACTTCTAGCAAAATATTATCAAAATTTTCACTTTCCTAGCCGCATAGTTATGAAAATTGCTAGCGATCGTCGAAGTAAAATCCAACAAAAGTGTAATGTCAATTCAAAGCTAATTTGTGGCTAATCTCTAGCGGTTGAATAATTGCAAATATGACGATTCATGGTTACCGAATTGGATTTTAACCAAACAAATTCAAGAAGAAATTGTAAGATCAAGTTTTGATCTAGTAGTACAACTCTATGTTTTGATGATTACAAGTTAACCTTTTGATATGAACAATTGTGGTACTCTAACGTGTTTTTCTGAGTGTGCTATTTACAGGCTCTGACCTCAACTCAATCTCACACAAATCAGAAGCACTGTGTATAAAGAGTGACCCAAGCAACGCTTTCGCATTCACCATGTTCAGTATGAACAGTGGAAAAGCTTCAGAAGTTCTGAAGCTATACAAACTCTGATGTGGACTCAGTCGCTAGAAGCTCTGAAGATCCAGAAGTTCTGATAACCAAGAAACACTGAAGGTTCAGATGTTCTGATGGTGTAGAAGACTCTGAAGATCCAGAAGCTGAATAGTGGAAACTCTGAAGTCCAGAAGCAAGAAACTCTGAAGGCCATGTTCTTCCCTCTGAGTTCAGAATCAGAAGATACAATGGTCAGAGGATCTGTGCTTTCCCTCTGACTCTGATCAACCGGCTTCACAAGTTCCAATATGAAGTATTCCCCTGATCAGAAGTCTCCTAGGTTAAAAGGTCAAGTCGCTATCCAAGTACAAAAGCAAGTGTACCTTCCTGACGACCTACCTAACGTTCTCAGCCACAGCAGAAGCTGGATTTTCCAGAACTGCCCTCCAACGGTAGCATTTCCCATGCAACGCTCAACCCTAATCCTTGGAGTATATATAAAGGCTGAAGATTGAAAGAAGCGGCGAAGAAACTAAGTAGAAGCAATACACACGCACAAGACATATTCAAAATATTCTAAGCTTTCTTTCATCTTGAAATTCATTGTGTTTACTATAAGCTTTTTAGAAGCACTTTCTTTGTAAACAAGAACTTCATATACAGTTGTATAGTTTGCCTTTAGGAGATCAAGGTTGATCGGATCCTAGAGAAGACTAAGAGAGTGAATCTTAGTGTAAGCTAAGTCAGTGTAATTGTTAGTCACTTGTAGGTTTCAAGTGCAGTTGTAACTCTTACCTGATTAGTGGATTGCCTTCATTCTAAGAAGGAAGAAATCACCTTAACGGGTGGACTGGAGTAGCTTGAGTGATTTATCAAGTGAACCAGGATAAAATCCTTGTGTACTTTTCTATCTCTTATCTTTAGCACTTAAGTTCTCGAAAGATTTGCCAAAATCTTTAAGGTGGAAGTCTTGTACTAAAAACGTTATTCAAACCCCCCCCCTTTCTACCGTTTTTCATACCTTCAATTGGTATCAGAGCGCAAGTTCTGATTACCACACCTAACAGTGTTCAGTGATCCGGGCCGGTGTGAAAAACAATGGCTGCCACCACCAGTGAAACTCAAAGAGATGGTTACAACGCAAAGCCTCCTATGTTCGATGGTCAAAGGTTCGAATATTGGAAAGATAGACTGGAAAGTTTCTTTCTGGGTTTCGATGCAGATCTCTGGGATATTATTGTGGATGGCTATGAGCGTCCAGTTGATGCAGATGGCAAGAAGATCCCAAGGTCAGAGATGACTGCAGAACAAAAGAAGCTGTACTCACAACATCACAAAGCAAGAGCAATTCTTCTAAGTGCTATTTCCTATGAGGAGTACCAGAAGATTACCGATCGTGAGTTTGCTAAAGGCATTTTTGATTCTCTGAAGATGTCTCATGAAGGAAACAAGAAAGTCAAAGAATCAAAGGCATTGTCTTTGATCCAAAAGTATGAATCCTTCATCATGGAGCCAAATGAGTCCATTGAAGAAATGTTCTCCAGATTTCAATTGCTTGTAGCTGGCATACGACCTCTCAATAAGAGCTACACAACAAAAGATCATGTCATAAGGGTCATCAGGTGTCTTCCTGAAAGTTGGATGCCTTTGGTGACTTCAATAGAGCTCACGAGAGACGTTGAGAATATGAGTTTAGAAGAACTCATCAGCATTTTGAAATGCCATGAGCTGAAACGCTCAGAGATGCAAGATCTGAGGAAAAAGTCCATAGCCTTGAAATCCAAATCTGAAAAGGCTAAGGTTGAGAAGTCAAAGGCTCTTCAAGCTGAAGAAGAAGAATCTGAAGAAGCATCAGAAGATACTGATGAAGATGAGCTGACTCTGATCTCCAAGAGACTCAACCGCATCTGGAAGCACAGGCAGAGCAAGTTCAAAGGCTCTGGAAAGGCAAAAGGCAAGTATGAGTCCTCAGGCCAGAAGAAGTCTTCAATCAAGGAAGTCACATGTTTTGAGTGCAAAGAATCTGGGCACTACAAAAGTGATTGTCCAAAGTTGAAGAAAGACAAGAAGCCAAAGAAGCACTTCAAGACCAAGAAGAGTCTGATGGTGACATTCGATGAATCAGAGTCAGAGGATGTTGACTCTGATGGTGAAGTCCAAGGACTCATGGCCATTGTCAAAGACAAAGGAGCAGAGTCAAAGGAAGCTGTTGACTCTGACTCAGAATCAGAAGGAGATCCTAACTCAGACGATGAAAATGAGGTATTCGCTTCCTTCTCTACCTCTGAACTGAAACATGCTTTGTCTGATATCATGGATAAGTATAACTCTTTATTGTCTAAGCATAAAAAGTTGAAAAAGAACTTATCTGCTGTCTCTAAGACTCCTTCTGAACATGAGAAAATTATTTCTGATTTGAAAAATGAAAATCATGCTTTGGTAAATTCTAACTCTGTGCTTAAGAACCAGATTGCTAAGTTAGAAGAAATTGTTACCTGTGATGCCTCTGATTGTAGAAATGAATCTAAGTATGAAAAGTCTTTTCAAAGATTCCTAGCTAAAAGCGTGGATAGAAGCTTAATGGCTTCAATGATCTATGGCGTAAGCAGAAATGGAATGCATGGCATTGGCTATTCTAAACCAATTAGAAATGAGCCTTCTGTGTCTAAAGCTAAATCCTTGTATGAATGCCTTGTTCCCTCTGGTACCATATTGCCTGATCCTGTACCTGCTAAAGTTGCTAAACATCCTCTTAAAAAGGGATCTTTCTCTATGACTAAATATCATGCAAATATTCCTTTAAAATATTATGTTGAGACACCCAAGGTGATCAGAACCTCTGGGGTAACTAACAAAAGAGGACCCAGAAAGTGGGTACCTAAGGACAAGATCATCTATGTTGCAGATATCCTTGATAGCTCCACTGAAACACCAATCATGGTATCTGGACAGTGGATGCTCGCGTCACATGACGGGAGAAAAGCGTATGTTCCGAGAGCTGAAACTTAAGCCTGGAGGCGAAGTTGGCTTCGGAGGAAATGAAAAGGGTAAAATTGTTGGTACTGGTACTATTTGTGTAGATAGTAGTCCATGCATTGATAATGTTTTATTGGTAGACGGCTTAACACATAACTTATTGTCTATAAGTCAATTAGCTGACAAGGGTTATGATGTTATATTCAATCAAAAGTCCTGCCGGGCTGTAAGTCAGATCGATGGCTCTGTTCTGTTTAACAGCAAGAGGAAGAACAACATTTATAAGATCAGATTATCTGAGTTGGAGGCTCAGAATGTGAAGTGCCTTCTGTCTGTTAATGAAGAGCAGTGGGTATGGCATAGACGGTTAGGGCATGCCAGTATGAGAAAGATTTCTCAGCTGAGCAAGCTAAACCTTGTCAGGGGCTTACCCAATCTGAAGTTCGCTTCAGACGCTCTTTGTGAAGCATGTCAGAAAGGCAAATTCACAAAAGTCCCTTTCAAGGCAAAGAATGTTGTCTCAACCTCAAGGCCGTTGGAACTTCTGCATATCGACCTTTTTGGACCAGTGAAAACTGAGTCTATAGGTGGCAAGAGATATGGGATGGTTATCGTTGATGACTATAGCCGCTGGACATGGGTAAAGTTTCTAACCCGCAAGGATGAGTCTCATGCTGTGTTCTCTACCTTCATTGCTCAAGTGCAAAACGAGAAGGCTTGTAGGATTGTGCGTGTCAGAAGTGACCATGGTGGAGAGTTTGAGAATGACAAGTTTGAGAGTCTGTTTGATTCCTATGGAATTGCACATGATTTCTCTTGTCCCAGAACTCCTCAACAAAATGGTGTTGTTGAGAGGAAGAACAGAACTCTTCAGGAGATGGCTAGAACCATGCTCCAAGAAACTGGCATGGCTAAGCACTTTTGGGCAGAGGCAGTAAATACAGCATGTTACATTCAGAACAGAATCTCTGTGAGACCAATTCTGAATAAGACTCCTTATGAATTGTGGAAGAACATAAAACCCAACATTTCTTATATTCATCCTTTTGGTTGTGTTTGTTATGTTCTCAATACTAAGGATAGATTGCATAAATTTGATGCTAAGTCTTCTAAGTGTCTATTACTTGGTTATTCTGATAGATCTAAAGGTTTTAGATTTTATAATACTGATGCTAAGACTATTGAAGAATCTATTCATGTTAGATTTGATGATAAGCTTGACTCTGACCAGTCAAAGCTAGTTGAAAAGTTTGCAGATTTAAGCATTAATGTTTCTGACAAAGGCAAAGCTCCAGAGGAAGTTGAGCCAGAGGAAGATGAACCAGAGGAAGAAGCTGGTCCCTCTAACTCACAAACTCTGAAGAAGAGCAGAATCACTGCAGCTCACCCTAAGGAATTGATTCTGGGCAACAAAGATGAACCAGTCAGAACCAGATCTGCCTTCAGACCCTCTGAAGAGACCTTGCTGAGTCTGAAAGGATTGGTGTCCTTAATTGAACCCAAGTCCATAGATGAAGCTCTTCAGGACAAGGATTGGATTCTGGCCATGGAAGAAGAACTGAATCAATTCTCCAAGAACGATGTTTGGAGCTTAGTGAAGAAGCCTGAGAGTGTCCATGTTATTGGAACGAAATGGGTATTCAGAAACAAGCTAAATGAGAAAGGAGAAGTAGTCAGAAACAAGGCAAGGCTAGTTGCTCAAGGCTACAGCCAGCAGGAAGGAATAGACTACACTGAAACATTTGCTCCGGTAGCAAGACTGGAGGCAATTAGACTGTTGATCTCCTTCTCAGTAAATCACAACATAGTTCTACATCAGATGGACGTAAAGAGTGCCTTCCTAAATGGTTATATCTCAGAGGAAGTCTATGTTCATCAACCCCCAGGTTTTGAAGATGAAAAGAAACCAGACCATGTGTTCAAATTGAAGAAATCACTCTACGGTCTGAAGCAAGCTCCCAGAGCATGGTATGAGAGACTTAGCTCATTCCTTCTGGAGAATGAGTTTGTAAGGGGTAAAGTAGATACAACTCTCTTTTGCAAGACTTATAAAGATGATATCTTAATTGTGCAAATTTATGTTGATGATATTATGTTTGGTTCTGCTAATCAATCTCTATGCAAAGAATTTTCTGAGATGATGCAGGCTGAATTTGAGATGAGTATGATGGGAGAATTAAAGTACTTTCTGGGAATACAAGTTGATCAAACACCAGAAGGAACATATATCCATTAGAGAAAGTACACTAAAGAACTTCTGAAGAAGTTCAATATGCTGGAATCTACAGTGGCCAAGACTCCAATGCATCCTACATGCATTTTGGAGAAAGAAGATAAAAGTGGTAAAGTATGTCAGAAGCTCTATCGTGGAATGATAGGTTCACTTCTATACTTAACTGCATCTAGGCCAGACATATTATTTAGTGTTCACTTATGTGCTCGTTTCCAATCAGATCCAAGGGAAACCCACTTAACTGCTGTTAAGAGGATCCTAAGGTATCTGAAAGGCACCACTAACCTTGGCTTGATGTATAAGAAAACATCAGAGTATAAGCTTTCAGGTTATTGTGATGCTGATTATGCTGGAGATAGAACAGAGAGAAAAAGTACTTCTGGAAATTGTCAATTTCTGGGAAGCAATCTAGTCTCATGGGCAAGCAAGAGGCAATCAACCATTGCACTATCAACTGCAGAGGCAGAATATATCTCAGCAGCAATATGCAGCACTCAGATGCTCTGGATGAAACATCAGCTGGAGGATTATCAGATCCTTGAGAGCAATATCCCAATTTATTGTGATAACACTGCTGCAATCTCGTTGAGCAAGAATCCTATCTTGCATTCAAGGGCAAAGCACATTGAGGTAAAGTATCACTTCATTAGAGATTATGTGCAGAAGGGCGTACTTCTTCTGAAGTTTGTTGATACTGACCATCAATGGGCAGATATCTTTACAAAGCCCTTAGCAGAGGATAGATTTAATTTTATTCTGAAAAATCTAAACATGGACTTTTGTCCAGAGTGAAGATGGATCAGAACCTCTGACTATGATACTTCTTGATCAGAAGATGTCTAGTCCAGAAGGTAACTCAATCAGAGTGTGTGTGCCCACTGGTACTGACTCTGAAGCTGAGACAACAACACGTGTGTCAGAATTTCTGATGCATAATTCCTTGTGCCCGTGTGACAGTCTGTTATGATTGTGTGTAGATATGCTTATCTCCTGTGTGTGATTGTGTATTTTACTGTTACTATCTATCTTTAATTTTCAACCGTTGATCTTAAAGTGCTTTTTGAATCAACAACGGTTATTTGATAAAACCCACTATACACACACGTTCTCGTTCACTTCCGGTTTTCACTCTCGCACTCTCTGCTTTTCAAAACCGCCTCTTTCTTGATTTCTCTCTCGATCTCTCTTCATCCTTCAAACTTCATCTTCTACCTCAAACCTTCAACCTCTTCAAAATGGTGAGACAAACCAGAAGATCTACTGCAGATACACCTCAGTTCCCTCACATGGAAGTTGGTTTGGCAACGGGTCAAAGGGGCTCTGAGAACCCGGCACAAGAACAAGTTCAAGCTCAAGAGCAGATTGTTTCTATTGCAGAACGGGGCTGTGCCGTTCACTGCGTATTTGCTCCTGAGGAACTCCAAGTCCTGGCAGAATGGAGATTCAACCTCGATAACTTGGCTGCAAATGGGTATGATCTTCGTCCTGAAGTTCAAGCTCAAGGTTGGGGAAACTATTTCAATCGACTTCGAGGACCGGTGTATGAGAAATTGGTAAAGGAATTCTGGAAGCACGCAGACTGCGATGACACTCAGGTGGTCTCTCACATTCTTGGCAGGAAGATCATTATCACTGAGAAGTCATTCGTGAATCTGCTAGGAGCAGAAACTGCTTATGGGTATCGGTTCCAACTGACGGAATCCAAGCTGAAACCCATCACCAAAGACAAAGTCAACAAGGCCCTGTACACCACCTTCAAACCGGGCAAGACGAGTTACAAGGTGATGGATCTTCACCCCAAACTCAGAATCTGGCACAAGATCCTGCTCAACTGCATCAATCAGAGACCGAAGGGCAGTTCCCCAGATTACATCAACTTCAACCAGAAGGCGATGCTGTTCTTCATCCAAGATCAGGAGAAGATCTGCCTTCCCTACTTCCTGTTCTCCTACTTGAAGGAATGCATCCGGAAGTCTCGCACCACCGCCTCCATCAAGTCTGCAATCAAATACATCCCTTTTGGGAGGCTGCTCTCAGACTTTCTCATTGAAAGCAACTTGGTGCAAGATTTGATCGATGCTGGTTGCACAGAGGATTTGAGCACAATTGTCAGTGATGTCTTCACTGCAAACTCCTTGAAGAAGATGGGCTTAATCCAGAAGAAGATTGCTCCTGCTCATGAAGACTCATCTTCTGAGATCAGAGGAAGAAGAATGCCTCTGAATGACTACCCTCTGTGGACTCAAGCAGACCATCCTGAAGCCATCAGATGCTATGTTGAAGACCTCAGGGCTCAAGGATTCGAGATTGACCTTGATGATTTCATCAGCAGACTACCGCCAGCTCCAGAGTTTCCTTCTCCTCCAAAGAAGAAAGCTCAGAGGAAGATGGTTCTGGAAGAATCCTCTGAAGAATCTGATGTCCCTCTGGTCAAGAAGACAAAGAGAAATCCTGATGATGGTGATGATGATGATAGTGAGGATGGTCCTCCAAAGAAGAAGCAGAAGAAGGTCAGAATCGTGGTGAAGCCTACTCGGGTGGAACCAGCTGCTGCAGTGGTCAGAAGGACTGAACCTCCTGCCAGAGTGACTCGATCATCAGCACATTCAAGTAAGCCTGCACTTGCTTCTGATGATGATTTGAATTTATTTGATGCACTCCCTATTTCTGCCTTGCTTCAACACTCCTCAAATCCCCTCACTCCTATTCCTGAATCCCAGCCAGCCGAACAAACCACCTCTCCACCACATTCCCCAAGATCTTCCTTCTTTCAACCTTCTCCTACTGAAGCACCTCTCTGGAATTTGCTTCAGAACCCAACCTCTAGGTCAGAAGAACCAACATCTCTCCTTACCATTCCGTACGACCCATTATCTTCTGAACCAATCGTCCAAGACCAACCCGAGCCCAACCAAACAGAACCACAACCCAGAACGTCTGATCACTCTGCTCTCAGAGCATCAGCACGTCCTGCTGCCAGAACCACGGATACAGACTCTTCAACAGCCTTCACACCTGTATCCTTCCCAACCAATGTTATTGACTCTCCTCCCTCCAATACCTCTGAATCAATTAGAAAATTCATGGAGGTTAGAAAAGAAAAGGTATCTGCCTTGGAAGAGTATTACCTTACCTGTCCAAGCCCTAGGAGATATCCTGGCCCTAGACCTGAACGTCTAGTTGACCCAGATGAACCTATCTTGGCCAATCCTATCCAAGAGGCAGACCCCTTAGTTCAACAAGCTCACCCTGTCCCTGACCAACAAGAGCCCATTCAACCAGACCCTGAACCTGAACAATCAGTGTCTAACCAATCCTCGGTTAGATCACCTCACCCTCTGGTTGAAACTTCAGACCCTCACCTTGGAACCTCTGAACCCAATGCTCCCATGATTAACATTGGTTCTCCACAAGGTGCCTCTGAAGCCCATAGCAGCAATCACCCAGCCTCTCCTGAACCCAACCTCTCCATAATTCCCTATACTCACCTTCAACCCACATCTCTCTCTGAGTGCATCAATATCTTCTATCATGAAGCCTCTTTGAGGCTCCGCAATGTGCACGGTCAGACTGATCTCAGTGAGAATGCTGAAAATGTGGCTGATGAGTGGAACAATCTGAGCACTTGGCTAGTGGCTCAAGTTCCAATTATGATGCAGCTCCTACATGCAGAGGGCAGTCACAGCATTGAGGCTGCAAAGCAAAGGCTTGCTAGGAGGGTGGCTCTTCACGAACTCGAACAGAGAAATAAGCTTCTTGAAGCTATTGAAGAAGCCCAGAGAAAGAAAGAACAAGCAGACGAAGCTGCACGTGAAGCAGCAGCTCAGGCTGAACAAGCCAGACTTGAGGCAGAGCGTCTTGAAGCTGAGGCTGAGGCAGAGCGACTTGCACCAGTTGTGTTTACTCCTGCTGCTTCTGCTTCCATTCCAGAACCTCAAGCTACTCAGAATGTTCCTTCCAGCTCTACTCAGACAAGCTCATCCAGACTCGACATCATGGAACAACGTCTTGACACTCATGAATCCATGCTGATTGAGATGAAGCACATGATGATGGAACTTCTGAGACGCACTGACAAACCTTAGTTTTTAGGATCTCTTCTTTTTCTTCTTTTTCGTTAACTTTGTTTTTCTTTTGTTAAACTCTGTTTCTTTTTATTTATTTATTCTCTTTTGTTCGTTTGTGATTATATATGCATATATATCTATATACTTATGTCACATATGTTTGCAAAAGTCTTTTTTATTCATTGTTCTATGTTTACATCATATTTCTTTACATCATATAATCTAGAATGGAGGATCCCTCCTCATTCTTCTGCACTCCTGGCGCTGCTCTGACCTATCCTTCTCCAGACGCTCCAGTACATGCTGGATGTTGTTGAGTCTGACCTTTAGCTCATCTTTCTCCAGAATCTCTTCTGAAGTCCTGAGCTTCTTTTCCAAGATTTCTTTTTCTTCCAGCAGCTTGAGTTCAAGCCGGCTGAGTTCTTGCACCTCCTCCACGAAGGCAAGAAATTCCTTCAGGTCTCTCTCCAACTCTGGACGCAGGTCCTCTTCCAGCAGTGTCCGTGTCAGCTCCGCGATGGTCGTTGCACCCTCTGGATGCCTGATGTTCAGGAACAAGTCCTCTTCAAAGGCCTTCTTCCTCAGCTCTTCTAGTGCTACGTTGTATGATGCCATTTTTTTTCTTACTGAAAATTATTCGAGGTGTGAAGCTTACCTTTCTCTCCAACGCTTTTTATAGGCTTCACTTTCTCTCTGAAAGTTAATGCTATTACAGTTTCTCGAGGTTAAGTTCTTGGTAACTGACCCTTCTATTTACTCACTTGACCGGTGGTAAACGTTCATCCCTTGCATTAACTCTTCTATTTATTTTCGCCTAACTCTGATTCTTACATCGTTTTCATTTTCTTTAAACTTAGACCTTCTCTAAGGGGGAGTACCTTGTACTTCAAGCTAAGTTTTTCACACCCCAAGCTTTTTGCTTATGACAAAAAGGGGGAGTAAACCCAGTTTTTGATGTGTAAGATGTGTTAGTGTGATTTATTTTTCTTTTGGAGAATTTAAGAGTTCCACCTTCATGACCATAGATGTGTCACTGGGCAAATACAAGGAATACATTTCACTTCTTCTGAAGTGATTCTAAGTTGACTCTGATACCCAAGACTCTGATACCTTGTCCCTGACTCTGATCACTTATGCGCTCTGATTATTCGTTCTTCATCTATGTCATAAGTTTTTCACTCTGAACTCTTACATCATTTAGCTCAGAATCTAGACTTTACTAACGTTTTCATCAAGTATTAGATTCAGGGGGAGCTAAGCTCAGAATCAAGCAGTGACTTGAATTCAGAATGAGCAAGATAAACTATTCACATCAGGATAAGTATTATTCTATATCTCTAAACTCTGAGTGAATTCAGTTTAATGTTTAAGAATTGTTCATCAAAAATCTTAGTTTTGTCATCATCAAAAAGGGGGAGATTGTAAGATCAAGTTTTGATCTAGTAGTACAACTCTATGTTTTGATGATTACAAGTTAACCTTTTGATATGAACAATTGTGGTACTCTAACGTGTTTTTCTGAGTGTGCTATTTACAGGCTCTGACCTCAACTCAATCTCACACAAATCAGAAGCACTGTGTATAAAGAGTGACCCAAGCAACGCTTTCGCATTCACCATGTTCAGTATGAACAGTGGAAAAGCTTCAGAAGTTCTGAAGCTATACAAACTCTGATGTGGACTCAGTCGCTAGAAGCTTTGAAGATCCAGAAGTTCTGATAACCAAGAAACACTGAAGGTTCAGATGTTCTGATGGTGTAGAAGACTCTGAAGATCCAGAAGCTGAATAGTGGAAACTCTGAAGTCCAGAAGCAAGAAACTCTGAAGGCCATGTTCTTCCCTCTGAGTTCAGAATCAGAAGATACAATGGTCAGAGGATCTGTGCTTTCCCTCTGACTCTGATCAACCGGCTTCACAAGTTCCAATATGAAGTATTCCCCTGATCAGAAGTCTCCTAGGTTAAAAGGTCAAGTCGCTATCCAAGTACAAAAGCAAGTGTACCTTCCTGACGACCTACCTAACGTTCTCAGCCACAGCAGAAGCTGGATTTTCCAGAACTGCCCTCCAACGGTAGCATTTCCCATGCAACGCTCAACCCTAATCCTTGGAGTATATATAAAGGCTGAAGATTGAAAGAAGCGGCGAAGAAACTAAGTAGAAGCAATACACACGCGCAAGACATATTCAAAATATTCTAAGCTTTCTTTCATCTTGAAATTCATTGTGTTTACTATAAGCTTTTTAGAAGCACTTTCTTTGTAAACAAGAACTTCATATACAGTTGTATAGTTTGCCTTTAGGAGATCAAGGTTGATCGGATCCTAGAGAAGACTAAGAGAGTGAATCTTAGTGTAAGCTAAGTCAGTGTAATTGTTAGTCACTTGTAGGTTTCAAGTGCAGTTGTAACTCTTACCTGATTAGTGGATTGCCTTCATTCTAAGAAGGAAGAAATCACCTTAACGGGTGGACTGGAGTAGCTTGAGTGATTTATCAAGTGAACCAGGATAAAATCCTTGTGTACTTTTCTATCTCTTATCTTTAGCACTTAAGTTCTCGAAAGATTTGCCAAAATCTTTAAGGTGGAAGTCTTGTACTAAAAACGTTATTCAAACCCCCCCCTTTCTACCGTTTTTCATACCTTCAGAAATTTTCTAATAGAGCTAATTCTTGTTTATAATATGAAAAAAGACTGAAAAATAGATACTATCATGCTTGTTATTAAGCTAATACATGCATCAAACATACAATTATCAGAAAAAATATTCTACAAGAACATGATTCATAACAAAAGGATATATATAAATGAAGAAAAATACTAGACAGTTAGTATAACACCAACTGATGGGCTTCATATTCCATCCACTCTCATTGATGGGGAAAAAGAGCTATTCATCAACCATACCTATCAATTTCATAAACACAAACAAAATCTAATCATAAAATACATAGCATGTTCTCCTAAAGCATGCATGGCATGACCACCAGATTCTTCCAAGTCTACTCCTTGCAACAAATGAAGAGAAGTAGGGTAAGAAGCATTTACAGAAAATTATATTAACATCACAGAAGAATACAAAACAACTACTTAGAGTTGTTGAAGAAACTTTGTTGCGAAGTACACAAAATGATACAATGAAAGTGATGGTGGAATAACTTGCATTTTACCTATGGCTGTAAGGACTAGAAGAAAGAAGTGAGGTTTTAGGATTATGGCTACGGAAAGCTAAAATATAATTAAGGCTAAAAAGCATTTTTGGCCCCTGATGTTTCAAGTTTGTGTAAATTCTGCCCCTACTCTATTTTTGTCGACGTTTCTACCCCTCATGTTTTCAAATAGTGCACCGTCTACCCCTCTGTCGGTCAGGCTTTCTCAGGAGAGGTTCCTGAGTGGACTGGAGAGATGAAGATGAGTATATGAAGTTGATGATGATCAAGGAAATGATATAAATTAAATTTGCTTGATGTATATATCAATTATGTATGTAACTGAACCGGTTAAATGCATGTTTTGCTACTTACAGGTCTTGTGTTTGAATCTTCCATGCCCTCTTTTTCCAATTTCAGGTCCAAAAAATATATATAAAAATGTCAAATCAGTTCATTCTGTTAGTTTTTTAACGTCTGACTGACGGAGGGGCAGACGGTGCACTGTTTGATAACATGAGGGGTAGAAACATCGACAAAAATAAAGTAGGGCCAGAATTTGCACAAACTTGAAACATCAAGGGTCAAAAGTGTTTTTTAGCCTATAATTAATGTAGTAAAAACCTTGACATTATAAATCAAATATGTGACAAAAGATGCAAAACAGGGTGGTGGATTACCCACAATTTGACCAATTCTTATCAATAAGCAAGAAAGCAAAGTTCAGCTCCCTTCCCAACTATATTGCCATCAGTCTCAAGTATGACCATCACCCTGCAATGTATAGAAATATTTAGGGATGACTGAATTAGTATAACATTTTAACCATATACCAGCCACCTGTTATAGTAACATATATTATATAGCTATATATTATAAGGCAACTCTAGAGGCTGAATGAATATCCCAATTATAAATATGCATCCACTCATTTGATAAATTATTTGATTAGTTGAAACCATATTGAACAACAGACATTGCATTTGCTATTGTCGATTCAATAGCTAAATCTCAATTAACCAGGGCATACTCGGGAAACTTGCTGGAAAATTCATGGGAGACCAGCACCTCTAAAGGGCGGCAAATAATGTCCCAAGAATCACAGATCTTTCCATACAGCTCATGAGGTAGAAAAGACTTCTTTGAAAAAGGAACATGTTGAGGAACTCATACGGTTGTTAAACTATAATTTTTGATCTGGTATTCCTAGTGGTTCTGTGGCACAAACTTGTAATTTGTCTACCTCTAGCTCCCTTAATTGCACACCAAATATTCATGTACCATGGATCATTGATTCAAGTGCTTTAGATCATATGACTAGTCTTTCTTCTTTATAAATAACTTATTCTCCTTGTTCTGGAAATGAAAAAATTAGAATTGCAGATGACATTTTTCCTCAATTGTAGTTATCTAAAAAATTGACTTAAAAAATGTATTGCATATGCCCAAACTATCCTATAACCTTATTTATGTTTGCAAAATCTGCAAGGAACCCCATTGCACTGTGAAATTCTTTGACACTCATTGTGTTTTTCAGGACCGGATTTCGTGAAAGATGATTGTCAATGCTAAGATGATGGATGAACTTTACTACTTTGAGGAATACTATTGAAAAGTCTTAAAAGCATTTTATGCCCCTGATGTATCAAGTTTGTGCAAAAGTTGCCCTACTCTTTTTTCGTCTACGTTTCTGCCCTCGATCTTTCACAAATGAGCAACGTTTGCCCCTCCGTCACTCTGCCATTAAAAAATGGGAGACGTGGCTATTAAATGCCACGTCAGCATCCTCCACGTCATTAAATAAAGGCTTAATTGCATTTTTGGTCCCCCACGAATGATAAATGTGCATTTTTTGTCCTAAACGTTTGAAAATAGCAGAATCAGTCCCACACGTTTGTCTTCGTTAGCGTTTTTGGTCCCCTCCGTTAAAATTCTAACAGAATTTACTTATTGCACCCCATTTTACTATTTTCACCCCTCACTGGGACTATAAATGCACATTTATCATTCGTGGGGGACCAAAAATGCAATTAAGCCTAAAAAATAAAAAAACCAAGAAACCCACCAACCACTTCTTCTTCTCCATCAAGTTCTTAAATGATTAGAGAAATATTTCCTTTTAATGATCCACAATGACTTCCACTTCTTGTTGGCATCACTGTATTAAATTAAAATTATTGTACATGTTTACAGTATTTTCATGGGAATCACCATGAAAAGGGGCTAGCTCCTAGCAAAAATATTTCATTTTCCACATCTTTTATCCATTCACACACATGGTTGCAAGTCTTTATTGCCAGGGTCTGCAAGTACTCATCAGCACAAACATGTGAGATACGCAGTGTTAGTTTTCAAACTTATACTTATTTTTTCTTACAGGTTCTCATTGGAAGTTAATGATGAACCTACACCTGGGTATGGACAGATAACATAGCATAAGGAGAGATGTGAATTGGGAGAAGAAGAATAAGAAGAAGTGGTTGATGGGTTTCTTGGTTTTTTTATTTTTTAAACTTAATTTCACTTTAGGTTCCCCACGAATGATAAATGTGCATTTCTAGTCCTAGTGAGGGGTGAGAATAGTAAAATGGGGGTGCAATAAGTAACTTCTGTTAGAATTTTAACGGAGGGACCAAAAACGCTAACGGAGACAAACATGTGGGACTGATTCTGCTATTTTCAAACATTTAGGACCAAAAATGCACATTTGTTATTCGTGGGGGACCAAAAGTGCAATTAAGCCTTAAATAAAATTCAGAACTTAAAAAGAGGGGTGATGAGATTCAAACCCGGGTTTTGTAAGTGGCAAAACAACCACATTACCATTTAAGCTACACAATCAATTATAAATATAGCAACACAATTTTGTTTATCATTTATCTTCTTCACCCTTCATATTTCTCCATCATCGACAACATCAACATCAACTTCATATCCTCTTCATGTTCCAATTCAGTGCCAGTAACCCACATCTATCATTTCCTATAAAAAAACCCACATCTATCATGAGGAGGTTACGATCTTTGTTCCATTTTTCTTCTCCTAAGAAAAACACAACCAGAATATTCAAAAGGGTATAACCTCAAAATGAATAAGAGAATAATTGAAGAAGTGGTTTGAAATGAAAATACAGAGAATTAAGAAAGCAAAAAAAAGGAATCTGCAATCACAAAACCAAAAAAACCAAAAAGCATCATTTCAGGTGAAGAAAGCATCCAATGATCAAATAGTATTTAAGATTTCTTAATTAATTTGGCCAATGCGTATATCAACTTAGCCGAACAGTGGAAAAAGATACCCACACTAAAATCTAAAATTTTCATCATCACCTTCCTCCCAAGCTGTCCGAATATACAATCTTCAACATCATATTTCATTCTGAATATACAATGTTTGATTATGTTTTTTGTGGTTGTAATAAGCATCCAACAAGAAGTAGATGGAGATGGTATTAATTTCAAACAATCGAACCCAAATCGTTGTGGGTATTTCTACCAGAACTAGAAGATAAAGGTGGGAACTTTCAAATGAAGGACCCAAAAAATCAAAAAAATTGGCCAACTCCAGATCTGTCATGTGTGTCGCGCTCATTCTTGTCCATCTCCGCCGCTACCTGCGGCGCTTTCTGCCTTGAAGCCCCGATCTCCTTCTCCCTTGACAGGGGGTTATGTGTTTTGGCTCCAGTGGTAGCTTCCGGGCTTGGCTATGGCAGAAAGTGGGGGTGACAGGGGTTTCGACTGGGCTCTTGAGACTGTATGAGTTTTGGGTTTGTGGGGTTGGAGGTTCTCGGTTTGATTGATTCATGTATTGGGGTTGTTTGGGTTTTCTTCGATGAAGAGGATGATATGAAGTTGATGATGAAGAAAGATAAACAAGATAAACGATATAAATACAATTGTGTTGAAAGATTTATAAATTGATTGTGTAGTTTAACTGGTAATAAGGTGTTTGTTATGCCACTTACAAAACCCGAGTTCGAATCTCTTCACCCCTCTTTTTAAGTTCTGAATTTTATTTCATGATGTGGCAGGCCACATAGGATGCTGATGTGGCATTTAATAGCCACGTCACCATTTTTTAACGGCAGAGTGACGGAGGGGCAAACGTTGCTCATTTGTGAAACATCGAGGGCAAAAACGTAGACAAAAGAAGAGTAGGGGCGACTTTTGCACAAACTTGATAAATCAGGAGCATGAAATGCTTTTAAGCCTTTTGAAAATAAAGTAGCTCAAGGTCTTTGTAGTATGAGTTGCACCTCTGTTACAGACCAAATAATACTCTATCATAACATACTAGGGCACCTGAATTTTCAATATTTTAGGCATTTGTTTCAAGATTTATTAAAAAATGTTAATTGTTCTTCTCTTGAATGTGAAAGTTGTGTTCTTGCAAAAAATCAAAGAGCTCCTTATTATTCTCAACCTTATCATGCATCTAGACCTTTTTTACTTAATCCATAGTGATGTTTTGGGTCCTTCAAAAATTACAACTCAATTTGGAAAAACGGTGGTTTGTAACCTTCATAGATGATCACACCCAGGTGTGTTGGGTCTACCTTATGCATGAAAAATCTGAAGTTCCTAATATATTTAAAAGTTTTTCACAAATGGAAGAAACTCAATTTGACACAAAGATATCCATTTTGAGGAGTGATAATGGAACTAAATACTTCAATAAAAATCTCAATGAGTTTCTAAAAAATAAAGACATTCAACATCAATCGACATGTCCAAATACTCCTCAACAAAATGACACTATTGAAAGAAAAAATAAACATCTCCTTGAAGTACCATGTGCCATCATGTTTGAGAGTAATGTTCCAAAGTATTTGTGGGGGGATGTTGTCCTAACAGCAGCCTATCTTATAAATAGAATGCGCACTCGTGTGTTAAATTATAGCACACCTTTAGACACTTTCAAAAAAAATTCTCGCATGTTGATTACATATTGATATCCCTTAAAAAGTGTTTGGTTGAACAATTATATGCACACATCTTCCACATCTCGGTCCAAATTGGACCCAAGGGCAGAAAAATGCACATTTGTTGGATATTCTCCAAATACAAAAGGGTATAGAGTCTCCAATCCTATCACAAAGAAGCTTTGTGTTAGCATGAACATTACCTTCCTTGAACATCAACCTTTTTTTCCCAAAAAATTCCCTTCAGGGGGAGATTAAATAATGTGAGTGAAGACAATATTTTGCCTGAACCATTACTCATTGCTATTGTGTACACTAAGAATACAAATTTTATTGATGAACACAACAAGGAAGAACATGTGAAAACAAGTCCTAAAATTTCTAAAGGAAATCTTATGCCAAACTTAGGTGGAGCGCAAGCAGGGAAAGATATACAACAGTCAAAAAAGGATTTCCATGTTTATACTCGGAAGTATCCTAAAAGGTACAAAGACCAGTCCATCATCTTCGCAACAAACCAACTAGAAATCCCGGAAGAAGGCCAAGCAGGACTACCATAAGAAATTCAAGGTAACACTGAGACTTTCACTTCTACTATTGAACTACCAATAGCTGTTAGGAAAGAAACCAGAACCTGCACCCAAAAATCAAAAAAACTAGCACAAACCATCCCATTTTCCAATATGTTTCCTACCAAAATCTTCCCTCGAATCACTAAGCTTTTACCTCTAAAATAACGTATATGTTTGTGCCTAGAAGCATTGAGAAAGCACTAGATGATCCCAATTGGAATTTAATAGTCGTAGAAGAGTTGAGTGCACTGAAAAAGAATGGGACTTGGGAAATAACAGACCCGCCATGTGACATAAAACAGGTGGGGTATAAGTGGGTATTTACCATTACGTGAAAGGTTGATGGAAGTGTTGAGAGGTACAAGCCGAGATTGGTGGCAAAAGGGTTCACTCAAACTTACTGAGTAGACTATCGAGAGACGTTTGCTCCAGTTACTAAACTTAACTCTGTCCGAATTCTTATTTCCCTTGCTGCAAATTACAACTGGCCTTTACATCAATTGGATGTAAAGAATGCTTTCCTGAATGAGGAGTTAGAGGAAGAAGTGTTTAAGAGGAACTTAGAAGAATTAAGGTGTGCAGACTAAAGAGGTCATTATATGGGCTGAAGCATTCTCCAAGAGCATGGTTTAAGAGGCTTACAGTGGTAAAAAGGCTTGTATATATCCAAAGCCAAGTTTTCCAAACATTGTCTTATAAACATTCAACAAATAATAAGATTGCTATCTTGATGGTATATGTTGATGATGCGGGAGAAACTTGCTAAAGTTTTTTAAATCAAGGAACTTGGGCCATTGAAATACTTCTTTGGAATTGAGTTTTCAAGATCAAAGGAAGTTATCATGATGAACCAATGAAAGTATATTATGGATCTTTTAAAAGAAACAAGATTACCTGGATGCAAAGTTGTAGAAACACCCATGGAGCCCAACTTAAAGCTGCAACGAGCTGAAACTGAAAATATGGTGGACAAAAGAAGGTATCAACGACTAGTGGGAAGGCTAATATCCCTATCTCACACTCACCCATACATTGTCTTTGCTATAAGCATGGTCAGGTCATGAACACTTGGAGGCAGTTTCAGAATCCTAAGATACTTGAAGGGATCACCTGGGAAGGGGCTTCTTTATAAAATGGTGGACAATTTCAGGTAGAACTAGAAGCCTACGCTGATGTAAACTGGGAAGGGAATGTGACAGACCGAAGATCAACATCAGGCGATTACACCTTTTTTGGAGGAAACTTGGTTAGTTGGAGAAGTAAAAAACAAAGTGTTGTAGCAAGGAGCAGTGCAGAAGCTGAATTTAGAGCAGTTGCTCATGGAACTTGTGAGGCATTATGGGTGGAAAAGCTTCTACAAAAATTAAAGATTTTCAATCCTCCTCCAATAAAGCTTTAGTGTGACAACAAGTCTCCAATATCTATTGCACACAACCCGGTCCTGCATGATAGGACCAAACATACCAAATATATCGAAGTTGATAAACACTTCATCAGAGAGAAGATAAAAAGGAGACATATATGTATTACATATGTTCCCACTGTGAAATAGAGTGTATCTTCAGCCTAGCTTAAGGGGGAGTGTCAACAAATTGTGAAATAGAGTATTTAACACTCTTAATTGGCAGTTATGTTTCTGTCTGTTTATAATTATGTTGTTTCCTGTTTTTACCTAGCTTATTTTTGGTAGTTTCTTATTTTCATTTATTCTCTTTAATTCTTTCTTTATTCAAAGATTTATTTCTTTAACTTTAATCAATCACATTATGTAATTTCCTCTACAAAAAGAGCCCTTTACTGTTTTTATATCAATAATATTACCAAATATTTTAATTCAGGTTTATGTGTAGAACATCATTGAGACTTGCATACAACTCTCTTTTCCTTAGAGAATTTATGCAACCAGATTGGGACATGTTCTATGTAAGTGAAACAGAATTACTCTCCAATTGTAATTTAGCTAGTGCTTGATTTTTCTTTTGGAAAAGCTATATTGTCTTACTTCATTTAAATGAAATGATGAAGAAACAGAGATGATCATTGGATTTGGCATCCCACTCATTAGAAATGCCACCCCATTTAAAACACTTTTCAGAAACTTAATTTTCGAAATATGTTTCCGAAGTATTTTTTCACTCAAAAATGGGGTGTTACATTGTATTTTGCACTGCAAATCACGAATTAATTTCAGAATATAAGATTCCGAAATAATTCGGAACTTGAAATTTCAAAAATGGGGGTGTGAAATTTAATAGTGGGGGTGAGAAATCTAACCCCCAACAGAGACGGGTCTTCTCCAGGGTTGTCGGTTTGATATCTGAAGGGTAATACCAAGACTCGGTTATTGGGGCGGTTGTTGAACCGGTGGCTAAAGACAAGCCAGAGCTAATGGGGGCAAGTTGGTCACTGACACAACAACAATAGTTGGGTCAGGAGTAGAGATGGTTGCTGGGTCAAAACTCCACATCAGCATAGATTGTGAGGAACGAGGCAGGTATGCAGATTTTTTTTTGGTAGATTGGGTCAAGCCCAATGTAGTACAAAAACATGGGATGCTGAAGCTTTCATTGCTTTTAACAAATTCTAATCTCTATACACAGTGTATTGAGTCAATCAAAATATCGTATTATAATGAGGATACTATTAGCCTAATGGTAAATTTTGTATAAACATGAAATGCAAAGTTTTAAAACAAAGGATTTCATGTGCAAAACAATTCAAACCTTTTCAAGAGAGAATTATATGGCTGGCTGGTCTGTGGCAAAAAACTTCAGCTTTGAACACAGACAACATTTAATTGCTACTTAAGTTTTGGGAAATAGTCACTTAAGTTTTGGGAAATAGTCATATAAGCTCATTATTGTTGGAAAAATATGGAAGAAAGCTGCGTGGACGAACCACTGTCTTGAAAACAAAAATTCCGGCAGACCTCCGGTGCAATCCAGTGCCGGGTTTGCTCCCCAAGGTTAACACAGCCGCATGTAAGACACTGTGCACTCAAAACCTAAACATGCTGGAGTCTCTACAACAGTGCTCAGAAATGAGTTGGAGAAGAGGAAGGACATTCAACTAAACATATTTTTCCACTTTTTATAAAACATCAAGCCACATGCCACATGAAGCTTAAGAACCTTTTCAACGGACTTTTCTTTTTAATCATCAAAGCCAATAACACCAATGTTAAAGGCCATAAAAGAAAGACGTTGCAAATGTAAGGAGTAACGGTGGAAATATAAAGCCAAAACCAAAACTAATGGGTAGAATTGAAGATAGGAACTAAATGGTGGAGAAAGCTAGTAAAGACCATTTAAATGAAATAAAGATTGAAAATACTTGTGCCATTATATTTCTTCAATTATTTGTTTTTTGGGCCATTGTAATACTTTTTGGGTCGAAGGTTACTACTATTCCAAATAAAAAACATTTGTTTTTTGGCCCATTGTCAGGTCATGAAGAAAGTGTTTGTCTGTTAGGTAGAACAGGAAGTTGGGGCAGTTGGAATTTGATGGAGAAATTTGAGTTGTTGTTCTTGGTGCTAATGTTTGTTCTTTAGCGAAGTATATGAGATTTGATTTTAAGTTATTTATAGATTTAGTTTATCTCCCTGCAATTTAGCTTGCGTGTTGATCTTCGTTTTGATGAATTTTTTGGATTTGTATTTTTCCCCCCACAAAGTTTCAGTATTAATATTAGAGGGCTCTTAATATTATATTATCTATATCTTTTAAAATATGCAGGTGAGTAAAAGAAAAAGAAGGACAGATTCTAAGAATAGATTGTTGTTCAGAAAGCTGAGGAAACAAACTGAATAAAACCATTCACATTACAGGTTCAATCACTCAGTTAAGTATCCTTTATCAAATGTACTTCAATTTGTGTTTGCAACAAGAAAGCTTATTTACTACCTATCTAGCTAGGTGAAGACTGATATAAGAAATGCATCCTAAGTTGTTATTGCCCCTAAATTCTGGACCATTTGCACCTTTGCTGATAATAAATTTAAATGTTATTGCACCTGATAAATGCTCTGTAGTATTTTCAGAGAACACTCAACAACGTATTGTAGGGTGTATCATGTTTTGGGTTAAAAAGATTCCCTTGTGTGGTTTATCTTTTTTGTTTTGGAATATTTGACATAAATGAATCTTGTCCAGTTGCAATTTTTTTTCACTGAAGGGTGTTGTAAAAGGTTTGTACCTGATCGATTCTTTCACAACCTTCTATATTTGGTTGTCTTGTTTTTCTAAAATTAATTTTGTCCTTTGCTGCATTTTCACATTCTGATTTACATGGCATTTTTTTGTTTCCTTTATTCTCTTGTAGATGGTAGCAACTAGATTTTCTTGGGAAGATGTAAAGCATAAAGGGTGGCTTCTTGACGGGTACCATCGGAGTTTGGCTCAAGCTGTAAGTTGTGAGAAAATGCAGATATGACCTGATGTGTTTATAGTATTAGATGTATGTCAAATTTTTAGTACTTCCATGCTACTTTAATTGTCTTTTTTCTGATTTTGATTTCTTTTACATCTTTGCAAATGGCACTTAGATAACTGAAAGAAGCTTCCTTTTTCTTTCCCTATAAAACCTCTTATGCAAAACTTGCAATTTTGTAGAATGTTTAGTTTTTAATAGAAGTCATGAATTTCTAGGTCATATTGCTATGTTATTTATAATAAACTTAACGACTTAGTGGCTTTGAAGAACAAACACACACACATGCACTGTCTAAAATATAGGACCCTGGGATACCACATATGTGTGAGTGAGAGAGAGGAGTTAATTCTAACCATCCATGCATGATTTATTGTCAAGATTAGCTCTTCTCATGTTTTCACTTGATACACCCCTTATATATGAAATATGTGGGGTATATGGGTGAACATAGGAAGAAGTAACATTCCCTTATTGGTCTTTACTATTTGATTATGAGGATAAAGTCATTCATATGCATAAAATGTTCATTGTGCGTTTCATTTACATTCAACTCTTGGAATTTAGTTTCTTTCTCTTCATGTAGCAGCAATATATTATTAATTGGGGTGGTGGTGGTAAACCTTAATCAGATTTCCTTCTCTAATAGCATTCAGAGTCTAAAGTAATACAAACATGTAGTTTTATATGCACTTAAATGTCTTCATGTGCCTGTAATGATCTTAAACACCCCTTTCTTTGTTGTTTTTTGTGTCTCATCTATGCATGTTCGTATGTCATTTCTACAATGTCATATTGTATTAACATTTTTTATACTTATGCTTAGTTTGGATGGGAAAATGTAGTTAGGTTCACCTTAAAGAAAGAATCTGTTTTAATGAGCTTTTTGTTGCACTGTTGTTTAAGATGTTTTTGTTCCTAGGTCAGTGCTTCAGCCCTCGGTTCATCAATTTGCTTAATTTTTCATGTATGTGCTTGAGAAAATGATTCTCAGAATTACTCCTTAGTCTGCAGTTTTGGTGATCGATTTGCTTCCGAATAATTAATTTTGTTCTCTCATTAGAAACCAATCCTTCTTGGATTATTGTGATTGGAATTCAAAAGCTATAGGGAATAATTAGAACATTGGTTGCTGACTTGGTTCACTTTCTGTTATAAACAGTTAAATAAATTGTCTGTTGTCTTATGTATCTTTCCAATTAATTGGTGCTATTCTTATGAGTGTGATCATGTTTCTTAAAACTGAGGACATATATATTGGTTATAGACTTATAGTGCTTCAAGTTTCAACTGAGATCATTTGATTCTGATATTACTGATTTCAATGAAATAGCAACTTCAATTGTTGGTTTCTTTTGCTACTTGCAAGTTTCATTTGATACTAAGAGAGAGGACATCTATTGGCAAGTATCAACTTTGATTTGTTTGTTTTTAAGTTGAGAAACAGTTAATTGCCATAGAACATGTGCAACTTATTAGATATATTTGGTGTACTTTTTCAGAAAAAGATGCATAAAATGGCATAGTTGCATTTGGTTCAGACTTCAGACCCTATTAGCGGTAGAGAAAGAATTGTCTTCTCAATGCTATAATGTGGTGACATCCTTTACTAAATTGAGATTAACTTTTTTGTTATATTCTAATAGAGATCACTATTCTTTTGAAAAGTAATAGCTATTTGAAAATAATTGTTATTTGTTTGCCAGTTCTGCTGCAATTGGAATAGAAGGAAGATAACATGTTTGGCAGAAGTTGAAGTTGGAATAGACAACATTGAGGATAACATGTTTGACAGAAGTTGAAGTGCTACATTTGATAGAAGAAAGAACATAAGCTAATAAAAATAAGTATTTTCCCAAGAGTGGTCTACAGTGGCTAAGCTAAGCTTAACATTGCAAGATGTTAGCACTGTGGGATTCCAATTCTTATGTTTTAGTTTTTAACATTGATCAATGTTTTTATAAGTTCAAACTTCAAAGTAAGGTACTCAACTCGAACTATTAAAATTGAGCATTTGAAAGTGGGTAGCTATAGCAATCAAAAAAGAGGTATTGTTGTAGAGTTACATAGCTGACCTATGTTGGTTAAATTTTACAGCTTCTTCATATTGGTAATGTTTTTATCCTAATATTACCTCTCTTATTTTTATTTGTTTAAGTTGATGTTCGTGTCTTATTCTTTAACCATTTCAGGCAGCTAACAGAAATTTAACACCCTTCTTTTAAACAATAAAAAGGAAAAAGAAAGTAAAGAGTTTTAAATATGCAACTAGACAACTTACTAATGCCTTGGATACTAATTAAGATCTATAAAAGCATGTATATTTAGAGTACTATTGTCTTGAGGTAACCTCTATGATGTGTAGACTCTGCTTGACCATGATGTAGTTTATGAAGATTTAAGGCAACTCTCTATCCATAAAGTTGTAGTTGAAATCGCCTCTATATGTATGAATTGTTACTAGATTATGTTATAAATGCTTAAAGCTATTGTGTATCTTATAATTGATTTTCTTACTAGAGTTGCCAACTAATTTTATAAACATCTAAATATAAGTTGTTTAACATTTCTCTTTTATGTTTCTATAGTTTTCCTTTATTTTCCCTCACAGTTCACTGAACTATAATTGTATACTTGTATCAAATGTATTGTAGAAATTTATTTGTGTTAAACCAAAACATGAAGAGAAATGACGAGTATTTTGATTACCACTTTGAAGAAAATGGTGACCGCATAAAAGAAGAAAATATAGCTTAGAATAGTAAATATTGTTTTACCAAGATTTTCATTTTAGGATGTTATGGCTGCTCCTAATCTAAAGTTTTAAAGACATAATTTCAACTGTGGATTCCAACATCAATTTCTTTCCTATTCTGCAGAGATTTAAAATCATCTCAACAGAATACTCATTGACTTGTCAGATTGAAAACATGCATCTTATAATTCAATTTGTTTTCTTGGAAGACTTTCCCATAACTGGAAGTGTAGGATTACTTAACTATTGAAGATTTTCTCAAGTAGTGGAAGAATCATGGTTCAAACCCAGTGAAGTGAGTGATAAACTGGAAAGAAGATAGATCAGGATCTTTTGCGTGGTTCGTATGTAAGTCTCCTTTCATCGATTTTCAAACCTTCATTTACTTCATGTTCGGTGTGATGTCTCTCTTCATGTTCATTTTTCCTTTTCCCTTCCCTCCATCACCAAATTGTTGTCATTAAGCTAGAAAAGTTGGTAGTCCATTTTCTTAAAGCTGTGTTTATTCTGTTGTGGGTCTTCATCTTGATGTGTTTTAAAGATATTTTTTTATTCTAAAAGCTGGCCTTTATTTTCAATTTTAAGTATGTGAAGGTGTGTTTTTCTTCTATTCTCACCTCATCAGATATACATTTGACTTTCATTCACCTAGTTTATTTCTACTTAAGAGTATAAATGGAAACTCCAAAGATTTAGTTTGGTTAATTTAATTCACTTTTAATTATTTTAGATCCTTAAAGCATTTTTTTGCTGGAAGAATCCATCTTCTTCTCCAGTTTGAGGCTAAGTTTTGTGAAAATTGAAGAAGCAATTTTTAGAACTCTTGAATCAGTTGCAGCATATTTCCAATGAGTTCTATTGTTCTATGGCTTGTGGAGTTAACGGATATTTTGATGAAATTGACGGCGATTGTATTTCGGTGACAACAAGTCCCACTGGAGAAGACATCGGCAGTGGTGAGGGAAGGTTGCTGGCATGAGCAGAGGGAGAATGCTAGAGTTGTGTTTTGTTTGGTTGAATCCTATTTCAAGTTGACTGTACGTTTGATTGTGATTTCAAATTTTATTTAATTTAAATGTTTGGCTGACCTTTGCTTTGATCTAAGGGACAGGAAAGTTGCTGGAGAGGCTGGAGGGATGTTACTGCTGGAGAGGATCCAGATTCTTCCTTTGATTCCCCTGACCGGCGAGTAATTTTCTTTTTAGTACTATGAGGCTATGATCTCCTTGCTTTTCTCTTAATTAGTGCATCTTGTCTTCACGAAGGTGTCTCTTTACTCAGTTTTTATTTATTGAGTGCTGTGTATTCTTTACTATGCACTCTCTAAATCAGTCGGCCCCCGTCTATTTCATGCTCTTGCACATATAACTTCTATTTGAACAATTGCAATCTACCGTGATATTCTATATTTATGGTAGAATTTTAATACCGAGCTTTTTTTAGCACTATTCATAAGAGGTATTTTTTGGCCGAATGTTGTAACAGATTCTGCTCCCTAATGTTGTAACCTGCTGTTTTTATTCTCTTATTAGTTTTAGTTTGAGATTTCTGTTCTTAATTATATGTTGTGTTTGAGTATGTTCTTAAAACTTTGTTTTCCTATGTGCTTTATGTATATGTTTTGAATGGAAAGTAAGTATTTACTCAATTGGCATACCTGACAAGGGTTATTTTAAAGCCTTTTCATGAAATATACTTATCATCACAACATTTCATCCAGCACTCTCTAATGAGAAGCAATGCGCGTGACAAAAGGGGTGGGTGGGTTATTTGGTTTTCATCGATCTGGACCATCTCGAATCTCCGAAATTCAGTGCTTTTTAGAGGCAGTGAAGATGATGCTTCTGATACAGTAGAGTTAATTCAATTCAAATCGTGCCTGTGGTTGAAAGCAAAATCAAAAGGTTTTGATTTCTCTCTTTTCGAATGGAAGGCAAACACTTAATCCGTTTGGAATCCCTATAATTGAGCTATGGTTTTATTGCTATGGAGTTGAGGTGAATTTTGGGGAATTTGGTTATGGTGCTTTGGTTTCGTTGATACAGTTTGGCATAAGGTGCACTCAGGATGAACTCCAATTCTGGTGAGCTTCGTCTGCAGCATAGAAGGAGTAGATATGAGTGTTCTAGCTCTTTCCACTCTGTTCATGATCTTGTGCTGTGAAACCTGAGTTTTTGTCCATCTACTTAGCTCATCATTGATATGCTGGTCCTAATTGGCTGACTTACTATGAGGCTATGGTAGGCTTTATCAAGTGCAGGACCTTTGGAGCTGAAGCATGTAGGGGAGAAGGGATCGATTACATGTTTGTCTACTCGATTTTACCATAAGGATTGCATTTCCAATATCAGACATCTTGACTCCTCAAAGGTGGGTGTGATTTAGGGATCAAGCTGGAGGTTGTATGAAGACTAAAGTATTTTTTCCAAGTATGGTTTGTTCTAATCAATACTTTGATAGTGGTTTTGGTATGCTGGCTTATTTTGGTTGGGACCTAACAATCATAGAACTGTCTGAGTAGTTGTCTGGTGAGAATTTATGTTTACCTATACTGATAGCATTGTTTTCGTGTTTTCTGGGGCCTTAGTTTTGCCCCCTTGATCCCTTGTCTTTTGTACTCATATTGTATTTAGGTTCTAGCATCCCTTGTGCTAGCTTTGAATACAGTTTTTGCTTATAAATAAAAAACTTGAGAATCACATGACTGTAATTTGGGTAGAATGTGATTTTGGAATATTAAAGCTTAACAGTTGAAAGTTCTTTTTTCGGTTCAGTGTCTGCTGCACTTGGGTGTTTTTTTCTTTTAGCCTTTGTGGTTATGGTGTGAGTTTTAGCTTCCTATCAGTTGTACTTTTTCGTTTTGGCATTTACAAAATTTGACTTCTTTACATTCACTCTTTTTAAGAGCTTTTGTTGGAATTTTACAGTCCTATTAGTTATAGGAGGTGGTTTTTTTTTTTTTTTTTTTTTTTTTTTTTTTTTTTTTTATAATCATGGTGAAGCTAGATTTGGTGTTGGAAGTTTGAAGTTGTAAGCAGTCCACCAAATTCAGGGAACTATGATGATTCGCTTTGTTTGTAAAGTGAATCTAAGTTTAGCATCAGAGTATATGATGTGTAGTTCAGAGAGATTCATTATAGGACCAAGACCGGTCATCTTAGCCCTGCAACCGCATATCCAAGCTGTGCCAATAATGACTTATTGTTTGAGGATGAAGACATATGACTATTAATTTAGTTAGTGACGGTGGATCTAATAATGAAGTTGAAGAAATGCATTGTGAGTAGTTTGGTTTGGATGCTTGATATCATTGCTGATCTCATCCATGGGAACGAATTTCTGGTTTGTTTTGTATTTTGTTTACTTACATTGTTAGTATTAATTTATTTGCATTACTTGCGTTGTGAAACAGATCCTCCCCAATCGTGTCCAGTAAGAATATTTCGTACACTTGCCTCCTGAAATAAGTGTTCTCCTTCTAGATGGATCTCGGACCAATTGGAAAATTCTTTAGTACTCTATTGGTGAGAGAAGAGGCAAAAGATATGTCAATTTTGGCTTAAAGGGTGAGACATGTTGCAAGTGGTTTGACTTCTAATTATAAATAGTTTAGTTATGTTTGGTTCTACATTAAAACATCTCTTTGACTTATCATTTTATCATTTGTGCATTTCCAACAAATATTGTAACATTGTTATTGTATTATAATTATATTAAATAAGTGAAAAAATGCAAAATACTTCTGTTTTATATCGATTAAAGTTAACAATCGGTTTATTGTCATAGATATTAGCAAAGTTGATAATAAATTTTGTTCATTTTATCATGAAGGTTACCTAATCCCATCCCAATGAACCAATAAAATTATTTATAAATAAACAAATAAAATATGAAAATTTTATTCAACTTATCTTAAATGTGATTGGTCCACCTAAGATCATGTATTATTTAACCCAAACTTTTCCATGAGTCATTTAGACAACTGCGGTATATAATTGAAAAGATTACAAATTATTGGTATGTAAATTAATTTGTTCATCTTAATAAATTACAGAATTAATTATGTTAAATCGTAGAATCGCTCGTCCGTGCATCGCACGGAAACGGACTACTATCCTAGTTCTTCTAAATGGATAGGAATAGAGTTGGTTCTATCAATAAAGATAGGCCTAATATGTTTAATTAAAATATTGGGATGATCTTTATTTGGAACATGTTCTTGTTTTAGTGCTTCCCTCCACTTTTTGGGTTTTAATTGGTTGAGTTACTTGTGACTTTTGCAGAAAACAGTGTGTAGAGAGTTTTAATGTCTTTAATTTTCTGAAGATATTGTCTGCAAGATTACTGATTTAGTTGGACTTGCTTTGAGCAAGATCTGTAGGCTGAATTTTATAATGTGAGATCTTGTTTTTCAAAGTTATCTTGAAATATCTCTAACTGAATATAGAGGTACCAACAATGTTCTGTATATTGATATGTCTAACGTTATTCTGCATTTGTTTCATTTTAGCATAATTTTATTCTTTTAGATCCTAACAAGTCTGTGCTGGTTCTTGACTGGTTTTGATTTTTTTCATCACACGTGAGTGAACAAATCGTTCATACTTGAGTAAAGTTATAAGTGGGATTGAAGTTATTTAATATTCTTTTCAAGTGTCACGACTTTCTATAAACTGCTCATATGGTTTTGCAGATGACGCATGTTCTGCATTTGAGGACTCTGAAGAAAATCCACAAAATAGTAGCCTAGATTCATTGTAGCCTTTGTTAGAATTTTGGGTATGATAATCCTGGATAACTTCGAATGAATCAGACCATAAAATTTTGAAGGTATAAACTCGTAGATAAACTAATGCTTGTTCTAGGATACGATATAGAAGATACATTATCTCATAAATTTTGTTATTTCCTAATTTTACTTCTGTTACATATTTCCTGACAATAGTGCTAGTAGCCACTGAAACTGTCCATGGTTGAAAATTAACTACATGTTTAAGTTTTGGACCTAAGTTCTCTGTTGATGCTACTGCCATTATCGCATTTCACATGGCATAAAATGCTCCAATTGATATAGAGTCTTCAAAATAGTTCTTTACATTTTTTTCACCTTGAGAAATTATAAATATGCCTTCCTCATATGCAATAACATCATCAAATGTAGAAATAATGTTATCATCATCACATGTGTTGTGCCATCATAGACAGCTATTTGGGCTGGTGTAGACCCTTCTCTAATTGTCCCTTCTCCAAAGCCTAACATGTTGGCTTTTGTAAATGGGTTGCGAGTTACTGTTGATGTTGTATGTGTCCCATGACCTTGTGAGTATCTTGGAGACAAGAAGCCAGCTTTGTTCAAGGGTTCAAGATTAGCTCTATAATATCTAGCACCAATTATTTTACTGCAAGAACATAGAAACATCTATTAGAAAAATTCCAAAATTCCGTTGCTTAAAGATGTTCCTATGTACTTGGAATAAATAGTTGGTACTAGAAATTATAGAGATGATCTTGAACTCTGGAACAAAGATGACATCTTATCTCCAAGACACTCAGGAGGTCTTGGGACACATACAATATCAATAACAGCTGGTAATCAAATAACAGTTAGCATCTTAGATTCTGGAGGAGGATCAACTAGAGGATGGGCTACATCAACCCCAATAGTTATCTATAAAGTCTTATGGCACAATGGATGTAATGATGCTAGCATTCTTTATGTATTTGATGATGGAATTGATGATGAGATAGGCATTTTTTAGTTTCTCTAGGTGAAAAAGGAAATGACTAGAACTATTTTGAAGACTCCATATAAATAAATTCGAGCATTTTATGCAATGAGAAATGGAGACTAATAGTAGCATTTTATGCAATGACAAAATTTACACTTTTTTCGAAATCTAGCTAGGTAAGCTATGATGTGCTTAAACTTTACATACAATGTAAAGTTAAAATTTACCAACATTATGAATAAGTAATTAAGAATAAGTTATCACATGTCATCTAAATTGGCACCATTGAATTCAAAATCATTCCAAAAGTCTATAACCTATTCATTGTTGCAGACATTGCACTCCTAATATATTGGATCAAAATTTTGTAAAGGATTAAATCGTTCTCTGCGAGAACTTATCCCCAAACAAAACTGGTCCCATTGGTTTTCTTTCACCAATGGAATTCTGGACAATTCCCTTTGACTTGTCCCTTGCTTGAATCAAAGCTTGAGTTGGGAAATGCGGTCAGGGTATTAAAAACATAAAATCCACGAGGTAATTAAGAAAATATACAAGGTCTCTAATACAAAATTCCTCTTATTATCATAATTTAGAGGTCCCGACTTATCTAAAGCAATGTTGCTGGAAACAATTTGCATTGATGCAACTGCAACTATATTTGAAAGTGATGAGGTAGAAGATAATTCAGCCCCTAAGGTAGAGTCTTTGTCATGCAGGGGCGTCTTCGTCGGGTTTGATTTAATTTGAATGCAGGTAAATTTGAAAAAAAAAACGTAAAAATATTGAATACAATTGGATACTAATTTTTTATTTAATGAAATTGATTAAATAGTTTAATTTCATGCATTTTTAATGTAAAAAATGTAAAATATTTCACACTGACACTCAATTATTTTTCTCAAAGTATATTTCAGACTAACACTCTTAAGATTAATCCCACGAGGTTCTAAGGTCATGTTATATGAATGTGTCTCTCCCAACAAATAATTCTCCATATACAATTTTAAGTGATCAAACACCGAACATATGCTTAAGTAATTCATCTATCCATAAATTGTTATTGTGTTAGACCTTGTTCGGACACCGAAACGCAATTATGCTATGTCACAAAGACTAACAACCACATTCCTTTTTAAGTTTTATTAAAATAAAAGCATAATTACTTGAAAACCAATTAAATAATTTTAAAATAATGTCTATAAATAAATATTGTTTTTTTGCTTAAATAACCTTTCCGTCCCTGAAAAAAAATTGCATCACATTAGATCCTTAATTTTTTTTTAATTATATTAAGTCTTTTTCATCCATTTTGACAAGTCAACGGTCTAGTGTTGAACCTAGCTAGTCAGCAGAGTATGTCCAAGTTGGTTTAATATAGGAGAAGAAAGTAGGAGGAAAAGGAGGATGGAGGATGAAGTGACACGTAAGATTCAGCAGAATATGAGCCAATCAGAGGATGTTACATCATGTATTTAGATTCTTAGAATGTTTTTTTTTTAATCAAGTTCTTAGAATGTTTTCTGAATGTGTATACTATGGATTGTTCACATGTGTGTATCAAAATACAATATCAAATATTTGTCCAAATTAAAAAACTTCGATTCATTCTTTCACTTTCCAATGCAAAAAACTATCAATTCAAATCAATACATTTATTTATATGTCTCCCCCACCCCCTCCCTTCTAAATTTTTACCTCTACTTTTCCTTACTTTTTGTTTACTTTCAACCTTCTCTTGTTCTACGTACGTAGACTCCCTGCAAAAGCTTTGTTAATACCATCTACGTATCTATTCAAAGTCATTCTTTATTAGATTTCTAATATTGTTTCAAAAAAAAAGATTTCTGATATATAATATTAGAATACATCTTTGATGAATTTCCGATGAAGAAAAAAAAATTCAATGGCCCACCAGTCGGTTGACCAGATAAACGGAGAAATTTAAATATATTTAGAACTAGCTCTTCCTAATAGGACTTTCCATAACAACTTGTTTTTTTAAATAGATCCATTTTGGTGGAAAATGTAGTGTAAACATGTATTTATACGAATGTGTCATGATATCTTTTTTGCTAATGTAATATTTATAACAAAAATCAATTTTTAGGTATAATATGTAATATAGGGCTTAATAGAGGGCACATTTAACATGTACTTACTTTTCATGGAAAGAATTAGAAAATGCAGCAAGATATGAAGCACCAGATAGTTAGCAATCTGACCTGAACAATTGTCACCTGATCCCTCAAGAACTGTAGATCATCAGCAAGAACTTCTAAACTGGCTCTAGCTTTATGCCTTTATCTAGGTTCTTCTAGAGAAGATTAGTAACATACTAAAGCGCCTATTTTAAAGCGATTATTAGATGAAACGCTTTAACATACTACACGGAGCTATTTTAAATCGCTTGTCCATGATAGCGCTTTAAAAATTTGAGATTACCTATAGCGCTTTCAGAGAAGTAGCGCTTTAACATACTACACGGAGCTATTTTAAATCGCTTGTACGGAAAAACGCTTTAAAAATTGAAATAGCCTATAACGCTTTTAAAGAGGAAGCACTTTAAAATAAATTCCTTAAAGCGTTTGTTAACTTAAAGCGTTGTCCATAAGTGTATGTGTTTACAGCGTTGACTCACATAAACGCTTTACAATATATTATAATTTTATTATACTAAAACAAAAATAAAAATCACTAGTCTACACGACCTGAACTTCACTTCGACTTTCCATTTTCACGATCTGAAATCCCAAAACTTCTCTTCTCCAGCATCAACGTCTACGTAGCGAAGCTTCCCAGATCCCTGAACCACTACTGGTCCATCGAGGGCGATTCACGACTTGGACCGTGAGAAGAAGCTGGTCTATTTTTTTGGTGTGTTGACGCTTTGCTTCCAATGGATCTTAATGGAACACCCTGAATTCTGCGATGAAGAAACGAGAATTTGGTACCCTCTTCCCCTTTCTCCAATTTTCTCGTAAAAAGTACCCTTTTTCCTTCATCTTCTGGTTCGGAATTTGGTATCGTCCCAGAATTTTGATGGTCTCAATCATGCTTTTTCTGGGTATGATTATGGGTGAAGACGAAATTATTGCTTTATAGGTTAATTCTCATCTTATACCTGTTTGCGCCTTCTGGGTTTTCTCTCGGGTAAAAATGCTTTTGCTTTGTAAGTTAATCTAACTTTTTAGAATTTTTTTATTGATATATGCTGAAATCATGCTTGTAAGGCTGATATGCTACTATATATGTTCATCTTTGTGGATAATTTGATAGGGGGAGGCTATGTCGAGGTTTACTTTGAAAATTTGGAAGATGGGAAATTTCTAGCCATTAAACGGTTGACAAGAGGTAGCAAGGAAGAAATGACAGTAAATTTCTTGTCTGAGCATGGCATTATAGTGCATGTGGACCAGCCAATGTTACTAGATTGAGCTGAAGGGGGATGTTTCTATTTCTTTAGTTGTCTCCACATGGCAGTCTTACATTACATCCATCCTTTATGGTATGTTAACCATTTAATAAGTTTATGCAATGCTAGACAAGTTTCTGGAAAAATAAAATTTAGTTTGTTTCTTCCCTTGCATGATTTCATGACCTATAGAGAAACTGAATTAGAGCATCAAATTTAATATTGCTTTGAGGACTGCTAAAAGCCTTCGCTATCCGCATGAGGAATATCAAAGGAGGATTCACGAAGATATCAAGTTTTCGCTATCCTCTTAAGCCTATGAAATTCTTTTGTTCTAAATCACATTTCGTTCTTAATTGTTTCATCAAAGTTTCTCAGTAGAATTGTAATGTCAATCTTATGCCAGATATCTGACTTTGGGCTTGTAAAGTGGTTACCTGACCAATAGACTCACCATTGTCTCCAACCCACGGGTCTTAGTCTAGTAGAAAATTAGCTGTGTCATATTTTGTGGTTGCTTCTAATTATATTATATACTTCCTAGACTCATTCAGTTCTTGTTGGGTTTGCAAACAGGTCTCTGGTACAAAGTTCTCTAGCCCAAAGTTCAGTTTTCACTTTCAATGAATGGGACAATTTATCCAACCATTACATTTCATCCAGGGGTCTCGCTTTCAAGTTGCATGTGAGGTAATGTTTGATGCCATAAACCCTTGACTCAGTTTAAATTCAAAATTCTCAGACGATTTATGGAATGTGGAGAATTCATCATTCATCCTTAGATTTTGAGTTCTATACCATCTCCATGACAAAATCTGCTATTTTATGCTCATAAGTCATAGCTATTAATTAAAATTACAAAAAACTAAAATAGTATTGGCCTGAACTTCTGTTATATTTAAGATGATATATTTAACATTTTTTTCTCAAGCCAAGCTAGAGACAGTGGTGAGGATGTATTGCATAGTCAAGAAACAATTGGCACTGCCAGATGATACAGTTTTGATTTTGATGTGCAAGCTTAGAGATTTTATATCAGAATAGATTCAATTGACCGTGGAATTCGGAAAGACCCTTACTGAGCTTTGTTGTGATGCACTAGGAGACTTCAATCCTATGGTTCGTGTTTCTGTGTTTTGAAAAGGTTATTGTTTTGATCTTCCCCCTTGTTAATTTTTTGTGTGCTTTTGTATTGGTTTTCTTTATTTTTTTTACATCAAGTATTGTGTATGTACTTTCCCGATGTCCAATTTTTGCTTCAGGTGATTTGTCAAGTTTCGATGAAGAATTATTGTAGTTACATGTTAAGCATTTTGTAGTTTTCTAATCTCTTGTAGTACTTTGATTAAATGCACTTTGGTTTATCAACCACAAAAAGGACCTTAATCCTATTCCTTTCAAGTTACTGTGTGTTTGATAGTATTATTAATTAATCTCTAAATGATATACTGCTGTATAATAATATTAATCTCTAAATGTTGTATACTGAATTGCCATTTTTGTAATTAGTGGTTGATTATTGAACTAGGTATAGTAGGTAGACCTGCAAATTTGTTTTAAAAGAAAATGTCATTGTAAAGCGCAAGCGCTTCTTTTAGGAAAGCGCTTTAGAATGCGTACATGCTACAACTCTTTTTCTTAAGAATGTGTTGTAGAATGTTTCGTTCTAAAACGCTTTTATTTAAGAAAGCGTTGAAGAATTCATAGATACTAAAGCGCTTCTTTAAAGAAAGCGATATATAATGCATGCATACTACCACGCAGCTTAAGAAAAAGCGTTGTAGCATATCTCATGTTCTATAACGCTTTTTGAAAAAAGCGGTTGACAGTACTACAGCGGTACAAGCTACAGCGCTTATGAAGCGTTGTAAAATTGGAAAAAAAAGCGCTGTAAAATGTAATTTCTGGCGTGCAAGAGTATCTTATATTCTACTAATCTACTTATGCAGGGCTCAAAGGCATCATCTTCAAAGTTTAAAATATTGGCAAGACAATTCTAGATGACATCAGCTAGATAAATTGAAGGCTTAGTTACACTTAGAAATTCATTTTTGGTCTATTTCATTTCAATTTCTACAATGTAATATATAATGATACTTTTGAAATGGATGTAACTAAGCTTTAACACATCTTTTGCTCACATGGAAGTCCTTCTATTGACTTTGCTCACTTCGAACACATTACCAGCGATGTTGAATCACATGTTACTCATTCGATTGCTTGATGGAGAAATCGTTTGAGCAGTATTCAAGTGAACTTATAGAAATATATATATATATATATATATATATATATATATATATATATGAATGTATAGTTATCATTCTTTCCCTCACAAATGGCGCCAAATGTTCTTCTCAGAATTTGGAGTGCTTCTCTTCCGTTCTCAGTTATGGTGCTTAGTTATAGCTTGGCATGAGATGGTGGTGGCGTTGGCCTTGAGTGGAGGGGAGAGTACCTGCAAAACTTGCAGTTAATCTTATAACACTAATCTCCTAGTTCCTAAACGAATTCAATTAGAAAATTGCCGTTTTTAGCCAACACAATTGAAACTTTTACTTATGTCTCAGCCGTAGGCTTTCTCATTTAATTTCTCACCGGTTTTTCTATTTTATATAGATCTCTCAATCGTATACGAAATAGCAAAATAATCCTTATGCTTTTGGATTCAATAATAAAAGATGAGGAATTCATAGATATACTAAAACTTCATGAGCACAAAAGAAAACCAGAACATAATGTCGAAAGAATTCATCAAACCCCCAAATACCTAAGAGTATTAGGCTAGGATAGCTTCCATAATTCAATGAATAATCCAAGATAAAAATGTCTTCAAGCTCCAAAGCATGCTAGGACTCTCTCTCTCTCTCTCTTTTTATTTTTCTAGAGAAACATTTTTGAAAAAAATGCTATTTAAAGATAAAATAGATGTCGAGAATAAAAAAGTTGAAAAAAATTAAAAGTAATTTTTCAAGATTATTGATATAACTTATAATAAGAGATGAATTAGTTAATCACTATGTATGCGTATGTGTCTATTGCTATAAAAATATTTTTATATATTTTTATTTCATTTTGGACCCCTCATATTTTCCCTCCAAATTCTACCATTACTAGGAAAAACAACCACACCATGCACGACCACCGGCCTCCTCAGTCTCACCCTTTGCTACTGCTCAGGTTCTCTCTCCATCCCATCCCTCTCGTTCTCTGGTTTGGTATGGATAAAACTGTAATGGCCCAACCACAAAAAAGAAACAAAACAGAGAAAAAAATGATTTTGTATGGCAATTGGGCCGAAGAGTCTACTAGGCTACTAGCTCTTTAGGATAAATTGTCTTCTTTTAGAGTTGTAATTAAGCACTATGGGTCGACCCTAGCTGTCAAGCAGAAAAGAAGACCTCTGTTATGGTTAGAAGTCAACCCAAAGAAAGCCAGCCGCCAACCCCCCATTGAGGGTTCCTCCTCCTCCATGGAGGCTTCTCCTGCTTTAGGTAGGTAGTTTTCTCCCACAATAGGTGGGTTCTCTTCCACATTAGGTGGATTGCTACCCAATAAGTGGATTTTTTCTTTGTTAATTTAGTTTTCCCTTTCTATTGCTACCTACCGTCCACTCCGCCCACCTCCACTCACCGGTCGTCGTCGTCCTCATTGTGCTGCAACGTATGTGCGTCCACTGTCGCTTCCGTGTCTCCATCAGCGCATATTCCTCCGTTGTCATCTCCATGTTCAGTTGCTGGACTTGTTATGAAGACCACAACCACCTCTGTTTCCTAAAAGGCCTCTTCTTTGCTGCTTCCTATGTGCCACGACCGTGATTTCCCCCACCAACCATCATCTGCGGCTGCATCGTTCAAGTCTTTTGTCTCATCTACTACTTCTTCCAGATCTGGTCTGCTGCGGGGTTTGTCCCCTGTTTCATAGGTGTTGAACACCTATGTTAATGATTACCTTGTAGCAAGATAGCTGACGGCAGAGCCGGCAAGGTAGAAGAAGTGACATGTAAATATTTCATTATCAAAATTTCACTTCTGTTTGCTGCAATCTTCTTTGGAGCCGCCATCGTTCCCCTTCCGCCACTGCCACTATTTTGATACCCTGGATGGCTAGGGTTTGGAGACCCTGAAAGCTTGGGTTTGTCTGGCCTAGTTTTTCATGGGCTCAATACCATAGGCTTTTTCATGGGTTGTAGATGCAGGAGTTCTCTTAATCTCCCTTAGTTCTAACTTAGTTTAGATGTTTCTAAGGAGTCTTATGCTTAATGTTAATGAACCGACCTGGTAAGTTAGTTTGGGCTTGTGACCCAATTTCTTCATTCAATATATATGATGTTTGTAAGACCCAAGTTTTCAGAATAGGTTAAATTCTTATTTTCTTATTCACGCTTAGGTTTCCAATGTAACGTGAATGGAACTTGAACAAGTGTTCACCGATTTGGATAGCTTTATGAAGAAGAAAGTTCAGGAAATGACTAAGGATGGTACCATAGACAGTTTAAGTTGTAGTTCGAGCCATTTCAACACCCGACATATGTCAAGAGTGTCCTGAAAAGGCTATTTCCGCTTCTAGAGCACTGTTTACGCGAATTTCAAAATCGTTAGAAGAATAAGAACCTCCGAGTATTTTTCCCATGACCAGTGTTTCGCTACGGAACCCTGGACTATTCACACGATAGGTTTGGCTTTCCGGAAGTCCGTCGAAGCTAGGCTTTATCTTCTCGGGGACTTTAATTAAGACCCTTAATGAAGCGTTTTTCTATTTGAAGATTTTAACGAAGTTTCCATCCACGTTGTCACAATTCTTTTAGCAATTGCGACATTTCTTCAAAAGGAAGTTTCTTCATCCGACGTCAACTGAAAAAAGTAGTTTTCCGGCGTTATTTTTTAGGTAAATCAAAAAGTAGTTTTCCGACGTATTTTGGCCAATACCGCATTTATATCGTTTTCTTCAATTCTGAGAACTTCATTTTGAGTTTTGGCATTCTGTCGCCAAATATTCACTTCTTATCGTCAGACGAAAGTACCAGAACGACCGGATCCGAAAAACCTCGAAGTTTACTTTTTCAACGTCCGCTATAAAAGGCGGGAAATAAGAAAATACCTCATTTCCCACCAATTAGAGAGAGAAGTCGTGGGTTTGTAGAGAGAGAGAGAGAGAGGATTTCTTCGCCGATTCTTGTCCGAACGACCCGATTTCAGTTTCTTTTAAACGACAACAAGGTATTCTTGCTATTCCATAACTTTGTTTCTACTTTCTGTAGCTTTAAATCATGTCTTTCTGTGCTCAAAGTTTTCAGCATTTTCCAAAAATATCTTTTTAATCTGATTTTTTCTTTCATTCAGCTTCTATACCCTTCTTGCGTTCCATATTCACCGCCGGTGCGCTCGGATTTTCTCTGAGTCGCTATAGATCTGAAAAACTGTGGAAATACTCGTATTCACCAAAGTTCCGCTTTTTGAACCGAAAATTCACGACTTAACCTAGTGCCTTTAGAACTAGTTGCTATAAACGCTACGATGTACGACCCTTCCATATTCGTTTTAAAAAATTTCAACTTTCAGTTTTTTAGCTTAAAGTTCTGACCCAAAAGCCCCTAATAGCATATCAATTTGTAAAAAATTTCCGAGCATTGATTTACCCTAGTTATAGCCCTAGATTAACTAGGAATTAAATTAGATCGAAGAAAAAGCGACGAAACTCTAAAAGAGGGGGAGGGGCCGAGAGCATGTATAGAGTGTGGGGGAGATTTTATTTTTTGTAAAAACTTGTCTTTTGTCCTAGATTCTCATACTCGGAAACTTCTAAAGTTTTGTCGGACGTTAGTTGATATTGTTGTTCTGATTGATTTTGACTGAGTAATGTTGTTTTTACTCAAAGGTTTGAGTTTGGGAACTTCTGGAGCTGCTGAGGAATCACTTGAGGTACTGGAGTGTGAAGCTGGAAGAGATAAAGGTGAGGGCAACTTACTCTACTAGATAATGATTTAGGCGTCGATAACTTCGACTTGTTTATGTGACTGTTTGATATTGATTGATCTGAATTGGAAAATGTTTTCTGAGGCTTATGCCGCTGTTAAAACTTGAGACTTGTGTCTCCGGTTTTCTGAGGCTTCGGCCAACATATGTGTATAAGCTTTAATTGTTCTATGATTGATGTTGACTGAATCACATGCTTTATGTGCTAAGTGGCTAATTGTAGAATATGATGATATGTTTGAATATGCATTATTGGATTGTACTAATTGCTTGTGCAATTATTTATTCGTATATTTGATATCGTTGGAGTGTGGGTAACGAGAGTTTATTCCATGCTATTGACAGAAACCATTAAAAGAATGATCATTAGGTCGGACCAAGGTCTGAACCTTTGCTATTTTAGGAGATCGAGACCTTCTCGGGGAATTATACGGGTTTAAGAGAAACCCTAGAACTTATAGAATTATAAATCATTTTATAAATGAAAATCATAATACGCTAAACAACATTCAAAGACTTTAAAGTATCGATAAATTAGTGAAGAAAACTTAGAGCTTGAATAAGAGTTCGGGAAAATGAGAAGTGTTGATGATCCTAGTTTAGGGAAAAACCCTTAGTGCTTCTGCACCTTTTTCCAATCGGCAGTTAATGTTTAGGCTACCTAAGGGATAAGTATGGGAAACCATTAAGTTACTAAGTACGATGTACTCCTTTCTCTCGAAGAGAAGTACGAACATCCGAGTGATGACTCAGATGATTCGAGCAATCATCAAGGGGGATTGCACTCTTTAGTATGAGAATTCGAGGTCGATAGTTCGATAATTACCTTAGGGAATCTAAGAGAAAATATTCTTAGCAAGACACTTACGTTTGTAAGGATGATTCGATGTTTGGCTAACCATGTTGCATTATTCATTCATGTCTAAGGATACACGACGGAATGTCAGACCTCGGCGGAGCCAGTGGGATAGAAAGATCGGGTTTCCACGTAGATCACCAAGAGGTACTATTTAGGTTGTAAGAGGCATCAAGTCTTATGGTTAACACAAAGGCCGGTGAAAAGACCGACTCGTACACACGTGTCCAACCTGTCCGGAGCATAATTTGAGCATCACATTGCATTTGATACCATTCATTTAATGAGTTGATGTTGATAAACATCATTATGAGTTTGATGATTTGATGTTGATAAACATCGTTAGGTGTTTCGCTAAATCAATGATTTATGCATATTGATGTAGTGGTTGAGGATATGATAATATATGCCATGATAACATTTATCGAACCTATATATATTTATTCTTATGCTTTACTTGTTCTTTTTATTATCTACCATATTCTGTGAGTTGACACTCGCACCTTGCCTTGTGTATATTGTTTGTGTTTGGGCGGTCAGCAAACTGCCAGATGTCGTTGGGGGAGTGGTTCATATTGGTTCACCCGTCCGGGGAAATCAGGTAGGAGATGATTGACATAGTTGACCCTGCCGCTTGGGAGTTGGACCCCCCAACCACCGAGAGACACACCGAGGAAGAGTGATGGAGGACGTGATTGATAACCATGAAGATCTGACTACTGGAGTTCTGCGGAAGTACATTGTTGCCTTTGACTCTGTCGTCGATGGTTCGTTTCGGACCTTGAAGATTGATGCCATTGTCGTCGTCGTCGTCTGATGAGGAGGATCCTTCCGAGATTGATGCTGTTGCTGAGACACCGTCTGGACCGACACCGCCTGTTGTTGTGGACCCTGCGGACGTTGCGTCTTCTTCGATGCTCGTTGAGCCAAAGGACGAGCCTGTCGCCACGACTCCGACTCGTTTTGGAGCATCTGCTTCCTCTCGTGGTTACCACGTGCAACCTTTTTGTTCACGTGGTTGAGGAGGAGATCGCTACCGACGTAGTCGATCTGGAGACCGGTTTGACTAGGGTGCCACGGAAGACAGTGAGGAGGGAGGTTCTTGACGTGGATGTCGATGTGTTTAATGTGGACTCGGACATAGAGGATGACTACACGAGCGAGGAGGAGGAAGAGGGTTGGGAGACCCACTTCTTTCCATGACTTGGGTTAGGGTGTATATACAGTAGTAGCTCTGATGAGTCAGTGTACATTTGGGATAGGGTAGGTTCCCGACCTTTTGCTTTTTGTGTGGTTCTCTGTATGAGAATCACAGAGAGTAGCCAGACGATAGGAGATCTGAGGAGGCTGTTTTGGGCTGACTCTCTCACATTTTGAGGACCACAATTATTGCATTACTTTGATCATTGTTGCGTACACTTGCCTTCTGGCATACTTTTTGTCACCGTCAGGTTCTGGTGACGTTTATGGTACAACGTGGTTTGTATCTGCTTTATTTAAGTCCTCGTTGGACAAGTCTTGTCACATTTAAAAAAAAATACCTTCATTTTCCGCTGTTAGTTTTTAATTGGTTACTAAAATGACGCTCTGAAAGTCGGGGTGTTACAATGTTCTCTACTTTAAGTGCCGCTGGGCTCCCCCTTTTGGGTGTTGAATGAATTTGAACCTTCGACCAAAAAAGAGCACTATGGATCGATTGCATGGGAGGATCCATGTTAATGCAAGGTGTGGCTAAAGCCACACCAGTTTTTTTTTTTTAATTGTATATTATTAGTGGTAACTCTTAATACATAGTAATAGTCATGAAGCCAGAGATAGAGATGATAAGAATGAGAGTAAATAAGGATTGTTATTTGTGGATACCTTGTATATAATTTTGGACTATGTTAATATATTACATAGTTCATAATTGATTATTAAATTTGTTTGAAGTGAATCTAAGGACCTAGCATTTTGTTTGCCATGTTTTTTGTTTAAGAATGTCTCTAAATACAGGAGAGATCACTTTGTGCCAGAGGGTGTTTGTCATCTAATCACTCTTGGACTGTAACTCTTCTGTTTCCATGAGAAACTTTCTCTCATGGATTTATCTATCATATTTCTCTTTTTCAAAAAAAAATATTTTCAATATATTTTACTCTATAATTTCTTTTATGTTTAGCCACAGTGATATATACGGTCTGGATCCGCCCCTGATCGATTGAGTTTTACTTTGTATTACTCACTCGTTCCAAAACTATTGTTGTTTAAGATTATGCCTAGTTCAAGAGTTTATTGATAGAAGCTATAATTTGATTGAAATACTTTAATTTAATGTTGATTTATATTAAAGAGAGAGAATGATAAATATTATTGATTAATTAATAGGTGAGAGTTGTGATAGATGAAATATAAGGTGATAGTTGAGAGATATAATATTAAATGATAAAATAAATAAAATAAAATAAGATAAAATACTTTGATATTGTAAAACAACAATAATTTAAAAAAAACACACAAAATTAAAAGAAAAATAATTTTAGAACCGACGGAGTAAACTCGAAATATTCCCTTACTTGGAACACTTTATTACTAGTATCTTGCATTCAAGAAAAGAAAATCCCTGTATCAAAAAAAAAAAGTAAATCCCTTAATTAATGAGCATTGTTATTTAGTACGAATATAATCATGTAGAGAGAGAAATTCATAGGTAATTTAGGAAAGTTGATAATTTTGTTTACAATTTTTTTTTTTTTGGATACATCGGAAAGCTAACAAGAGAAACAAACTAGCTAACACCTAACAAATCTCTCATGATGAGAGTCTCAAGTTCATGGCAAGGACTAGCCATAATATGGTACCCTGCAACTGTGACTGCTGTTTTTGCAATGAAGTCAGCTACGTGGTTGCACTCTCGATGTATTCCCCTCATCTCAACGCGCCAGGGCCTTTCGATCATACTACGAATCTGCAGCACCGTTGGAACAAACCTGTAAGACCCAAGTTTTTAAGCTTAGAATAAGTGGAAGAGATTTCCATTTACGATTAGGCTTGATGTATCGTGAAGAAAAACCTTAACAAGAGTTTATCGGAAGGAATAAATTTGTGAAGGAGAAAGTTCAGGAAAAGTCTAAGGATTGTATCAAAATCGATAAAAGGTATAGCACGGTCGATTCGCTTAAACCTAGGACAAGAACCTTAGGAAAAGACTATGTTCCACCCTTGGAACACTGTAGGAATAAGTTCCAAAAATCTTCAGAGAAATGTTAGAACTTCTCTTATTCCATATATAACAAGCGTTTCGAGGCGAAACTCTAGGATCTACGAACGTCCGATTCCAATCATCAGAAGTTTGCCGAAACTAAAACCCTGATAGTTCAAAAACCCTAAAATCAACCGACGATGAAGACTTTTTCTATTCGGAGCTTCAAATGAAGATTCCACACGCGGACACCCATTTCTCTTGATGTTTTCAATCTTTCTTTAGAAGAAAGTTTTCTATTCCGACATTCGATGCAAAAAGTAACTTATCGGGTAAAATAGTTTTACACCGACTTTGCATTTGTCGCCTAAAATACAAGGGAACCTCTTCTTAGTTTTGGAATTCTGTCGCCAAAACCTATCTTAGAATTCACGGAGAACGAAGCCGGAAAAAATCAGAATCGCGAAACTTTCATTTTCCCGCGTTTTTCCATCCTCTATATAGCAAGCCTCGAAAACCAAAAATCATACTGATATTTCTTTGAAGAATTAGAAGATTCAGCGGGGTGAATATCGTGCCTAAAATACGTTGGAATCAGTAGGAAGAAATCGGGATCGCTTTTATATTTTTATCTTAACACTATGAGTTAAATCCTCTGATATCTAAACAAAACTGTACCGGTTTACAAAATATCTATTCATTCTTATCCAATCTCTGATAAATATCTATTCAACCTTATCCAATCTTTGATAAATATCTGTTCATACTTATCCAATCTTGATAAATATCTATTCATACTTATCCTATCCTTAATAAATATCTTCCATTTCATTCCCTATAAATATGTGAAGCTTGAAACAAAAACCTCACAAACACACACACACAACCCGCGGCTTGGAGAGAAGAGGGAGGAGGAGAGCTTTTCTTCATTTCTTGCTTGATCGTTGATTCAACAGTTGCTACTTGAAGGTATCGAGGTATAGTCGCTAATCCTTACCTCTGATCGTCGTTTCCATAGCTTTTCTCTATGCTTTTCTGTGCTCTAAGTTTTGAGCTTTTTGCAAAACTATCCAAATGACTTCATCTTTCTTTATAAACTTATTCCATGCGTGCCCCTGAGCATGTTTAGCGGATTACATTTTCCTGATTCTCGCCGAATTGCTGCCGAGTTTCAATTCTGCTCATAATACCCATTTTTGGCTAAAGTTCCAACCTTTGGGCTGAAAACTATCGCCTTAGCTTAGCGTTAGTAAGATTAGTCGTCATAATCATCGTTGGTATCAACCTCATCTAATTTGTTTTTCGAAACTCTGATTTTGAAATTCTGAGCTGAAAATAATGACCAAAATACCCTTGCGACAGTTTTCAATTCGATAATTTTTCTGAGAGTTTCCTTAGTCTAGATATCGCCTAAGAATACCTAGGAATCGATTTGGATCGAAGAAAAAGTTCGGAAACCGTCTTTTACATAGTGGCCGAAACCTATTGCTTAGGGTACCGTGTCCAAGAATAATTTTTGGGTCTCTATGACCTGAGCCATTGCGTAGCTCTTTCGATTGTCGAAATTTTGGCGCTGGTTTCGTGTCATTCCGAGTTCTGTAGCTCGAGTTATGCTCGTTTTAGCGAACGAGGTTCTGTCGTCTATCCATGCTTAAATATTGTACTCTGAAGCTTCTTAAGCTTTGTCTAACGCTAGTTAGTGTTGTATTGACCGAATTGACTTGTTTTGATTGACCTTCGCTTCGTTTGCTCAAAGATTCGTTTGGAGGAACACTTGGAGCAGGAAAAAAGGATTGTGAAGGAGCGTTTGAAGAGAACCCTGGAGAATCTACAGGTGAGGGCTACTCTCTGAATTACTAGATAATGTTTTAGGTGTCGACGAATTCGACTTGATTTATGTGTTATGCACTTAATTGCTAAATGTCTGAAATGATTTGTGAGGCTTCGGCCGAGCTTGTTGATTTCATGATGCCTTGATATTGTGTGCTAAATGATTCACATGTTATGTGCTAAATGGTTAATTTAGGATGTGTTGGAATATGCTGTTTATGCTTATTGGATTGCGCTGATTTAACTATATTATTCCACTTATATTTGTGATACTGAAGAGTGAGGATAACGGGCAGGTCATGCCGATTTTATTTTATGAGATTTTTGAGAGAGTTTGAAAGGACGAACGGAGTTCGGGCCTTGTTATGGTTTTAGTGGATCGAGACATTTTCTGGGAATTACTTGGGATTATGGGAACTTTGAAACTCATAGGGATTACGATAAGACTAAAAGGAAACTATTTTTACAAGGAAAATTCATAAGATATTAAACAACCTCTAAACCTTTAAATAATGATAACAATCTCGGATGCAAGCTTAGGATTGAATATTAGTTTTGGAAAAGGAGAATTGTCGTCGAATCCAAGTTACGGGAGAACCGTTAGTTCCTGAGTATGTTGATACTCCTTCGCTCTTTGAGCAGTTTGTTTAGCCATCCAAGGGATGAGCCGAGAATCTTCACTGAGGTGTGAGACCTCGTGGAAAGCATGGATCTTCACTGAGGCGTGAGACCTCGTGAACAGCATGAAACTTCACTGAAGCGTAAGACTTCGTGCTAGTGTGTAAATTCACTGAGGCGTGAGACCTTGTGAAAGCATAAAACTTCACTGAAGCGTGAGACTTCATGATTGTGTGAGACTCCACTGAAGCGTGAGACTTCGTGAGAGCATTGATGACTCGAAGAGTTATCGTGAGTGTTTGCACTCTTTTTACGATTAATTGTATTTTGTCGCAGAATCGACTTTTACCTTAGGGTATTATTTTTAGAGACAAATAAGTTAGTTAGAACACGTGGCGACGTGTCGAGTGAGGTCGGAGACGTTGTTTGGCTTATCACTTTGCATTCATGCACACAATTTGAGGTTAATACACGGCGTGATACCGGACCTCGGTGGATTCCAAAATGGTCATAAGACCCGGATTTCCGCGATAGAGCGTTTGTAGACGACTCTTAGTAGCAGACCGAAATGGCAGACCTTCGGGTTTACTGCTGATCTGGCTACCCTTTGTGTGGTGTAAGAGACACGCGAGCGGAAATGGTCCCACCGTTGCTGGTGCTAGGATTGACTCGTTGATGCCCATCCGTTCCGGAATGCATTTTGTTAACCAGCATTGCATTTCATGCAACATGCATACTAACTTAGTCACTGAGTGTGATTGATACTTGTTAATCCTGTTTGATGCATGCTAATTGTTATTATCGTCTTTTATATTTATTGTGAAATATACAACCCTAGGATGCTATCTCTAACTTATAAGCCTAAGTAGCTATCTCTATCTGTATCTATTGGATTTATTATTTACGTAATTCTTTGGAGTTGACCCTCGCGTCTTCTGTGTGTGCTTTGGCGGACAAACGCCCATTGTCAGATGTCCATGGCGGACTGATTCACGATGGTTCACCCTTCGGGGGGAACTAGGTTCGAGATGCTGGAACAGAAGCGCATCGCGGTAGCGAGAGGAGGACGGATGGTGTACATAGACTGGGTCGTTCTGGATTCAGATTCGGACGACGATCACGCTAGCATGTAGGATTGAGTGTTAGTGTGAGCTCCTCGAGACAGGATTAGTGTAGGAGTAGAGTCGTAGCTCTGACCGTCATTGTTCTTTTGGGAACAGGGTAGTTTCCCGCCTATAGCTTTTTGTGTGGTTTCTCTACGGGAATCACAGTGAGTTGGTTGGGTTAGGAGGTCTTGTTTTAGGCCATCTGGGCTAAACTCATTCTCTTTTTTTTAGGGATAGTGTGCGGACACTTGACCTTTCTTTCGGATTGTACCTTTTGCCTACGGGCGCTACTTTCCGTCACTGGAGGTTTACTCGTGACGTGGTTTGCTACTTACAGCGGGGGGGGGGGGGGGGGCTGTATTTATAATATATATTAGTTCTGTTATCTTTTGTTGGGAGTTTACTTCTTTCAGTCTTTGGTTTTATTATCAAAGAAAAAAAAATATTCACGTTTTTCCGCTTAAGTTTTCTTTTGATTACTAAAGTGACGCCACCGAAATCGGGGTGTTACAAAACCTGTCCACCTCCGTATTTTGGATAGTACCAAGAAGCTCTCTGCTGTCCACTTCACAAATTATATTCCTGAAGCCTCGAACCCAGGCCAGTTCCAGACCATCCCTGAGAGCCATAGCTTCGGCCTCAAACGCATTACCACCCTGACTCACATTCTGAAAACCAAGGAGCCACCTCCCTTGATCATCGCGGAACACACCTCCAGCGCCCATAAGCTCTTGGTCCGCTCTATAGCTCCCATCACAATTAAGTTTAATTACCCCCGTTGGAGGGAGTTCCCACCTTGCACTCATCCAGCCCATACAATCATCCATGCTACCTTGACTCTGCACTAACTTGATCTCATCAATATCATGGCAGATCCTTCGCCACGCTTCATCAATAGTCCATGGAGAAGTTTCAAAAAGCATATTATTCCGCCATTTCCATATGCCCCATAGAGTAACGAGAAATTTTAACCCATTCGCACCACGAGCTTGGTCATGAACCCAACCCCAGGATTCATCTCTGAGGAAATTTCTCCACCTCAAGGCCCCCATACGGTTCCACAGCTCCCGCGAGTGAGGACATTCTCTCAAACAGTGCATCGAGTTCTCCACTTGAGCTGAACACCGAGAACAGTTAGGAGATGCTGCCATGCCGCACTTCCATCTATGTTCATTGGTTTGCAGCCCATTTTGAAGGACAATCCAAATAAAGAACCTCATTTTTTCTTGCACTCTTAATTTCCAAAGCCAGTCCCAGCGCCTGTCATCACGCGTAACACGATTCTGGGCATTCAACCAGGCATAAGCGTCCTTGACAGTATAGCAGCCAGTGCTACTCTCGTCCCAGGTCCAAGCATCACCTCTCCCATGCACAAGTCGTGGTGCAATACGGAGAAGACTTTGATTCAAATGCTCAGGGACTACCGTGTATAGGTTGAACAGGTTCCAGCTCCCATTCTGAATGAGATCCCCCATATTTACCTCAGTATCATGAATATCAACAAATGGCACATGGTTAGCTAGCATTCCATAACCGCTCCAATCAGTGTACCAGAATCTGCTCCGGCCATTACCCATCCTGAACTTAAAGCCCTCTTTCAACCCATCCCGAGCTTTAAGAATTCCCTTCCAAGCTGACGAGGCGGTTGTAGCCGCTTGCACCTCCAACACCGAATCGTCCTTGAGGTATTTATGGCTCATGATTTGGACCCAAAGCTTATCAGGTTTGTCCATCATATGCCAAACTGACTTCCCCAAAAGCGTTGTGTTAGCTAACCTCATGTCTCGCACCCCTAATCCTCCATGTTCTTTCTCCTCTGTAACAGTGTTCCAACTGACCAAGTGCCATCCCCGCCGCGTAGAGTCTTTGGCCCATAAGAATCGACGCATGGCTTGATGCAGCCGATTAAGGATTCCCCGGGGAAACCAAAACACTTGCATGAGGTATGCTGGAATTGAAGCCATAACACTCTTGACCAAGCAAGTCTTCCCCGCCACATTTAACATGCCAGATTTCCAGGTAGAGAGTTTTTTCTGTATGTTGTCCAATATGAAATTAAAATCCGCAGAGCGGAGACTCCTTCCCTTCAAAGGGAAGCCCAAGTACTTACCCAAATCTCTGACAAAGGGTATCGGTGCAATGCTATTGATCTCATCTCTAACGGCTGGCCTCACTCCTCGAGATGTGATAGCCTTTGATTTGGTTAGGTTCACCTTTAATCCAGAGCTAGCACAAAATTTGTGGAGGACATCCGCTACCAAATTAACTTGATGAATTGTAGCTGAGTAAAATAAAAGGACATTGTCCGCGAAGGACATTGTCCGCGAAGGACAAATGAGAGATTGGTGGCTCTCCCGGGGAAACCCTAACCGGTTTCCATTGACCATTGTCCACTAGCTCCTGAATATGCACTGAAAGCCTCTCCATTACCAGGACAAATAGGTATGGCGAAATTGGATCTCCCTAGCGAAGACCTCTTCCCGGGGAGAAATCCTGGAGCCTATGTCCATTCCAAAGGAGAGAGATCTGAGAAGTACTAACACAACACATAATCAAATCAATAATCTTTTCAGGGAATTTGCATAGCACCAAGGTCTCTTTGAGGAACTCCCAAGAGACACTGTCATATGCTTTTTCCAAGTCGATCTTGAAAGCTAAGTTACCATGCCTTGACGTAGACCTATGCATATGATGGATCACTTCTTGAGCAACAAACGCATTGTCCATTGTTCCCCTTCTTGGGAGGAAACTACTTTGCATGGGGCCTATCAGTTGATTAAGGAAGGGCCTCATTCTATTAACCAACACTTTTATAATTAGCTTATATGTCACGTTGCATAAACTAATACGACGAAAATCTTTCACGATGGTTGGATTATCCACTTTTGGAATCAAGGCCACCATTGTCTTCATGAGAGAAGTCTCCACTGTGTCAGTGGTAAACGCATTCTTCACAAGGTTCCAAAGATCCTCACCAACATACTCCCAATATTTTTTGTAGAAAAAAGGCTGGAAGCCATCTTCCCCAGGAGCTGTATAGGACTTCATTGACATAAGTGTCATTCTCACCTCCTCTTTTTCCACTGGAAGGTCCAATACTTCTTGTGCCGCCATGGAAAGTTGGGGAAAGACCCTATGGGGAAACGCTGAGCTACCAGCTGCTGGGTCCGCTGCAAAAAGGGATTGAAAGTAACCTTGGACTTCATCTCTGATCAAGGCAGCATCATCACTCCACTCACCATCCCCAAGCTTGAGACGTTGGACGTGTTTTCTCTTACCCTTGATGACAGCTTGAGCATGGAAATAAGAGGTGTTCCGATCCCCTAGTCGAACTCTATTGTCACGAGCCTTTTGATACCACAATATCTCCTCTTGCTTGAGGACACTCCGGTACTCTTTCTGCAGTTCCACTTCAAACTGCACTATATCAGAGGTAACCTTCTTCCCTAGTTCTCGTTGGATTCCCTTTAGCCGAGCCTCAACTCTTCTTTTCCTGCGATGAATGTTGCCAAATACGTTGGAATTAAAAGAGAGGGATTCAGTGCGAACTCTTTGCAGGTTTCTGGTAATATCCTCATCTCCACCGCGCCAAGCATTTTTCACCAGGCCATTATACTCCGGGTGCTCCGTCCAAGCAGCTATAAACTTGAAAGGTCTTGGGCCTGGATTTTGCTGCACGTCCCCGCAGTGCACCATCAAGGGAGCATGATCTGAGTGGATTCGAGCTAGAGCTTCCACACACCCATTCGGAAACGACAATCTCTAATCAACATCACAGACGGCGCGGTCAAGGCGCTTGGATAAGATGAGCCTATTATGCAGCTTCCTGAACCAGGTGAAATTCGCTCCGCCTGTGCCTAGGTCCACCAACCGACACTCATCCATCGTACGTCCAAACTTTGCTGCTCTGGCATGGTGAAAATCCCCTCCCCGGACTTCTGAGGCAAGAAGGACCTCATTAAAGTCACCAAGAAGGAGCCAAGGTTGGGAAATTCAACTTCTCAGGTCAAATAGATGTTGCCATAGGCCATCTCTTGCCACAACGTTCGGGGAGGCATACACAGCAGTACACGTCCAGGCCAGATTGTCCCTCCATATCTCAAAGGAAATAGCTTGGAAGTGTTGGTCCAGGAGCCTACTATTAATTTGAACCGCAACACTTTTCAACACCCAAATACCTCCCCTAAACCCATCAGCTTCTTGGATGAAAAGCGAGTTTACAAATTTATTGCTACTAATAACTTTTTTTTTGAACTCACTAATAACTTTTCTTTTTTGAAATTAAATTGAAATACTATTAAGCGCGAACCGGCAATTGAGTCATTACATCAGAAATAACCAAATGAAAAGCGGCTACATGGACCTCCTCCACCCATACTAAATTAGCATAGGTTTCAGCGTTCCTAGCCATAAAATCTGCAACAGTGTTGCTCGTGCGTCTAACAATAGAAACACTAACATAATCAAAAGCAGAAAGTAATAAACGACAATCATGGATAATCGAACTCAGATATGAACGCCCTTCCTGAATTGCATGGTCCATCTCTAAGTAAATCCGGCGGAATCCTAAATTAATTGCCAATTGCATGGTCCATCTCATGCTCATCGCCTCAGCCAAGAGGGGGGAAAGGGTAGTGATAGGAAGAGAGCAAGCCGCAACCATTACCTCCCCATCGCTATTCCGAGCCACCATACCCAAACCAGAAGGACCCCGATCATGAAAAGAAGCATCAAAGTTGCATTTAATGGTACCTGGTGCTGGTTTCTTCCACCTCGCGGGCAAGGCTGTCATAGGCCCTCGATCATGGTCACGCACAATAGCCTCCTCCATCGAGCTCCTCACGCGTTGAAGAACCCCGGCCACCACGAACTCACGCTGCTGGAAACAGATGCTGTTTTGTGCCTCCCATAGTGCATAAATTGTGGACTGAATCGTGGCTACCGCATCATCATCATCAAGCTCCACCGCTGCTAGCCAAAACTCAATGAAGGACGAGAAAAGGTCCACCCGAACAGCTAGTTGGGACGCAAACCAAACCTGCTTCACTGCTGGACAATGCAGAAACAAATGGTCCTCCTCTTCCAACTCCGCTGCACAAAAGCTGCAGCTAGGATCCACATCAACGCGACATCTGAATAACCGCTCCTTCAACGACAAATAACCCGACAAAGCTCTCCAACAAGTCTCCTTGCAGCGAGGTAAAGCACGGGAAGCCCAGAATTTTTTCCAAAACTTTGGAGCTAGAGTAAGCATGGTGGATGAAGAAGCTTCATCACGGGCCAGCAACTTCCTCAAAAAACTATAGCCCTCCTTGGTTGTGTATTGACCATCGCTAGTACCCGGCCAGTGGAACACATCACAGCCGCCATGCATGCTTAAGGGAATAGAGAGAATGTTAGTTGTTGTGCCTGGATTGAATACAAGTTCAATCAAATCTCTCCTCCAACAATGACCATCATGGTTAATGAGCATAGACACCTTTGAGAGGTTTAGCTTAACAAACAAATCCTGGCTATAAATCAAAGGCCCTCTTCCCGGCACCCAATTTTCAGAACAAATGTTAACTTGGGTACCATCTCCAATTTTCCACATACCTCCTCGCTCAAAAATTAAGCTAGTCTTCAAAATACTAGTCTATGTGTAGCTTGGGCGATACCCCTTCTTAGCCTCCCTCATAGTGCAACTGTTAAAGTACACAACTTTAAAAACACGAGCCAATAAGCTCTTAGGACGAGTATAGATACGCCACCAGTTCTTTCCCACAAGGGCCATGTTGAATGCCTTAAAGTCTCTGAACCCTAGGCCACCTTGCTCTTTGTTCTTACATAGGTTCTCCCATTTTGTCCAATGCATACTACGGCGAGTTGGATCTCCGCCCCAATAAAATTTAGAGATCATATGATCAATATGAAAACCGTCAGGTAAAACAAAACAAGACATGACATAGGAAGGTATGGCCTGAACCACAGATTTAATAAGAACCTCCCGGCCTGCCCTCGATAAGAACTTTTCCTTCCAACCTTTAAGCTTTTTCCATACTTGATCTTTGACAAAATTAGATACTTGAGTCTTAGACTTACCAATGATAGTCGGAACACTCAAGTACTTGTCATAGCTTTCAACCGCCTTTACTTCCAACAACTCCTTAAGCTCATTAAAACGAGTATCATGCACATTTCGGCTCACTGAAAACTTGGACTTGTCAAAATTGATCATCTGACCTGAAGCCTGCTCAAAGGCGCCAAAAATGTTCTTCAAACATTGGGCCTCTTCCATTGTCGCTCGTGCAAACAACACATTGTCATCTGCAAAAAGCAAGTGAGATATAACAGGCGCATGCCGACTAATTTTAATACCACTTATGTCACCAGAGGCCACCGATTTTTCTATCATGGCAGAAAATACCTCACCACAAAGGATAAATAAATATGGAGACAAAGGGTCACCTTGTCTAAGCCCCCTCTGAGGAGCAAAGCTCGGCTGAGGGTTACCATTCAATAAAATACATAAAGACACTGATGTCACACAACTCATAATGAGATTAACCCAACACACCGGGAAACCCATCTTTTGTAACACTGACTCAAGAAAAGACCATTCAATCCGGTCATACGCTTTGGACATGTCCAATTTAAGCGCCATAGTGTCATTGCGGCCACTAATTCTCTTCTTAATAAAATGGAAACATTCATAAGCAATCAGTGCATTATCAGTTATCAATCGCCCCGGAACAAAAGCACTCTGGCTTTCACAAATTAAATCAGGCAAAATCTGTTTGATTATATTAGCTATTGTCTTAGTGACAATCTTAAAGATGACATTACACAAACGTATTGGACTAAATTGCGTAGCATGCTCAGCTTTCTTAATTTTTGGAATAAGAACCAATAGAGTATGATTAATCATACCTGGGGAAATCTCCCCCCTCAGAATCTACAAACAGAACTCTGCTACTTCATCCCTGATAACATGCAAAAAATGCTGGCAAAAAAGTGCAGGAAGCCCATCTACTCCTGGTGCTTTAGTTGGGTGCATCTGGAAGAGAGCCTCCTCGACTTCCTCCCTTGAAAGGTTCCTCCAAGATTCCCAGATGAGAGGGGGTGACACGACCTGCAACAAGAGAAGTAGCTTCCTCCACCCCCGAAGGGTGTGAAGTGGCAAACATGTTAGTAAAATAGTCCATCAGGACACTAGAAATATTTGTATCATCCTCATATTTTCTGCCTCTATCATCTCTTATGAGTTCAATCATATTTCTCTTCCTTCTCTGGTCACCATGCTTCAGCCAAGATGCCCTAGACCTCTATCCCCCCCAAATCTCTTCCTGTTCCAGCAAGGAATCTAGCTCTTTTCCTGCCTCAGTTGCCGCCAATTTCACTTTCTCGGTTTGAACTTCTGAAGATCATCCAGTAAAGCCCTCTGGTCGGAGATTTTCCTCGGGAGATCTCCAAACTTTGCTCTTCCCCACCCATCCAGCGCACTACTCAAACATGACAACCTGGAAATCTCATTCTCCCCACCATTACACCAAGTCTCAGTCACCACTTCCGCACACTCATCCCCTTCCCTTAGCCACATCTCCTCAAAACGAAACATACGAGTTCGCTTCAGCTCTTTCCGCCTTCTCTGATTGCCACAGGACAAAAGAATAGGACTATGATCGGATTGATGCCTTGGAAATGTGTGACAGAAGTAGTCGGCCACATGTCATCCCAAGCACCATTAACCAAAGCGTAATCAATCCTCTCAAGAATAGTCCCTGGATCAGTTTTGTTGTTTTTTCCAAGTAAAGCGTTCTCCTGTGAAATCCAACTCATGAAGGCCCAAGTCCCTGCACATACTAGATACCCACTGAATATGCCTAGTATCAGGCGGGTCCCCTCCCAGTTTATCTGTCGGGGAGAGGATATCATTGAAATCCCCAATACATAAACAAGTTATGCCATTCAGCAATATATTTTTAACAAAATTCCATGTTTCTCTTCTGAGTCGTTCCTCCGAGAAACCATAAACCCCAAGAACAGACATGAGTCTCTGGTCCTCAGGATGAAAAATTGTACACAAAATATGATTCAGTGAAGCATTAACAATCTCCAACTATAACTCACTAAGCCACCACATGCACAAACCACCCGCCCTTGACCGCCATCGCCCTGCACATTGGACCGAGAAGATGTTATAGAGTCCACCCAATCCTCTATGCTAGAGAGCTTCTCCTGAATACAACTTAGTCTCTGTAAGGAAAACCACATCGGGATCTTTGGAGTGGATGAGCTTTTTAAGAGCCCGTACTGTCAGTAGGTTCCAAAGCCCACGACAGTTCCACGATAGGATCTTCATTGAGGTGGGCGGGACTACTCATTTGTAGTCTCCGTCAATCCCGATCCATTATCTGTGTTCTTTTTCTTCAAGGGGGGTGATATGCCCGAGCCACCAGGCCCTAGTATGGAAGAAGACCCGCCAGGCCTTTTCATAGGAGTGATGCCACCACGTTTTGCTCCCGTCCCTGGGCCATCTCGGATTACCACACCACAATTATTATTTTTTGTATTTCTCCCCCTTGGTTTGTACAAATAGGCTGGACTATTGAATGAGAATTCCCTATTTTTTCCACCACTTGTTGTCTCTGTCCTCTTGGCCACCTTGTGCAAGGCCCCCTTGCCACGCGAGTCATGTTCCTTGGCCTTCCCATGAGCCTGTCTTCACTGGATTTTCCGCCATGGTCCTTAGGAAGGTTGTTCTCGTTCCCACTCTGAGCTGTACCACCCCCACTTCATTCATCAAGCTTAGTAGATTCTTCACATGCCCCCTCTGAAAGGGACTCGTCCTCACGCTCATGTTGTTCAAGCTGATCATACTCGCCGTCGTACGGGCCGTCATCACGACGACTACCATGCGGTCTCTCCCCCTCTCCTTCAGCCCTCATCCAACTCCCAAACTTATTGGCAGCGCCATCCCTCGGAGCCTCACAATCCTTGATGCCATGGTCAAGCTTACCACACCGGTAACAGAAGGTGATAAGCTTCTTATACTTGAAAGCCACTTTTATGGGTGGCTTCCCTTTTGTTGTAATCATCTTCCCCCGACGAAGACGAGCGTCAATATTCAGCCATGCCCTGATCCGTAAGCAAACCCCGTAGCGATTAGCTTCATACCTATCCCAGTCAATGAAACCACCAAAGTTGTCTCCTAGGGCTCGTGCCATTTTTTCCATTTTGTGTGTGTATGGTAGGCCATGAACTTGGATCCCGAATGGAACTCGTGATATAGGAATGGATTCTTGGTTCATGGTGATATCAAACACATTCAAAGCAATCAATTGCCTACTGAAAAACCAAGGCCCCCCACGAAGGACCAGCTCTCTGTCTTTTGCCGAACCAAACCTGATAGAGAAGAGATTTGGACCCACGTTGTAGATCTCGTGACAGTTATGGGACTCCAAGAAGCACTTCATCACGTTGTGGAATACCCTCGGCTCGACCTTTTGCGGCGCCAGGACCTTAGCCACCAACCAGACGTCGACTCCCAGGCTTAGGTCAATCGATGTTTCCCCAACGTCCAGCGCCACTATCTCGTCGCCCTCCAATTCAAAATCTGGAATCATCTCGTCAAGCGCCATGTCGGCCATTGTTGTTGTTGCAGGAAGCAGTGCAAGAGAAGGTTATGTCGTGAAATAGAAAGTTTCAGCAGCAATAGAAACGAAAGCTAGTGCAGAAAGGAAAAAAACGTGGACCAACAACCGTCAAAGATTATGGCGACGGTGATCCCCTTACGTTGACGGATTGTGTGTCACTAGTGTCGGTCTACATCGGTGATTGGCGGCGTGTCGTTGCTTTCCGTGAGAAGCCCTAGCAGACCCATTGGGTGCGCTTAATTATATGTGATACTTTTCTTAATCCTAGAGAATTTAGTAAAAATGATTATATAAGGTGACATAGGGAGTATTATTTAGGAGGATTTAACTAATTAAGTGAGAGCCAGCTCTTCGTTTAGTTTCACTTTCGTGACATGAAGCGATTCTCTTAATTAATTGGAGAACGATTCTTAACTAAAAAAAATATAAAGAACAAATTAATTATGATAATTAAAATATCACCTTAGAGAATATGTGGTTGACAATCGCTCATCATTTAATTCAGTATTAATTCTTTAGTTTACCTCTCAATAAAGAGTCTCATTACTATATGCCCTCAAAAAGTTTTACACTATCATTTAATTAAAATCCATCAAATTTTACTGCAATATAAAATTTGAATTTAAAAATATTTAAAATGTAAAATGAAGAGATGTGAAGGAATTTCCGTGGTTATGCATATTTATATTTTCTGGTTAGGCATATTTATAGGGAAGCAAATGGTTCATGGCCAACCGTGGCGCCAATGCTCGAAAAGACCTGTATTATTTGAATAATTCTGTCATTGCTTGAAGGGATAGGAGTGCAGACACAATGGGGTACTTTTTTCATCAGGGAGGGCACTAGAAGGAAGGGTGGAATAATGAGATGTGATGCTTAGAAGGCTTCCCATGGAGCATGGTTCACGAATGGTGCATCAAAGAAATCATGAAGAGGTGCCTTTGTCAAAGCATATGCATATGTGTTGAGGTATGGAGAAATATTATAATGCTCCTATACTGGTTTTCTCTTGTTGATGAGCTTCAGGTCATGATGTGTACTTGAAGCTTAGGAGAATAGACTATTTTTTGTTTGTTGGCTTTTGTGTGAGTACTCTTTTTTCCCCTTGGGGTTTTTCCCACTGGATTTTTTTTAAGGGGGTTTTAATGAGGCTCTGCATAAGTCTTCTGAGACACCAAAATAGTTTAGGGGTTGTTAAGGCTTTTTGCTACTTTACCTGAGATTGGGATCCATGTTACATTTTAATATTCTCTTCAACCCATCTACATGAGATGATTGTTCTCATGATTTATCCATATTATTAATATAATAATCTATTTTTTCTCAAAAAAAAAAGTCCCTCAATTAAACACCTACACCGATAATAAATTAAACTTACCCCAAATACAGGAAATTAAACTACGTAAATCATGATTAGGTTAATTATAACATATTTTCAGTTCCACCATCCATCCATTGCTTTGAAATTGTTGGCTCTCGTATGAGAATATAATTCAAGAATAATCCTACATGTAATTATTCTTAGCTATCAATTATGCACAAGCTCGTGGACACCAGCTATGATATGACTCATAAGGTATCTTAGAGTTAGACTATAGGATGTTTACTCATCTTTTCTTGTTAATAATATCAATATATTACGTTTATCACTCTCTTCTCTCTTTTTATCTCTCTAGTGATGTATACCGATTGAGTGTGCACTTACATTAATATATTTTATACGATTCTACATATATTTCTAAAGAATTATACAATTAATTTTAAATATGCTAATAGAAGTGGTAAAATGGAGAGGATACACATTTAGATTATCGGATAAGACATTACTGACATACTATGATAACTAATTGAGACTTAATGACGGATAATTATATTTTCACACCTCACTTTTGAGGCGTGGAGAGGTGGAAGAAGAGAGAGATAGGAAGAAAGGAGAGAGAAAGTAAAGATGTGATATGTGATTTGATTGATAAAAATGAGAGAAATAAATAGAATGGAGGTGGAAAAGAAGTGGAGATGTGTGTATATATCATAAGACTTATTCCCAAGTAGGTACATTAGGGGAATCTCCCTGACAACCATCAACTTATATTTTTTCATGGATTGAAGAAGGTGGTTTCTATGATACCCACAATGTATCATACATGAAGGATGTGATTGGTCCACAACAAAAATAATTTATATTTTCATTTTTTTCTTTTTAAATACGGAGGATTTGATTGGTCCACAACCTTTTCGTGTATCATACCCACACAAGTGTTGTGGTATCGTAACGAGCACGTTGAAGAATCGTTTGTTATGGTACTGTTAAATTATTCAACATTTAACCGTGTGATACAAAATTGACACATCATCAATTATCTTTAGAAACAATAAAGAAGAACTAACTTAATTATCACACACGTAACTCTGCAAAACCCAGCTTTAAACAACAATTCCACCCTACGCCTCATCCAGAGAATCTAATACTCTTGTATTGGTGTTAACCAAAAAAATTCGATATGCTTAGAATGTGAAGCACGCACCTATTTTAACTGCTGCTCTCTTTTGCTGGTTTAGCTTTTTCCCTTTGTTTTTGGTACTCTATTACTGTTTCTTTCTTGTTGTATTAAGGGTTGGGGTACCCCTTGTACCTCATTTTAATACAAGTTTTGCTTATTAAAAAAAAAACGCACCTATTTTAAAAAGTAGCTTTAAGACTTGAAATTAAGCACATATATATGTTGGAATAATGACATCTACTTTTCCGTCATACTTAAATGGATTAATGGGTTTTAAGTTTTAACACATGAGTTTCGGTTTCATTTTAATTCATTTAAAAAGTTTCTTTTGTATATTTTATGCACCGTTATAGAATTAATGGTCTTAAAATTGGCTTAATACGTTAGAAGAATATGACTTCAGTTCTCTCTTTCTTAAGTTTCACGTGGTAAGTTTATTTTAAAAGGGATGATTATAACAAACTTCATGTTTTTTGAGATTCACAATATTACATATAGAAGTTTGAAAGAAAAATTTGTTCTGAACCGTGACTGACAGGGAAAAATCAGTTTATGAGTAAAATTTCCTCTCTATCTGTATCATATATTTTTTAGTATTGTTGTACTTCATAACATTTAGGATATGAATGCGTACTTTGCATGTGGCTCTATTAATCTTGGAACGCAAATCTGCACTAAATTGCATTGAGGTTTGTCCAAATTTTACAGTGGTTCTTCCACGGTACAACTAAGGTAGAGACTCATCTTTTATTATTGTGAAACACCTCTTTTGAGATGTTTTATTATTTAACATCCTCTACCAAATGGTCTAGCGCATCATTGTCGCGCTCAATTTAATTTTTCTGATAATATATAAAAAGAAAGTTGAATTTAAACATATGGTAGATGAGCCTCTACATTGTTTAGGCTTCAAGTTCAAACAAATTATTGCATGAGGGAATGAGTGTGTCAGAATTAATAATATTAACAATCATGTTGGAAAAATAGTGATATTTCAAAAGTTCCAAGTCCCACATTACTTTTGCATTGAACTTTCAAAAGGTTTATATACTAAACCTCTCTTGTGGATGTTAAATAGCATAATAAGAAGTGGCTCTCGCACGCATGAGAATTGGGCCTAACGTAGTGCAAATCTTGCACCCCCCCTGCGCGCACGTCACATGAGCTGGGCTTGTTTTTTGCTGAAACATTCTTTTATTTTTCACCTTACCTGAAAACATGTTCACCGTCCAACCTTGGTTTCTCCATCATTGTTAACTGTGCCAGAATATCTTGAAACTTTCAAGCTTAATTTATACCACCCAAAATTTAATGCGAAGACTACTTTGGAATTAACGAATTTTTCTTGGTATTCACAGTGCATAGTCTTCTCACACTCTTCTTTGATTTTCACGACTCAACTTGTTTTATTGCAAGTTATGTTCGAGGTGTTGTTCCTGTCAAGGTTTTTGGTGTCGAATATCCAACAAATCATTTGTCCCTTACACAATAACTTAAGTTTTTGAGATATTTTGTTGTTTAGCACATTCCATGCATGCATATATGTGTAGATCTTTTCTGTTTAAATTTATCATTTTTTGGGATGAGTTTGTCAGAATAAATGCATGAGACAGGAAAAGAAATGCAAATGAAAAACGTAAAGTATATATTCTTAGTAACAAAAAAACAAGTATATATTCTTTTATATATTCTTTTGATCGATCAAGCTTTTTTAATCACACACTCACCTCAAGCTTTCATCTATAAATACACAACATGAACTGAATTTTCTTCAACCATCAAATTGTGGAAAACTAGAATTACACCTTCCCGTTGTAGCCAATACTACTGAATCACTGATAGCTAGCTAGTCATTTGTTTAGTGCCTTGAATTCTAAACGCTGGTCTAATCTTCTTGTAAGCACAGAAGATATATTTTTATTAAAGTCACCTCTGGCATACACAGGTGTGTGAGCGCTTGAGTAATCAATGATTCAAAATTTCTGATCGATATTTAGAACCTTGTCTGTATTGGTGTTATATAGAGTTTTATTACATGTTATTTTTATAATCAATATGGTTCCTTTTGCATGCAGATTGAAAACTCCGTGGCCTTCACTTCAAATAAAGTGTCATTGGACTTGTCATACACTATGTTCTTCACCTAGCTTTTTTAAGGGTTCACTTCTCTGCCCCTCCCCTGTTTTGATAAATTAAACATATATTAATGCATGCATGAGACCGGCCACATCAAACTTATGTTGTGAAATATACAAGTGTGAGTAAAAATTAAAGAAATAATAAGTTTAAACATGTAACTTGCATTATGTATAAAAATAAATTAATGAAATATCTATCTCTATTTTGATCAATCAAATGAACTTATAAGCCAATCAATATATATATATATATATATATATATATATATATATATATGTGTGTGTGTGTGTAAACTGTGCATGTGTTGGTTTAAATGGATTGTTTGGTTAACTGTGCATGTGATTCAGCATCACAAGTAATAAATATCATCATAACATTGTAGCAATTGAAATGAGATAGACCAAAAATAAATTTCTAAGCGAAGCGTAACTAAGCCATCATTTTATCTAGTTGAAGTCAACTAGACTTGTCCTGCCAATACTTTAAAATTGGAAGATGATGTCTTTGAGCCCTGCATAAGTTGAATATAAATTGCTCTTGTGCTTATCAAAAAAAAAATTGCTCTTGTAGGCTACTAGTCTTCTTTAGAATAACCTGGATAAAGCTAGAGCCAATTTAGAAGTTCTTGTGATGATCTACTGTTCTAGGGGCGGACCAGGTGATGATTGTTCAGGTCAGATTGCTAACCATCTAGTGCTTCATATCTTACTGCATTTTCTAATCCTTTCAATGAAAAGTAAGTAAATGTTAAATGTGCCTTCCCTCCTTAAGACCTATATTACTTGTTATACCTAAAAATTGAATTTTGTTAGAATCATTGCATTAGCATAAAAAATGTGATAACACATTCGTATAATTTCATGTTTTACAATTAATAAACTATATTTATTGTCCATACACTACATTTTAGACAAGTAGGTGAGGGTGAGCCTTTACATTATTGCGTGCCTACTCACTCTTCCACCACGTCCACCATTATGATCTGATCCTCTTCAGTCAGTCTTTAAGTGACTCACTCGTTCAAAGCTTAGTTGTTAAGTATTAGAACAAGATAAAAAGAAGCTAGTACTTGAGGGTTACTTGTTTAAGTTGAACACTGTTTCAAGCTGTCAAAAGCAAAGCAAACTATATATGTGAAGTCTTAGCAATGAAGAATGTAAGTTGGCACAAAGAGTTTACAAATTGGCCACGGCACATGAAGGTTGTATTCAGCCGACTTGCATTAGTAATAAATATAGGCCATACCACATAGCTTGTATTAAAAGTTGAGTTGAGAAAATTAGGGAGTAAGCTCCAACGAGCTTAGTAAGGTTAGTGAGAGTAAAAGAAGAGAGGAAAAATGTGGAGTTTGTGTGTGTGCCAACATCAAACTATATATGTAGCCAAAGAGAAAATTAAAGAACCACACAATATATGTATCACTTCCAAAACCACCGGCCATCAAAGCAGAACCACCGTCCTAATCTATGTGTCTGTGCATCGTCATCACCTTTGCCTTTATTTCAGTTTCCAACTCGATCACTGAATGAACGAATTCACTATATATAAGACCACCCAACTCAGAGATGATGCATGGGTGATGTGTACAATTAATCATATATTTCCTGCTTCACATGGTTGGCAGAAGAAGGTCTCATTTCTGATTCTTAGTTCATCCTCTTTCTTTCAATGCTCAATTTACATGTTATGTCTTCGTAATTTCTTGCTTCAATTTCTCTTGAATTTCTCATGTGGGTTTCGTTTGTTTTGGTAATTTGCGTTAAGTTAGATGCTCTGTTCATGAAACCCCACTTAGACTCACTCAAAATTTATGTGCAATATTTTTTTCGATATGGGAATAAGGCCTTAGTTTGTGGTCTATATTATCAAGTAGAGGTACTTTTCTGTTTTCTTCCTTGTATTAGTGCAATTGAGCCTAGTAAATATTGCAGCAGTTACCGTAAAATAACAAAAAAAAATATATGTTCATTATAAATCCATCATGCATGTTTTAGAATTGAAGTTTATTAACTTTGATGAGGCTTCCTCCCTTATCACATTTTTCTTTTTCCTAGCATTTAAACTCCAATGATTCCTGAATTTTATAGTTTAAATCGCTGAAAGCAAGTGTACTTTTCTTGTTTCTGATATATATTCTGATTTCACATGTATATATTCTTGTAGATCTACACAGGCACCAGCATGAATGATGAAGTAGCTTCACTTTCCCCTCATAAAAACATGTTGCAACAGTTGCTGCAGACAGGTTGGAATTTTTCATCAAAATCCTCTATGATAGTTCCGTTTGTTTGTTTTGGCCAAGATGAGATATTTTATTATTGTGAAACACCTCTTTTGACATAGTTTTTATATAACATAGTATTTGTGCCTCTACCAAATGGTCTAGAGCATCGTTGTCGTGCTCAATTTAATTTTTCTGATAATATATATAAAAAAATTGAATTTAAACATATGGTAGATGAGCCTCTACATTGTATACGCTTCAAGTTCAAATGGGTTCTTGCATGAGGGAACGAGTGTGTCAGAATTAATAATATATCATTCATCTGTCTCTTACCCAATAGCTTAAGTTTTTCAAGATACTTTGTTGTTTGACACATTCCATGCATATATGTATAGATATTTTCTGTTTTTTTATTATAAGCAAAAGATGGTATTAAAAGGGGTACAAGGGGTACACCAACCCTTAATACAAGAGAATATTCTAAAATAAGATTACAAACCAGAACAAATGGAAAACGTAAGGTATTTATTCCTAATAAATGAGACAAAAAGAAATGCAAAAGGAAAACGTAAGGTATATGTTCTTTTGATGGATCAAGCTTTTATAATCACACACTCACCTCAAGCTTTCATCTATAAATACACAACATAACCTAAATTTTCTTCAACCATCAAATTGTGGAAAACTAGAAATACACCTTCCCATTCTAACCAATACTAATGATAGCTAGCTATTCATTTGTTTAGTGCCTTGAGTTCTAAACGCTGGTCTAATCTTCTTGTAAGCACAGAAGACATTTTTGTTTAAGTCGCCTCTGGCATACACAGGTTTGTGAGAGCTTGAGTAATCAATGATTCAAAATTTTTGATCGATATTTAGAACCCTGTCTGTATTGCAGCTGGTGTTATATGGAGTTTTATTACATGTTATGTTTCTAATCAAAATGGTTCCTTTTGCATGCAGATTGAAAACTCCGTGGCCTTCACTTCAAATAAAGAGTCATTGGACTTGCCATACACTATGTTCTTCACCTAGCTTTTTTAAGGGTACACTCCTCTGCCCCTCCCCTGTTTTGATAAATTAAATATATATATATTAGTGTATGCATGCATGAGACCGGCCACATCAAACTTATGTTGTGAAATATATATACGAGTGTGAGTAAAAATTAAAGAAATAATAAGTTTAAAAATGTAGCTTGCAGTATGTATAAAAATAAATTAATGAGATAGATTAGTTAATGAAATATCTATCTCTATTTTGATCAATCAAATGAACTTATGAGCCAATCAAATATATATATATATATATATATATATATATATATATATATATATATATATATATATATATATATATATATGTGTGTGTGTGTGTGTAAGCTGTGCATATGTTGGTTGGAATGCTGAATATTAGGATTGTTTGGTTAACTGTGCATGTGATTCAGCATCACAAGTAATAAATATCATCATAACATTGTAGCAATTGAAATGAGAGAGACCAAAAATAAATTTCTAAGCGAAGCGTAACTAAGTCATCAATTTCTCTAGTTGAAGTCAACTAGACTTGTCTTGCCCAATACTTTAAACTTGGAAGATGATGTCTTTGAGCTCTGCATAAATTGAATATAAATTGCTCTTGCAGGCTACTAGTCTTCTCTAGAACAACCTGGATAAAGCTAGAGCCAATTTAGAAGTTCTTGTTGTTGATCTACTGTTCTAGGGGACCAGGTGATGATTGTTCAGGTCAGATTGCTAACCATCTAGTGCTTCATATCTTACTGCATTTTCTAATCCTTTCAGTGAAAAGTAAGTAAATGTTAAATATAATGTGTCTTCCCTCCTTAAGACCTATATTACTTCTTATACCTAAAAATTGTATTTTGTTAGAATCATTACATTAGCATAAAAGATGTGATGACACATTCGTATAATTACATGTTTTACAATTAATAAACTATATTTATTGTCCATACACTACATTATCCACAAAATGGGATCTATTTGACAAACAAGTTGCTGATCAAAAAAAAAAATTGACAAACAAGTTGGTATAGGAAGTCCTATAGGCAAGATTTCTAAATATATTTGAATTCCTCCATTTTACTGCTAATGGATTGGTGAGTCACTGGATTATCAAATAATACACAAAACCGGTATTCTATATTATATATTATAAATCGAATAAAAAATAGCATTGATTAGATACGTAGAAGGTTACATGAAATCTTTTGCAGGGAGTGTAGAACAAGAAAAGGTAGAAAGTGAACAAAAAGAAAGAGAGGTGAAATTTAGAGGGAGGGAGGCATATAAATAAATTAATTGATTTCACTGGTTAGTTTTTGGCTTTGCAAAATGAATGATTAATTCAAAGTTTTTTAATTTGGACCTTGATATTGCATTTTGATACACACATACGAACAATGAAATGCAAACCCTGGTGCATTTCCATCCATTCCTTTGTATTCTTAGTAAGCAAGCATTCAATTGTTTCCTGTGAGCCCACTAATTTTCTTTCTTCCAGTTTCATGTTTACCTTGCACACCCTTAGCCTTATAGGGAATTTTAGTTTTAAATCTTACATTGCAGTACGCCCACCAATGCTATTACTGTCAGGGCAGCTGTGACTCCAAAGTTCTGGAAGCTTATTGTGGTATGACTTAGGATTTTGGGTAAGAAATATTCAATTTGATTGACATGTTCTCCTTTCCCAATTGAATAATTGCTTAGATTATTGCATTACTTAAGATATAAAATTGATTAAAATTTAAGATATAAATTTTTAACCTTTTGCAAATAGAAGCGAAAAACATTCATGATGATCCAACCAAACCTCAAACTCATACATTAATTGCAATAAATAATTCTATTAATTTCTAATTATATATAATTAACAACTTATTGAATGTAAACCATTGATTTAAAATAATTCACAACCATTCTTTCAGGAAGATGAATTTTTTTTGCATGTAAATCACATAACAAAGCATCATACAATCCTTAGCATATACTTCCCCTTAATTATCCACAATACCCAAAGAGAAACAAGTGAGTGGATGAAATGAGGGATAGGAAAGGGAAATAGTGATAAGAAGAAATAGTGGATAAAACAGAAGATGACTTGAACCCCTCTATATTAAACAGAACAATTGGGCTCCTCACTTGGATCGTACCATTGTCCCAAACCAAAGAAGCTGACACAAAAGATTCCCTTATCGCTCCTCACATGAACGATAAAACAATTGGCTCTATTTTAATAATCAGTTCTCGTGGAGCAATCACGCTAGCTTTATATGTGGAAACCAAGAAGCCAACATTTGTGACAATCATCTTGAAACTGTCAAATACTTTGCGACCTGAGTGTGGGGCTTGGAGAGCAAATGAGCGGTAGTTTAGATCCCTTGTTGATCTATGAGTTGTCCACATAGGCTGCTAATATCCTCGGTTATGAGTTGTTCACGCACGATATCATAGCCTTGTCCACATAAAAATCTTATGTAGTCACCTTAAGTTACATCATAGGCCAAATCAGATTTGACGACCTTGATAAGGTTAGTTTGACTTTCCCTATAAGCGAATTCAGCCTCCTGATTATTTAAAGGACTGAGTTGTTTATCTGCAAGGCACACAAATTGTTTGTTTGAATTAACTAAACTTTTTAATAAAAAACAACAACAAAGAATTATCTCATTACTTGTTTAAATGAACGGTTCATGGGTCTGATTCTCAAAAGTGGTAAGTGTTCGAAATTGATCGTATTTATTACCTGTTATAATTAGAGCTGAACGGATAGCAGCTGGAGACCACATAGGATTAAATGACTTGATGTATGCTACTGTTGTAGACACGTAAGAGTAAGTCATTGACGCACTTGAGTTAATATTGAATTTTAATTTATCTATAGTCACCATTAGATTCAGACACAGAGGATACTGATGGCCAACTTCCTAAAATGTTCACTTCAGGAGCGCTCAAGTTCGACTACAACATTAAACAAAAATATGAAAAAGTTAAAACCTTCAAGAATGGCTTAATGTTGTAGCTAGACATGACCGCTCCTGGAGTGAACATCTTAGCAAGTTGGCCTCTAGTATCCCTTGTACCTCAATCTGATCATGAATATAGAGAATTAAAATGAAATATCATCTTAGGTACACTAGTGGCTTTCCTTAAAGTTTCCGGAGCAGTAGCGTACGTCAAGTCCTTTAATCCTATGTGGTTTTCAGTTGGTATTTGTTCAACAATAATGCAACAGGTAATAGATATGATCAATTTCAAACACTCACAATTTTTTATAATTAGACTCGTCAATCTTTTATTTAAACACATAATGAGCTAATTTTTTCTTGTTGCTTTGGTAAAAAGTTACGTTAGTTCAAATAAACAACTTGAGTGTCTTGCAGCTAAACAGCTCAGTCCCTTGAATAACGAGGGAGCTGAATTCGCTTATGGAGGAAGCCATATTAACCTTATCAAGGTCTTCATATCCGATTTAGTCTATGATGTAACTGAAGGATACTATATAAGCTTTTTATGTGGACAGGGCTATGATACCATGCATCCACAACTCATAATCGAGGATATTAGCAACTTATGTGGAACTACTCATGGATCAACAGGGGATCTAAACTACCCCTCATTTTCTCTCCAAGCCTCATACTCAGGTCGCAAAGTATTTGACAGTTTCAAGAGGACTGACACAAATGTTGGCTCTCTAGTTTCCACATATAAAGCAAGCGTGAGTGCTCCACGTGGACTGATTATTGAATGGAGCCAAATGTTTTGTCATTTAAGTGAGGAGCGATAAGAGAATCTATTGTGTCAGGTTCTTTGGTTTGGGACGATGGTACAATCCAAGTGAGGAGCTCAATTGTTGTGTTTAATGCAGAGGGGTTTAAGTCATCTTCTGTTTCATCCACTATTTTGCCTTATCACTCTTTCCTTTTCCGATCCCTTATTTCTTTCACCCACTTTATTTCTCTTTGGTTATTGTGGATAATTAAGGGTAAGCAAGAGCTAAGGATTGTATGATACTATGTTATGTGATTTACATAAAAGGAATTTTCATCTTCTGGAAGAATGATTGTGAATGATTTAGATTCATTAAAGCATTAATTATATAATTAGAGATTAATATAATTATTTATTACATAAATGTATGAGTTTGGGCACGATTGGATCAACATGAAAGTTTATGGCTTCCCTTTGCAAGAGGTTAAAAATTTAGGAGCTTGTTTACATTTTCTGAGGTTTTGTGCAGTTTTGTTCAATTTAGGACAGCATAAATTACAAACTTGGTAAGTATGTTATCTGTCATATTAGAATCAAACAAGACTAAGATTTGCGCGTTGCGGGAACGGCTATGATTGTGAAAATGATGGTAATGATCATTACTAAGACATGCCTTTTTTTTTCAAAATGCCTATATAGGAAGTGTCGGTTTTTTTTTTTTTGAAAAGTATATAGGAAGTGTCGTTGTTTTGTCATATTATGGATATATTCAATAATTATGTTAAATTAATTTATCCATTATATTAGTTATTGTTGTTTTTTTAATTCTCAGGTTAGGTTAGAATAAAAAATGATGAAAGTGTTAAGTATTGAAATAACTTGAATGCATTCAATTTAGTCTCAAGTTAAGGTTAGAATAAAAAATGATGCAAGTTTTAAGTATTGAAATAACTTGAATGTATTCAATTTAGTAAATCATTGAAAATGGAAAGTAAACATCTATATTCATATTGCATGATTCAACTTCAATTTACTGCCTTGGTAGACATTAGCACCATCAACATAAAAGTAATTTAATACATTTAAAGAATCGATTACTAATTAAGAATAAAGTATGTGTTGCATACCCATCTGCCCTGTTTTTCAAACTCACGTATCCAATTATCATACGAAAGTGCCGCAACCTATGAGCAGCAAAAGTCGGTTTAATTGTGTTGAGTATGACTCATAGGTAAAGTCAAGTGGGCAAGGGGTGGGGCCGCATGCATTTGGCCCAACTGTTTGTTGGGGGGGCGACTAGCGGACTAGGGTGTGGGGGTGCAGGGGTGAAGTTCTGGTTTTACGGTTTAGATGTATTATTGTAGTCTGGATCATTAGTATCCTTATATATGCTTGTAACGCTGAAAATCTTAATTATTGTATTCATAACAGATCAATAAACGGAACAATAGATGCTCTTTAGTCGCAGACGTAGGCAATTTGGCCGAACTGCGTGACCAAAGCTTTCGTGTGTTTCTCTCTACTCTAATTTGTATATGCATTGTTGTTCAAAAATATTAAATTGTTACAAAATGGACCACATCAAACACAGAAGGTAGATTTCAATAATTCACCACAAAACCAGAAAATGACTTGTCGTCAGATTTCTTTCATGTTAGGCTTGCTTCCAATATTTTCTCCATAACATTTGATTGGATGGACATAATGCAGAAGAAGAGTTTGTGAAAAGGTTAAAAAGATAAGATCTATGAACCAAGCATCAAGAATGGTGTAAACCTTAAGAGAAGTCAATTTCACCATATTGACTTCTACTAAATTAGCCTTTCCTAGCTAGTTCTAGTTAGTCATCTCCAATCCAGCACCCGGTATTTCCTGAACTCAACATTTAGAACAAAAATTTAATGCCTAACAGGCTAATTAATGTCTTCAATCACAAACCAGACCTTGTGGATTTTTCAAAGCTACATTTTCTTTCATATTTATTAGTAGAAGCTTCAGAACCAGCATTTGAAAAATGTGCATTTTCCAAGGTTATTTAAGTAGCACCAAGTCGTAGTCGAGGGTATATCAAGTGTAGGATGATTTAGCTTCAAATGCTGACAGATAATATTAATAGGAACATATTGAGATATGGCATCACTATGGAAGAACTCATACCTTGATCGCAAAAAAAAATAATAATCAGAACCCATTAATTCAAGTTAAATATGACAATTGAGCTTCATTTTCTAAGAGAAGACTTTCGAAAAGATAACTTAAAAGGTAGGTAGAAACTTTGTGCAGTAGATCTTTCCTTTTTGAGTGAAATTTGAAGCTGGTAAATAGTTGTCTGATGTGACTTATTGTGACAACGTTGTACTTTCACTTTGTTCAACTTGTCTTTTGTAGCTCTGGTGATGCAATCTAGGTCTTCAAGCTACTTCTTTCTTCAGCTTGCCTATCAAAAAAAATGTATTCTTCAGCTTCTTCAGCAAGCCATACTTGCTTCTTCAAGAGTATGGACAATGACTCTTCCATTGACTGGTCAATAATCATTGGACGATGCTTTCCATGGATCAGCCTTATGCTCTCCAAACGATTGGGGTAAGGACAATAAGTTCCCTGAATAGTTGAGACATAAGATCTTTTAGAGAATTTTTGTACTCATAGTAATACAATCTAGAACGTTGTTATTACTCAAAACATGAGATTATAGAATTAAGAATCTAACATTTTAACTTTACAATCTCCCTAATGACAAATTCTTAAGAAAAAGGTGATGGAACAACATTTCTTTAAAAACTCTTATAGTGAGAGCTCCCCCAAACTTCTAGAAGACGAAGCATATGTGAGAAAAACTTTGCTCTTTGCTCTCCCTCTCACATGATTATTCATAGACCTAGTTTTTAAACCTTTTTCAACTCTCCCCCTTTATCATTTGCAAAAACATAGTGTAACGCTTGATTATTATGTTACATTTATTGATGATCACTCTAGAAAAGTGTGGGCTTTTGTTTTGAAATCCAAAGACCAGGTACTTGATGTGTTCAAACACTTCCATGCAAGTGTGGAAAGAGAAACAGGTAAATTGCTGAAATGTGTCAGAGCAGATAATGGTGGTGAGTACATGGGGCCATTTGAGAATTATTGCAGGGAACATGGAATCAAGCTTGAGAAGACAGCTCTGAAGACTCCACAGCATAATGGAGTTGCAGAGAGAATGAATCGCACTATCAATGATAGAATCAGGTGCATGCTCTCTCATGCAAAGTTGTCTAAATCCTTCTGGGGTGAAGCATGGAGAACTGCAGTAGATTTGATCAACCTTTCTCCTTCAATTCCTCTTGATGGTGATGTTCCTGAGAGGGTATGGCGAGGGAAAGATGTCTCATACAAGCATTTGAGAGTATTTGGCTGCAAGACATTTGTTCATATTCCCAGAGATGAGATCCAAGCTTGATGGTAAGTCTAAACAATGTATCTTCTTGGGTTATGGTCGTGATGATTTTGGCTACAGGTTTTGGGATCCAGTTGACAAGAAAGTTATCCGAAGCAGAGATGCTATCTTTCTTGAAGACCAAACCATTGAAGATATTGACAAGAATGATAAGCAGAAACAAGTTGTTCACATGTACATTGATGTTGAGTCAGAGCCTCCTGCCAGAGTCACTAGTGACGGGGGAGATGTGAATGCAGATGTGAACAATGCAGTTGATGTTCCTGAGCCTCAGGTTGATGAACCAGTTGAGCAAAATCCACCACAGCAATCTCCAGAGCCTCCCGTGAGAAGATCCATTAGAGATCGTCATCCTTCACAAAGATATTCTCCTCATGAGTATGTGATGCTAATTGACGGGGGAGAACCAGAAAGCTGTGAAGAAGCAATGTCACATGAAGAGAAAGAGAAGTGGACCAAAGCCATGCAAGAAGAGATGAAATCCTTGCATGAGAACCACGCATTTGAGTTAGTGAAGCTACCTAATGGTAAGAAATCACTCAAGAACAAGTGGGTGTTGAAGTTGAAATCAGAAGAAAATAGCTCAGAGCCAAGGTACAAGCCAAGGTTGGTTGTGAAAATCCATACTGACGAGAATGATTCAAATATGATGACAAGGACCTTACCTATGGAGAAGTTTTCTACTTACAAAAAGAAAGCAGGTTTGGTTTCCTATGGCCTCACTTAATTGGTGAGGGGGAGAATTGTTGTGTGGGTCACCAATAAGTGAGCCCACTTGGATATATTAAAAAGAAAAAATAAAAAGGAATTGAAGAATTTGGACGGTGCTTATGTGGTGTGAAGGAAAAATTCTCTAGATTGAGAATTGAATTGCTAACGTTCATGTGAGAAGAATTCCTTGGAAAAGCAAGGAATTGATTTACCACCAGAACTGTACCGTTGTGAAGAATTCTTGGAAAAGTGAGGAATTAATTTGCTGCCAAAGGAACGTTAGAATGGTACCGTTAGAAGATATGAGAATTCTCTATAAATAGAGAATTGTGAGTCTGCAGCAATAGGACATATGCAAGAGAGAGCCTCGACAGAGAGGATATATACGAGAGAAAAAAGAGCCTCGTGAGAAAAAGAAAGAGAGAGTAGTGACAGAGAGAAGAAGACCGGTTACTTGACAGAAGAGTGGTACAGCTAAAGTACTCTGATTTTGCTGAAATTACGGTGTTTAAATCCTGTCAGTGAACCGGTAATATTAGTATACTACTTTTGTGGTTTAGTCTTCTCTATTATCTGTGTCAGTACTGTGTTGTTATCCACCTTATTGGTGAAGATTGTAATTGCTCTGTTGATCCCTGGTGATTCCAGGAAGACTTGTGGTGTATCCCATTAATTTATTAGTGGAGAATTTTACTGGCTTGGTCCCGTGGGGTTTTTACCTCTTTGAGGGTTTTTCCCACGTTAAAATAATTCTGGTGCATGTCTCTTGCATTTTATTTGCTCTGTTCTGTGTTTACTAATTATTGCCTGAGTTGTTTGTCTGTAGCCTATTTTAATTGCACGCAGGGGAAAAGTTAATCCAGGAGCTTCCGCTAATTGTTGTCAGTTTATATTATTTGTCATCTTTCCCCAACAACTAGTATCAGAGCTCCGGTTGGAGTTCTGTTTGGTGCTTTTAAAATGGGTGAAGGTGATGTTGCTGGTACTATGCTGAAATTGGATTCTTCCAATTATTCTATCTGGAAATCCCGAATGGAAGACTTGTTGTTTTGTAAAGACTTGTATGATCCCATTGACGGAGATGGTACTAAACCAGCAGATAAATCTGATGCCGAATGGACAAAGACAAACGGAAAAACTATTGGTATGATCAGGCAATGGATAGACCAGAGTATCTATCATCATGTGGCTAGTGAGACTAATGCCCACAGTTTGTGGAAGAAATTGAAGGACATGTTTGAGTCCAAAAATGCACAAAACAAGGTATTTTTATTTCGGAGACTGGTTAATCTGAAGTACAAGGATGGTTCTTCAGTTGCTGAGCATATGAGCAGTTTCCAAAATAATGTGAATCAGTTGACTACTATATAGATTGACTTATCTGATGAGCTACTTGCATTGTTGTTGCTTAGTTCATTACCAGACAGTTGGGAGACATTGGTGGTATCTCTGAGTAACTCCACGAATGGGAAGATGAGTCTTAGCACTGTTAAAGAAGCTCTTCTGAATGAAGAAATCAGGAGAAAGGGACACGAGATGTCTAGTTCATCGGCTCATACAGAGGCTTTAGTTGTTGAGTCACGGGGGAGAAGCCAACATAGAAATTTTCATAAATCATATGACCGGAGCAAGTCAAGAGGAAGTTCAAGGACAAGAAAAGATATCAAGTGCTTTAATTGTAATAGAATGGGACACATGCAAAGAGAATGCAGATTTCAGAAAAGAGGTAAATCATGGGAAAGAGGCGATGATAAGAAAGAAGATAAAGAGACTGCTGCAGTTGTATCCGATGGTGAAGTTGTTGCTGTTTTTCAAGATGATTATGTTAATCTGACATGCCAAGATAATGAATGGGTTGTTGATTCTGCTGCCTCATTTCATGTTACTCCTCATCATGAGTATTTTACATCCTACACTGCTGGAGACTTTGGGCAGGTGAAGATAGGTAATCAAGGGGTAAGCAAGGTTGCTGGCATTGGAGATATATGGGTAGAAACTAATATTGGATGCAAGCTGCACTTGAAGAACGTCAGGCACATTCCTGACATGCGCCTCAGTTTGATTTCTGTACAGGTACTTGATAAAGAAGGCTACCATAACTTCTTTGGTGATGGCAAATGGAAGTGCACCAAGGGGAATTTGGTTGTAGCAAAAGGAGTGAAGAAAAATACTCTTTATTGGACTTCCACAAAGATGACAACTCCTCAGGTGAATGCAATTGAGGATTGCTCTACAGAGCTATGGCATAAGCGGCTCGGTCACTTGAGTGAGAAGGGACTTGCTACTCTTGCAAGGAAAAATCTGCTTCTGGTGAAAGGTACATCTCTTAAAACTTGCTCTGATTGTATTGTTGGTAAACAACATAGAGTTTCTTTCCACTCTCACCCTCCTCATAGGAGGTCACATATCTTGGATTTAGTTCACACTGATGTTTGCTCTATGGGTGCTGAATCCCTTAGTGGTATCAGAGCCGATGGTTGGTGTAGCCATGGTTACGACTCCTTGTGTCGAAAGTCTTTCTAGCAGTGTGGCTAGGCGGCGGGTTCCGTTGGCAGCGAATGGCGGTGCAAGGTGGATAGCTTCCGCAGACGGGAGGACCATGGGTGATGTGGTTGAGGGACTCACACTTGAGGGGAAGATTGTTGGAATCAAGTGTTGGAGTCAAGTCCCACATCGGAGGAGTCAAGGTGAGAGGGAGAGTTTATAAGGAGATGGACCCATAAACCTAATGCCTTAAGGTTTTGGGTTAAGATGTGGCGTCGAGATCTCTTGTTATCTTGCTCCTCGGCCCATGGGCTCCCCTTTCTCCCCCAACAATAAGGTGGTACCAGAGCAAAGGGTGAGAAATTGAAAGAGATAGCAAATTATCCAAGAGTTAGAGTTGTTTTTTTCTTAAAGTTAACAAGAAAACATGACAAAAAGAAAAGTGTAAGTTAATTAACCGTGCCTACATGGTCATGCTTTCCTGGAAGAAACCGTAACACACTAACGCCTCGTCACAAAAAAACTGTATATTCGGCCCCTGTCTCTGTGTCTGACATGTACATTACTGGAATTGGATTTGAAAAACCGCTCCTATTCTATTCTATATATCAATTTTGGTAATAGAATAACATTTTATTATCAATGTATATAAAATTATATATCCTACAGTTTCAATCCAACGGATCTTGTTGTTGTTGATGTGTGTGTGGATCCTCGGATCGTGATCTTCTACCACATCACCATTTTGGGGAATTAATTTTCTGCGGCAGATACAGAATTACAGATCTCTTCAAGTTCAAGTCACTGCTGCTGGTGTCATTGGATTTCAGTGTTCAATTTTTGATTATCCTCCCTCTCCCTTTTCTTTTACCAGGTAACTGCAATTTCACTTACTCTGTAATCCTAACTGCTGTTGTTATTTTGGATCAGTGTTGGATCCAAGTTTGATACTTGGGTATCTGAGCATTATTCATCATCATGCTCATTTGTTTAGTTCCATAGTTGCATTTGTAATCATCAATCATATGTTGATAACATTAGCTTAGAGCTTTCAGTTTGGTCTCTAATTTAGTAATTCTCAATTAGTTTGAAGCTTTGATTGTTTCATTTCCTCCCTCATTGATGCAAGTTTGCTATAAATCTTTCTCTAACAAGGAGAAGATCAGATTATAAAACAAAATTGCTCTACATTGTTGTTGTTGATTATTGATTAATGTCCATGACTTTGAAAACAGTTTTTTTTTCCACATTTAACTTTTAACTCTCACCCCACAAAAAAAATGAACTAGAAACTTCTGAATTATGATGATTGTGTTGTGTACATTACTCTCATTGCAGAAGACAAATTAGATTACAAAGCAGAATTGCTCTTATTATTGTTGTTATTTAATGTCCATGACTTTGAAAACAGGCTTTTTATATTATCATATTTTATGATGATTGTGTTGTCTTGACTGATGAATAAACTTATGACATAACATGACAGGACCACTGTTTTGACATCTTACTCCCATCCTTCTTCTTCAAGTGAGTAAGTTGTCATTCCACCCATGGCTACCTGATTATGAACTATTTTGTCTTAAAGACTAATCTCTATTTTTTTCCTTTGGGTAGTGGAAAAGATTAATTTCATGTTTGGAAATCCTTCTGTAATTGATTTTGTAGTCAAAATCAATTTTGGGGAAAGCTTTTATGAATAGCTTCTAGGTGCCGGAATTGATTGTAATGAAAAATAAGCTCATCCAAACATGCTATAAATTGTTGGTACGGCTATAAGGGTAGCAACCTAAATATTTATATAAACACCAGAAGAATGGTTAAATTGAACTTGTTCAGTTTAAGGATATACTTTGTTCCTTGTGGTCTTTGATGTGTTTATTATTCATTACTAGGCTTCATTTCGTTGTTCCTATATAACTTGCAGCTCGGTGTGAATGATGGATCTGATCATCCTTTCGCCTGCAGATGGGCTTGAAGTGGTCCACCAAAATGGTGTTCATGATGAACCTTCTAATTATGGGGAGGATTGTGTTGTTTCAAATGACGTAGACTCCAGTGCTACTGAAACTTCAGAAACCGTTTCTCCAAATGGAAATGTTGAAGAAAATTTCAACCAGTCAGACAGCGCTGCACCTGGTAACTCATCTATAGCGGAAATTGAAGGATCAAATAGCAACATGGATAGCAAAAATATGACAATTGCTTTGGTTAGACAACCTTTTCCTCTTTGAGTTGGTTTCAATGAGTCTGTTATATTATTTGGATCTAAAATACTTTCTCAATTATAGGAAGAAGTGAAAATAACAGATCAAACAGAACAACCAAGAGCACCAAAGGGTCTGGTCAAGAATAAGAATGCGAAGGCGCCAAGTTCTAGTGGAGTTCATGCAAGTTTGACGAAAAGGAGCAAAAATGGAAAAGATAAACAGCCATCATCTGCGGTTTCAAATGTTACATTGGCCTTAGACTCTCGCCCAAGACAGTCTATTAAAGGTAGACCATTCAACGACCGGCAATCTGAAATGGCCAAGGTGTAATCTGTTATTACCTTTGCATGCTTTCACATAATTCATAATTGTGCTTCTTTTGTTCCTTCTTTTGTTATTTTTAATTCTGTTTTGAGTTATAAAAATTGTAGTTTGGCATTCCCTGATAGCTTTTGCAATCTTTTCAGCACTCTTCAACGTCTGATGGAGCATCTTCTGAAGTTACAACGTATGTAATGCTTGCATTTGTATATCAGTGTGTCATCGTAAATATGATAAATATAATTCATGTTTGTAATTATCTAACTGGGGCATTGTTATTTATTGGATATAGGGCGAAGAAAAAACCAAAATCATTGAATAAAGGACCCATTGATAAAGTTCAAAGAGAAGCAGAATCTTCTTCGTATCCTTTCCTTTTGGGTTTATTTATTCCTCTCAGTGGAAATGTGGAACTACTGAAGATTTCTTGATTATGTAAACATATTATTAAGTTTGATTGCTGTGTTTTATTATGGTTTATCCTTAGTTCATTTGAAGTGGGGACACAGAAGATGCCAAACCTCGTAGGCTGGGGACGCTTCCAGATTATGGTTTCAGTTTTAAGTGTGGTGAACGAGCTGAGAGAAGAAAAGAGGTAATTAGTTTAGTGCATTTACACACATACTGTGTCATTGCCCTTACTTCTCTGAGTTAACTTGTAGTTGAATAAAAAGAATGAATGGTTGTTTTGGTGAGCAGTTCTACACTAAGCTTGAGGAAAAGATTCAGGCAAAGGAGGCGGAGAAGACAAACATGCAAGCCAAAAGCAAGGTGAGAATATTTGATAAATGGGCTGAAATGTAAATTGTAGTGTTTTCCTTTAAATCACATTTGTCTTTCATGTCTTTTGTAGGAGACCCAAGAAGCTGAGATTAAGATGCTTAGGAAGAGTCTAACGTTTAAAGCAACTCCGATGCCTACTTTCTACCAGGAGCCTCCACCCACTAAGGTGGAGCTAAAGAAGGTAAATTCACCTACCTTCACGGATGTGTGTCTGTGTGTTTGGAAACTCGTCTGAAAACCACAGTGAAGCTAAAATCATGGTGGACATAAGCAAAAGCTAAGGGAAGTTGGTTCTGTCACCATGATTTTGGCTTCAACGTGATTTTCAAATGAGTCTCCAAACATGCCTAAGATAATCTTCTGTCTGCACTGATTATACTCAGTAGATTTTTTTCAGCTATGAAGCCATATGTAATGTACGTGATGTTTGTATGCATGTGTTTCCCATGTGAATGCACAAGCACACATGCAAACATACTCACATGTTTTACGGGGCTTGAGAGAGATAAAGCAAACAACAATATTTCTGCTCTCAATCTTTGAATACACTGTCATTACAAAGCATTTGATCTTCACTTGTGATACATTGATTCAATTACAAGTCACCCCTGTATGTGTGATCTTTCATTCTAATACATAAGTTCTAGATGTGCTGGATGATGTTAGCTCATTATAGAGATTCGAATATTCGATATATAGTTATGGCTTTGCTACTAAAATTATATTATATTAAAGCATTGCATACCCTGGGTAGCTTTTGTGGTATGGTTCTCCTAGGGTTCTTATCAAGTTACAACAGTCAGATGAAGTTTTCTATTAGGTCCTTACTAAATACTAATAATTGAATTTTAGTGGATGCCTTTAGAAGCTTTTTTAGAACTCCAATTAACTATATGACCAAAGGAGCAATTTGACCTTTTGATAATGCAAGTTTTGTCTTATGATTTGGAAAATTAAAGTTATTTTGCTTTTGGACAATCTAATGCAGATACCAATTACAAGACCAAAATCTCCCAAGCTTGGTCGTAAGAAGAGTTCGGCGACTTCAGAATCAGATGGAAACACTAGCAGCAGTTCTCAACAAGGTCGTTTAAGTCTTGATGAGAAAGTGTTGCAGAGTAACCTTAGTAAAGGAGTAACTCCTGTTCATCATAAGAAACCACAACGAAGATCTCTACCTCCTCGGTTGGCTTGTGCAAAGACCAGTTCATCCAACTCAACAGCTTCACCTACTTCATCCAAGGCAGTCCATGATGCAACAAAGAAAGATATCAGCTTCTCCGATGCTACAGGGGAAGAGAAAATTGAGATCACTCCGCCGTGTGTAGCGAGACGAGTGACGCTCTACCACTGAATGTGGTTCCCTCTGATGAGACAAGTGCAGCATCATCTAATGTGAATGGTGATATAGCAGTTCACCAATAACAGCGGACCATTCAGCTAAAAGCAGGTTACTTTTGGAGAATATGATTCATCCGGTGAATATCATTGAAGCTTATGATTCAGATTAGTTGAAGCATTATGGTTGTCATCTTGTCTTGTTCAAACAGCATTGTTTCTTTATTACTCCCATGCTTGCTGGTTTGGTCCTCATCATTCTCTTTTTTGCTTGCACCAATGTAAATGTAACTATTTGCCAGTTTATTCTAGTTGGTGTTATTTTGGTATGCAGCACAATAGCACATGTCTATTAAGTGGATATTTTGAGGAAAATTTTGACCAAGTTTGCCATGAAATGGCTCAAGTGCTTCTTATTCAGACCAACAATTTGACTTTGTCGCATGTAGAAGCTGTTTGTGTTTTGGACAATCTTCTAGCTGAATCAGATGGATCAAGTTCTGCTGCTTTGATTTAGAGTCCATTTGTTTTGTTTTATTGTTAGAATGTATGAAAATGAAAAAATAACAGCTCTCGGTCAATTTCTTTTGTAATTATATAAGAATCAATTTCCGATCAAGGACCGTATATGGCTATAACACATAGAAAACTTATGTAACTATAACATACTTGAATATTTTTTTAATAAATATTGGATATCATTATTGTATTATGCATTATCATATATAATATAATACAACTTTATACAATACAATATTTCGTGGGTTCTCTAAATTCCCCAAGATTTTTCTTAGGTAAAATGGCCCTAGTGACACATGTTTGGCTGTTATTAGATCACTTAAAGACTTGGACAATTTTACCTAATATATACCTTGAGTAATTTAAACACTATTTTATAGAATTGTCCGGAATTCTACATTATTTTAATGACTACCTGTATACAAATTATAAGGAATATTTGACTGGGTGCTTTTTTGTAAGATAAATGAAGTTCTCTTGATGTCTCAAAGGGATAGCAGTTTTGGTATGAGTAGGTGTCTTTTTGTGAAACAAAATTTCTCCATAGCTGTCTCAAAGGTAACAGTTTTGGTTGGATGTGATGTTATTTCAAGATAATAAGAGTATCAGATTCTAGATGAGACGTGCGTAGGTGTCTCAAAGGTAACAGTTTTGGTTGAATGTGATGTTATTTCAAGATAACAAGAGTATCAGATTCTAGATGAGACGTGCATAGGTGTGAAATTAATTAGGTACTCTCTCCGGTCCTATTTATAAGCAACAAAAAAAAATCACATAGTTTAAGAAACGTAGTTAAAGTAGATAAAATGCATTAAATTTGTCTTAAATTAAAATGAACTTCCAAAATTACCCTTTGTTATTAGTGTTGGAAAGTGGAAAAGAGAGAAAATAATTAATGAGACACATTTTACAAGTTAGAATTAATAAGGGCATCATTGGAAAAAATTAATTAATGTAGCTCAAACTTTCATTTGGTTCTTATAAAAAGGACCAAGATTTTTCTTCTCTTTCATGCTTATAAATAGGACCGGAGGGAGTATTTGAAGGATTCATGTTGAGGTCTACGTTCAATGAGAATATTAAATATAAGGATGAGATTTAAAGTGAAGTTTGCAAACTTACGTATGTGGCAATTAAGTTGGTTGTTCTCTACTCCCTTCCCCTTCGTTCCTGATCTTTTGTTGTTTAAGGTTATGCACATTGTTTAAGAGTGCAATCATTGATATATTTGTTGACATAAGCACCCCTATTTAATGTTCTCTTATAGTGAAGAGAGAGAATTATAGTTATTGGTTAAGAAATTTGTTATGATTTTGATTGGTGAAAATAAGAGGTGGTAGGTGAGAGGTATAGTATTAAATGAGGGTATATATAGAATAAATTGAGAAAAAATGCATTGGATTTGTAAAACAACAAAAATTTTGGAATTTAGGCCAAAAGTTAAAACAACAAAAGATTAGGAACGGAGGGAGTATTATTCTTAAAAATGATTGATGATGTGTCAGTTTTATATCACATGGCCAAATTTATTTATTTTTGCTACATCGAAAAATTCACATGGCCAAATTTATGAAACAATACTTCAGGATTCGATCCATAGTGCTTAATTACAACTTCAAAATTATTCATATTGTTCAAGCAAGGAGTATTTGAGTGGGTATTTTTTTTTTGAAATAAATGAAGTTTGTCTTCTTAATGATTTTAGAAAAAAGCAAATCCTGGTTCAAAGGATGTTAAAAGAGTTGGCAAAGGGGTTGGGGAAATGTGGAGGGCTATGACTGATGAAGAGAAGAAGCCTTATTTGGATAGAGTTGCTGAGCTCAAGGAAGAATATGAGAAGTCTATGGCAAATTAATGCTGCTGAAGATGAGGATAAACAGGAAGTTGATAAGTCTGATAAGGAAGCTGATAAGGCAGCTGCTCCAACCGACATTGAAGAGCTAACAGATGAGTAGTGGTGGCATTTTGCCATGCTTAAATCTGATTAGTATGTGGAAACGAGCCATTTAACATAGCCTAGGATCAGTGTTATCAGACTCGGACCGGTGATCGACTCGGTCGAGACACTGGGTCAATGGTTCAACCACTGGGTCATTGGTTCGATTGCTTGACTCGGTTTATATTAAAAAATTATAATAATTTAAAATATAACCTTATTATATCATATATATAAAATAATATGCATTCTTCTTAACAAGAAGCAAAATGGTGTTGTGGCAATTTGGATTAGCTTTCCTCCTCTAGGTCCTGTGTTCAAGTCCTAGCTATGACAATTTTTTTAAATAACTCTCAATTGAATATCATTTGACCAAATAATTAACATTGAATGTAAATTAATTACAGTTTGAACATTAAAAACAATTTTGACAAAAAAAAGGCAAAAACAGAAGAAAAAAAAAACGGACCGGTCCATTAAAACTGGCCGAGTCACCGGTTTATTCCCTGAACCGGCCGGTCCAAACCGGTTCATACCGATTGAATTGCATGACCGATCCATTTAATGGCTCGGACCGGTCAAGGGTCCGGTTTCCGGTTCAACCGGTTGAACCGGCCGGTCCGTCCGAATTTTATAACACTGCCTAGGATTGTAAAATTTGGAACATGGTTTGATTGGATGTTACAAATGGCTTTAGAATCCGTGCGTCTCATCCTTTTGTATTTCCTTGTTAAATTCTAGTTACATTATTTTCTGAAAATGAAGTTCTCTTGGTGTCTCAAAGATTGAGGTGCCTTTTTTACATCACTTTTGGCTTGATTGGATGCCTTTTTTGTAAAATAAAATTTCTCTCTAGGTATCTCAAAGGTAGCAGTCTTAGTTGGGTGCGATGTTATTTCAAGATAATAAGAGTATCAGATTCTAAATGAGGCATGCATAGGTGTAGAATTAATTAGATATTTAAGAATCCATGTTAAGACCTACGTTCAATGGAAATATTAAAGGTGATGATGAGATTTAAAGTTAGGTTTGCAAACTTACATGTGTGACAATTAAGTTGGTTGTTCTCTATTTTTCCTAAAAATAATTGATGATGTGTCACTTTTATATCACATGGACAAATTTATTGTTTCATAAATTGACCATTTTTAACAATCGAGTAACTCATTACCTCTCATCAAATTATATTTAATAATCGTGTGTTTTTTAATTTTCAATTTTGAACTCAAGTATAAATGATGTGATAATTGAAATTTTTAATTAAATTATGTATAAAACTAATTTTATCGATATTTGTACAAAAAAAAATCATTTGTTGATTTGTTTTGTATTTTGAAAGTGATTTGTTTTGGATGGTAAAAATAAAAATAAAAAATTGGACCGTTGAGGTGGAAGCTTCGCGCATTCATTCCCTGAGTTATAAAAGAGAAACCCGCGTCATCTCATTCATTCATTGATTCACTGAGAAAGAAAAAGAGAGAAAGTGCGGTTTTTGAATTCAATACCAAAAAGAAAGAAAGAAAGTGAGTTCCGATCGGAGAAAGTGCAGTGCAGTGAAAGAAAGAAAGAGTGATCATTCATGGCTTCACCCAACATCATCGTTCCGACCAAAGGTACTACATTTCTTTTCTAGTTTTCCTGTTCTGATGAATCATTTTGTCTCTCTGTCTTGTCTGTTCCATTTTGCTTTCCAATTTTCTCCAAAGTTTGAATCTTTATCAATAACATTCAATATCAAAGATTCAATTTTTGTTATTCAATGTCTAAATCACACCAAAGTTTCAATTTTTCCCCAATCACCCACCACCAAAGTTAGGGTTTTTCTTTACTTTTCTTCCGATTCGGTAATTTCTAATTCTATTATAATGGGTTTTTCTAACAGAGGAAAGGAACCGGATAATACTTGGTGATATTGGAAACGGAAGAACCCTAAGAGAAGTTGATATCAACACCAATTTCTGTCACCAACCACTTGCCACTCAAAAGAAACCGAATGAGCAAATTGTTGACAATATTGATGCTGCTGATGTTCACAATGAGCTTGCTGCTGTGGAATATATTCAAGACATATACAAGTTCTATAAGACGGTTGAGGTATCTATCTATCTATCTATCTATATCTCAATGGTTATTTATGATGTTGTATTAATCTAGTGTTATGACTGATGATGTAAATAATAATGCAGAATGAGAGCCGTCCCGATGCCACCTACATGGACTCACAACCTGAGATAACTCAGACAATGAGAGCTATGCTTGTTGATTGGGTGATTGAAGTTCATGTTCACATGACCAGGTTTCATTTTTCAATTGAAACCCTCTACCTCACCATTAACATAGTTGATCGTTTCCTATCACTCGTGACTGTGCCAAAGAGGAAATTGCAATTGGTTGGCATCACTGCCATGCTCATGGCATCCAAGTATGAAAACAACTCCCTGGCCCCTGAGGTTGACTACTTCGCCTTCCTCTCGGATCGAACTTATTCTCCTGAACAGATACTTAGCATGGAGAAAATCATACTCAGAATACTGGAATGGGACTTGAGTGTGCCTACACCATTTGTTTTCCTAGTTCACTTTATCAAGGCCTCCTCAATTCGAGATCCGGATGAGGCAGTAGAAAACATGGCACATTTTCTTTGTGAGCTGGGAATGATGCATTATGCTACCTTGCAGTACTGTCCATCAATGATTGCTGCCTCAGCAGTGTTTGCAGCTAGATGCACTCTCAACAAGAGCCCTTCTTGGAATCACACACTTGAGATGCACACTGGTTACTCACAACAAGAACTTATGGATTGTGCTACACTCTTGGTGAGCTTCCATTGCAGGGCTAGGAATGGAAAGCATAAGGCTGCGTTGTACAACAAGTACTCTGATCCTAAGAGAGGAGCTGTTGTAATGCTTCCACCAGCTCAAATCTAGTTTCTTTGGAGTTTGATGATGTTGGATATTATTATTAAGATTTAGTTTAGAAATAGAGATATGGTTCAAATATAGTTTCTATTATAGATTAGTATCTTTTAGATTTAGATAGATATAGTTTTGATATCTTTTTACATCTATATATATTGTACAAGTTTATCAATGAAATACATATTAGAAATCTACTGTGTTGCTGTGTTTACTGTTTTTTATTGTTCATTTCAGAATGCCTTTATTTTTTTGGAGCAACAAACCTTGGCCCAGTTTAATGCCTTTATTTCCAATATCATGTATGCAGTTTGATTTCAATTAGATTTGACCTTAGTTTCATTTGAATCAGACTAACCATGCTTTCCTATCTAATCTCTTCTATCATCTCATGGTACGATTCGTTGAGTGAAGGTAAATAAAACCGCATCATACACGGCAATCTTGGTTCTCTCACTAAATTTTTTCTTAAATTTCAAATTCTTGCCGTCAATCATGATTGATGATTTGGTTCTTTTGGTCAAAACCCCAAATTTCTCCCTCAATACGCAAATCTTCGTGGATTATGGACCTGTTTTTCCTGTTTCCCTTAATGTGTGACTAAAGCTATTATATCCATGACGTTGGATCCAGGTATGTTGGTCCATAACTCTTCCCTCAGCAGACGTACTCTTTGCCAATTTTTATGGGTTTCTTTTGATATTTGGGATAAATATATGGTTTTCTTCTGTCAGGATATGAATTTGATTTGTATGTGTTGTCAATTCATATGGACTATTGCTGAAAACGAGCAATGAGGCACTGTTGAAATGAGCTCCCTCATCTTCTGATATGTTGTTGTCTATAAATAGGCACTCCTTGCTAATATTTTCTCACATTCACCTATTTGCATTTGTGTTGACATATATCAGGAGTTCTTTGTGCGTTTGTTCTTGCATACCTTATCTTGATACTAATACCAATGTCTCATTCAGCTGGACCTAAAAGTCCATTAATAACTCTGTGGTGGGAGGGATACATGGAGGATTAATGTAAGAGTCATTTGAGTTAATATTCTTTTTATACTAGCCTTAATTATCAATTTTTATTTGGCTTTTCTTGCAGTTCCTTTCTTTAAAGCTTACAACTGCAAGTATCTATTATGAATTCAATTCGGAGACAAATGCTTTAGAAACAATGCAGGTACCTATCTAAAAATTCATTTTACTCCATCAAATCCCTAAATTTCATCTATAATCTCAACCTAAATCTTTTGCATTTGTTACTATTTTTGAGTTCAATCTACTTGCTTCCACTCAATCAGGCATCTCTCTATCTCAATCTGTTTGCATTTATTAGGCAGTTTTAAATCGACACAGCAAGCTACAGCCTCATTTTCATCAGTGATTTTCTCGCTCCAAATGTCGAACTTCACCGGCTACCATCTTCATCCTTTATCCAAGGCATGACTCTCTTTCCCTCTCGCTCTTTATGTGTTTCACATTTCAGCACTTTCTTCTTCCTCAATAATGATATACTCTTGATTGTCATCTTCTTTTTGCTTATATAATTAAAACAAACCTTTATTTTTTTCATATCTTATCTTTGATACATAACTGAAAAGTCATTTCCACTTGGTGCTGTAATGGCTTTGCCTCTGGCCTTGCAAACACCTGCCTCAAGCATAATAGGCTGCACTGCAGCTCTTGCTTAGACATATTCACAATAAAAGAGTTGGAATGTCCCTGCTTGCTGACAATCCACCTCATGCAGTGTTGGTTTCTACTAAATGGCTAAGATTGTTGGTGCCCCTTCATACTTAAAAAAAAAAACATTTCTTTAAAAAAGGCCAAGAACTATCCTCCTTCTCTTCTGTTTCTTTTCTCTTGTATAAAGCATTTCAAATATGTGAAAAAGGACTATTCCAACCTATTCTTTATTTTTTATACAGAAGTGATTAATCTACCAAGTAGTTGTACTTGCATTCTGTCACTAATTTTCTTGGTATTTTTTATTTGAAGTAATAATAAAAAGGATTTGCTTTTAACAGATAGCCACCCCTCTGCTACCACAGGATACTGAAAATTTTGAATGACAACGAACTATCAGTATAGTTAAACAATTTCAGGTTTGAAGGTTCAAAGGAAGAGAATTATAAGTATAAGGTGTCTCAGTGTAGCCTACTTTTTGATCTGAAACTGTAATTTACAGAGAGCCTTGGCCTTTGAACTTTGGATTCAGTTCCACTTAGTCAGCTTCCATTCGTGTTGTATTTATTTTGGTTGTTTTGAGGTTTGGACCTTAAGAATGATAGATTTATCTCTTTGGATTATACTGACTAATCTTTCTCTTTGGTATGGCCCTACCCTATCTAGCTATGTGAATTGAAAATCCTAATCTTATAGCTGTCCAATCTTTGGATTTGGCCAGTATCTTCTACTTCCTTAATACCGAGTACACTTTTTATTGTTTATAGATAAGGTTCCAAAAACACCTCATGTACTTTGTTATTCAAATATTCTAGCATTATAACATCTATTGTATTGATCTTCGGTCGATTTTGAGATCTTTGAGTTATACTATAACCGCACCCTACTACACTTTTTCAGTGAATTTCGTTTGAACACATACTTCGCTTTAGATGTAGTCATTGGCTTATATATAGATGTGCTGTTGTCTTGATGCTCAACATTTTTTACTCGAATCAGTTTCTATGTTTAGTTGTATTTGTATTTGTATGTGCTCTGCGTTATCCTAGATTCAATGTTACACACTTACACTTGCAAGTTGAGCTTTTATTTCAATGATTGTATTTGCTCTGCATTCTCTGGTTTGTTTTTATTTCAATGGTTATATTTATAAATTTAGTGTCATATTTGAAATTGTATTTAAAAATGAATTAGGAAGAATAGCAGAAGGAAGTGTTTTTTCATGGTGAACATAGAACTAGATGTTTGGCATTCTACTAGGATTTCCTTATGTTCAATTTACTTTCCTCTGTACATTCTTAGACTTAATAAATTCAGTCAGGATTATTTTCATGGAAGTTTTTGGTTAGAAGACAACCTATGATTTTTCCTAAGCTTCTGGATAAATGCTCATACTTTTTAGTTCATTTTTTACTTCTTTATCTATTATTCTCTCTAAGGGAACTACTTTTGAGTCTGCATATTTTGTGGTTAACCATTCTTTGAATTCTAAACTGATATTTATCTTTCAAGGTTTGTCTCGCCATTGAAACTTTTCACCCATAGGCTGTTGATACACTTGATTATATTTTGAAGATCACACAAGATATTGATTGATGTTGAACTTGGTTGATGACGGTTGGGACCACTCAGAAAACAATGAGTGTGTTTTCTATCTTCTAGATAAGTTTTTAGCTTCCAGAGATCCTAATCCTCTTTCATCCTGTTTCGTTAATTCATTGAAAAAGTTGATGACGGTTGATTTATATTTTGCAGTCAACATATTGATGCACCTACCGATCATTGGGAGGTTCTTTGTGCTGCCACAAATGAGCAGAGAGTGGGCAGTTACCAGTTGCGTTAGTTTTCTTGGCGCTAATGCGGAGGACGTGTTGGTTGAGATCAACCAAAACAGGGGTTTTCACTTGAGGTTCAGTTGGATTGGTACCTGTTATGATGAGGCCATCGCAGGTTTGTTTCTTCTGACCTTATCATCAATATCTGCATTAATATATACATTAATTCCAATTTGAACTTTTCTTAATTACAGAGAAGCGCTGGGATCGTGCGGTTAGGTACTACCTTCTTCATCTTGTTGGCGTGATGTTCGTCAGCATTGTGTACATTTCCTTATTCAAGGACCTACACGTGGTTGGAACGTGAGCTTGGAGGGCCATGGCGCTGACATGTTTATATGATCAGCTTGCTGAGCCAGTTTCCGAAGATAAGGCAGTTCAGCTGCTACGCTTCACTCCTTTAGACTTGGATTTATGAGCACTTTCCGAGTAATCTTATTTTTAGAAGGCGGCTGATTACATTGAGGCCAAGCCCATAGAAGCGCGGTGAAGGTATATGAGGACGGGGAATGAGCAAGTGCATAAGAGGCGAGAGAGCCTGGATGACATGGACGTGGACGCCGTAGTGTTGAGCGCGTACGATGATAATAAGGAGAATCGATTGTGGCAGGATGTGTCCCTCTACTAAGGGTACATTATAGCATGACATATGTCGTGTCCTTGTCTACCAAAGAGAGCTCTCCACCAGTTTGGGTACGTCTAGACGATCCCCCGTGCCCCCCCCCCCGGATGTGTCCCTCTACTAAGGGTACATTATAGCATGACATATGTCGTGTCCTTGTCTACCAAAGAGAGCTCTCCACCAGTTTGGGTACGTCTAGACGATCCCCCGTGCCCCCCCCCCCCCCCCCCGGGCTGTTACAGATACACCAGCCACCGTAGAGAAGGTAGATGCTGCTTATGCCTCATTCCTCAATTGAGTCATCCACCTAAGGGCTTGGGTTACATTTCAAGAAGAGACAACACTAGAGTATATGGGTTGGTATTTCCAGGTATCACATCCCTTGCTAGTACCTGGTTCTGTGCATCTTATTGTTGCTGGTGTGGGAAGTTAAATGTCATTATGTTTGTCAACAAGTATGCTTTTACTTTTATTATTGACTAACATCAAAATCACGTTCTTTTCTTGGTAACCTACAACAGATGGAGAATTTTTTAGAGACACTTGATGCACCTCCAATTGGACGACCTAGCCAAACATCAATGTAAGGCTTTGGAGATCGCTAGGTAGGGGATAATGTCCACTTTGGTGTATCAGCGGACGAATAGGGGACAAGACAGCTCCACATCTACCATTTCTTAGTTATTTCATATATTTTTTTATGTATATGTAATTGGATGAACTTCTCTCGTATGAATTTTGCTGGATTTTGGATATGCGTTTGTGGTCGGCGATTGATTATGGACTTGGATGAATTTATGTATATGAATTTGTACATGCTAATGATTGATGTATTTTGCTAGATTTTGCTGGCTTTGGATGTGTTTAGGTAGGATTCATCCGGAGTTTTAAAACCCAGAATGCATTAGTGTTTTTAAATTTCAGGATCTAAATCTCGGAATGTAAAATATAAATTCCCTTGTAAGTTCTCATAACACAATTCAGAACAAAATCATTTCAGATTTATAAGTTCCCAGACGTGTTGTGATTTATGTTCTGGGAATAACAAATCCCATAATGTCAAAGGTGGAAATATGTTGCAGGTTTTAATTACTGAAATGAAAAGCCCAAATTTTTTTTCCGGGTCTTATTTCTCACGAGAGTAAACTTAAAACACATTCTGGGATTTAAGATTTCAGAAAATAACATAAAGGGGGTTAGCATGATCTTTTACCACCTTAAAGTGGGTTATGGGAGTGTCAAATTGAACCACCATCAGCAATATCTAATTAAGGTAGATCAAGCCCGTCAACTGATCCACTTATTCTATTGTAGAAATGTGGCTTCTTAAAAAAATATGTGGCTTCATAATATTTAAAAATAAAAATTTAAAATTTCAACTAAAATTGTCTTAGAGAACTTATGAGATACTTCCTCCGTTCATAATTGTAAATGACATATTTAGGGCCTGTTTGGTTTGAGAAAACATTTTCTGTTTTCATTTTCTATTTTTATTTTTTGAAAATAGTTTTCATTTTCCAAATTTCCAAATTTTGAAATCATGTTTGGTTTGATTTCCTATTTTCTATTTCTAAAATTGGTTTAACCATTTTTAATAAATATCATTTTAAATAATGTAAAATCAATTTTTAAATAATACATAATATTGTTAATATATCTATACGATATTAATTTAAAAAACAAATATAACTATAAATTAATATCTATACGATATTAATTTATTTTATAATGCAAGTCTTATTATATTCACTCAAATGGTTTTTTTACAAACATATCCATACAAATATATATCTTATTATATACAATTAAATTATTATATATTTATGCTTTACAATTCCGATTGTTTACGACTTTATTGTGAATATCATATACAAAAATAATATATATATATATATATATATATATATATATCTTATATATAAACATGTTAAAAATCCTCATGCTTTTATTTATACTGTTGATGCTTAGAAAATTTCGATGGTCCCATGATTTGCTTTTTCTTTTTCACTGTTGCACGTTTCTTTGTGCATAAAAAATTATAAAATTGCACGGCTATGTATGCTCCATAGAGTTGAACCCGCGACGAGAGTGTAGTTAGAATGAAAAAAACAGCAGCTTTAGCTAAAAGTTTAATTATTTACCCTTATGCCACCGCGTTTTCAAATCAAGAAAATGGAGAAAACGATGATTTTTTATTTTCACAATCCAGCCCATTTTAGAAAATATTTTCTTTGAAAATGTTTTCAAAAATCAAACTAAACATGTTTTCTACATTATTTTCTGTTTTCTTTGAAAATCAAAATAGAAAATGGGCAAACCAAACAGGAATTATGTTTCTTTATATATGATCCTTATTAAATTCCTGATACTTTTTCATAAACTTTTGTAATTTTGAAATTATGACTACAACAGGAATTAATTATTTTTAACACTATTCAATACATTAATTAAGAATAAATATGGATTGAACAAAACAAAATTTAGATGAGACGGTCATCGTCTCCAACTAACAGATAGGCATGGTGTGGTGATAAGCCTAAAAACAAAATAAGAGCACAGCCTGAAATCAATCAGGGCCGTGTAAACAGTAAAGAAAATAAGGCACATGCTCAAGGCCCCCAAATTTTTGAATTTTTTTAAAAAATTGTTATATAATTTGAAGGAACTGCATGCCCAATTCATATTTACATACATACTTGATAAATGATCAGCTTAGCACTGTGTAAAAAAATCTTGTATTAATCTTGAAATTTTTGTAAGGTTTAATTTATTTTTAGAATTGAAAGTACTAGGAGAAGTATTAATAAAAGAAATTAACATTTCGGTAGAAATATTGAGTTATATTACAACTTTAGATTATTTTCCAAATGTATGTATTACCTATAGAATTGTATTGACAATCCATGTAACGATCATTACTTTTGAAAGATAGTTTTTAAAATTAAAATTGCTTGAATCCTACCTAAGGTCAACAATGTTATAAGATAGATTGAATGAGTTAGTTATTTTATTTATTGAAAGAGAAATGTTAGAATCATTTGATTGTATAACTCCGAAAAATGATTTTTCCGCTAAAAAACTAGAAGATTAATATAAAAAATTGAGAATTTATATGATATATTAAGTATTTTTAAGTATTTTTTCACCCAGAGGAGCAAAGCTCATTTTCCTTTTAGGGTAAAGCGGCGCATAAAAAAGGGCTGGCCCGTCAAAAGCACCAAGTAACTTCATCCAAAAGAAGAAAATGAATTATTAGCATTGAAGCTGAGGGGCTGAAAAGTACGGTAGTCTACGTTAGTAGTGATTTGCCTGTCGGAGGTCTCTTTCCAAACATATTTGTACATAATTAAAAACGGATATATAGTAGTTAATTGATGATACATTGATTTGTGCGGTATGCTTTTCCATCGTCCCGCTTCAGCCTCTCCTTTGAGGCTTTTCATCAAGTCGTTTTCAGTGAATGTCCTTGTTCGATAGGCTACCAACTTAAGAGTTTTAAAATTGAAAAACTACAAATTCATGGTCTGAAATGCAACGCATCTATCCAACTTTTTGTTCTTGTATACATAGAACTTGCTTGTGGCATTTATTTTAAATCTAACTTTCTCACATTCATTTGCATAGCCGTTGTCTTTTATTTCTAACCCGATCTGAAAGAATCAGCAATGAAGCATCCTTTGACATGAGAATTAGAGGGCTGAGAGGAGTAAATTTGTCTGGGAACAGAAAATAGGAAATAAACAAATACTCTAGGTCTCTCTCTTTCAGAATAATTGTTCACTTAAAGAAAAATTTGTTTCATGTGCCCACTTAGAATTCTAAGAAAACACTAATTGATGTTTTTCCATATAATGCCTAGATGAGAACAATAAATAAGGAAAAATAAAAATACTTTTCAAAGAGTAAACTAGGAAAATAAATAATATGTTTCAAAAAATTAACAATATTAATTACATTTCTTAATACGTATGTTTATTCTATTTTCGTCTGTACAGTTATTTTAAAACAGATGGAGTAATTGCTAAGATTGGTTCATGTGTCAAGAGACTTAACCATGTCCATAGCAATAAAAATAGTTGTTTAAGAGAAAAAAGTTGACGAAAACCAGAAAGGTTAACTTCATTGGATACCTTTCTTTCTTTCTTTCTTTTTTTATATACAAATGTTAGTTGTTAGTATTGTAGTAAATTAGTCTCTGTCCCCGTAGGATAGCTCAAGTGGTAGGAGCGGGGGACATATGAGTTAGGTAGGGGAAGGTCCAGGGATCAATTCCTGGCGGGTGCAATTTATCTTTCCGATGTACCAAAAAAGATGTAAATTAGTCTCTCATCAAGGTTCGAACTCTGAACCCTTCATTCCTCAACTCATATATTCTCTAACTCTTACCACTTGAGCTAACCCTCGGGGACATATTTGCCACTAATGCTCCTCAATAGAGTTGTTCAATAAAATTAAGCTCAATTTCACTTCTAGTCTCAGATTTGACGATGTGTGAATTTAGTGCCTAACCTTTTAATTGTTGCAAATGAAGTTCCTTTTTCATTATTGTTATACATAAACTCTTTTCATTTTTCAAGAAAAAACTTCACAAATTGAATCAATTTAATCCTTGTAAACTAAACTTTATCTCCTACCAAAACTCAAAATATAAATTTTTACTAAAATTAAAATTTGAATTTTCCACCTCTTCCTACAAAATCCTTTTGAAATGGAACCATATATCAATTTATAATAAACTATAAAGTATTCAAAAAGAAAATGAAGATTTAATGATTTATGCATATAAAAATTGAGAAAATGACAAAATTTGCTTACTTTTGAAAGTAGAAGATTTTATTAGCTCAAAAAAATTAGGAGGTCCAAAATCACTCACGAGTCACGATCCAAATTAAGGGGACCAACAATTAAGCCATAAAATTATAAATGCTTCTCAAACCAAAAACACAGTGAGATATTTTCCCTGTGATCAAATCTCTATCGCATAACGATAATATTTGGCACAGCAACAATCCTGAAGATTACATAATGAGATAATATTCTCTATTCAATATCAATCACATTAGCAACAATTATCTTGCTGATTAGATGTATCAGATTATATGCTCTTCAAGAATCCATAACCAAAACCATCTATTTCCTTTCAAAATTAACAAGTGGCCCCAAGTGGGGCTTGCCTACCAGGCTGAACTCACTGTTTCTGTCTCATAGAAGTGCTAGAAACGTGTAGGGAAGCTTCGTGTGTTGGGTGTGCCAGAATGATTGCTTTACATGACAATGCATGTGAAAGTGCATGTGCCCACTTTTATGTCTGACAATGTAGCAATCGAGCCATTGAACCTAAACCTTTGTTGTCAAGTTTTAAATGAGACAGATTCAAATTCCAAAAGCATCCAAATGTCCCAAGATTATGCAAAGTTAAGATAACGTCCACCATTCACAATTTATATAACACAGGTGAGTCAAGTGCATGTATAGAATTCACAATTTTCTCCGGATACACTTCACCGCAAGCAAAATACATATACAGCTCAAGACCAACAGCAATCCTATATTCCTATTTAATCTAGAGTCAGAATCAATTCTGGGTAAAGTTTTTGTGAGTAACTTCTTAGTACTAAAACTGATTATGAGAAAAATAAGTCAATCCAAAGTGCTAAAATTGATTCTGAGAGAAATAACTCAGATTCAAAAACGCTATTAGGAAAGCAACAGGTACACTGGAATGAAGAAGAATGAAATGAATTACATGCTCTATTGTTTGGATTGCACAAAAAGAGAATGGAATGACATAAAATCCAATGAAACCCATTTCATCATTTTAAATTTTTCTTGTTCCCCCAGTTTAGCAGAAGTAAGATGGAATTTTTAACTATTTATACAATTATCAAGTTACTCATTTGATCTTGGCCAAAAACATTTTTCTTCTGTTCAAACATCAACTCATGTTTTGACCAAAAAAAAACATCAACTCATGCAGAACCTCCACAACCCACCTCATGCATGTCACCATTAGCATGTTGTGGTTTGTTCATTTGTTACAATTACTCTAGGGCTCTACTGCATACTTGTTTTAATTTTCATTCCTATTGTTCCTCATTTGTTATAGTTTGTTCTATAGCTTCACCCCATGAGAAAAGTACTGCAAGCTTCCTTCACAGGGATAAAGATCACTAAATGAGAATGGGATAATTGTCAACATTTATTGGCAAAATGGTACAGTACAATCTAAGTATAGATATCAAAAGATTGGGAATAAGACTGCAAATTTTATTTCATTACTTCTCATAACATAACATTCAGTACAAAGGGCAGATATCAACAACAATACATAAGATACAAGTTGCAGGGACAAGTTCTGAAAAATTGAGGCCTGAAAAAACTAGGGCTTGGTATAAAAACAATCCTTCCCAAGAGGGAGAAGATTGTCATGGCAGAACTGTGTAACTTGCTGCCAGGACCAAAGCCCCTGAAAACAAGGCATCATAACTCTGAACTTCCAACTGCAACCAGCCTATAAAACCAGCACATAACTGGCACTGCCCTAAGAGTAAAACTGAGACCCAAACATCACGACAAGAACTGAGTTCAAAGACGTGACGTGACATATTTGGTAAACTATAGACAGACCTGGTACAGATAACTGTAAAAACATACACAGAAACTAGGACACATGGTGGCAAAACCGATACAAAGCGAACATAAAAAACATCAGATGCCAACACTAGTAAGAAAGATTCCCTACTCCAGAACCCGGCAGCTATGTTCTCCAAGATATACAGCCATTTAGTAGGTGGCAACTCAAACCAAGATGCCAAAAAAACTTTGAACAGATTCCCAATACAGGAAACTGCAAAAATAAAAGGTTAAATGACTGCATACTCTGGAAAAAGGGAGCCGAATCGCTGAATGATCAAGACCAGTAAATGGAGCCAAAAACTACTGTGTACCGCTAATCGTAATCGACGTTTGTGTTATAAACCTCCTGCAGGTTCTGATGCTGGCCTAAATTGCAGCAGAAAGAGGATATTTCCCGCTCATGAGAGAATGTCACACCTCCAGAGAAATTCCACAAGCATGTCAACCGTGCTGCTGCTGATTGCATTGCAATGCTGGATATTAAGTCCCAAAAGGGTGTGGCCCAATTTTCTCAAAGACGGCAAGCTCCTGTCCGAAACCAAAGTGCAACCTGACAGAGAAAGAATCTGCAAATTCAACTGTTCTGCATGTGCTAAGGCTGCTATCCCAGCATCAGTGATTGCACAGTTGGAAACATCAAGATCACAAAGTAATTGGCAATGTTCTGCAATTGCCATCAAGCTAGCATCACTGACATTTTTACAACCGTCGACGTTCAAAACCTCAAGAGTCCAACCATGAAGATTAGCCAAGTATGAAACAATTTTGTCTGTAAGGTTTATGCAACCATGAAGATTAACTTTGATCAGACCAGCCTCACAACTCTCAACCAGTGGAAGTAACCCAGCATCTGTCACTTCCTTGAGTCCACTCAATTCAATTTGTTGAAGCTGAGGGCATAGCTTTCCCAGTACAGACAGGGTAGCATTGCCAAATTCGGGGCAGTGACGGATTGACAGTGACCGAAGTGATTCACAAGGAGATATGGGTGACAACACCAAGTTTTGATCTTTGATCCCATAGCAGCTTACCATAGAAATAGCCTTCAATTTTGCACCACAGTTAAAAAGGACACCAAAAAACCCAAATTGGGTAATTCTGTGGCACTCTTCTAACTGTAGGTTTTCAAGTGATGAAGCAGCCTTGGTGAATGAAATCAACCCATTGTCTGACAGAAAGGCACACTTGTGAAGGTGTACACTTTTCAGATTTGGACAACCTTTTCCTACAGCTTCAATCCCAACATCTGTTACACCTCTGCAGGATGCAATTGTAAGTGACTTGAGTTTGTGCAATCCATTACCATTACCCATAACCCAAAACCCCCTCTCACTGACATTTGGGAGGCAATTAAGGACAAGATCTGTAACTGCTTTACCATAATGCCCAATAACAGCTATGGAGAGATCAGAAACAGTCAGTGCCTGAAGCTTCACCTTTGACAGAACCAAAGAAGTTGAAGAAAACAGGCCAGCAATTCCCTGATCACCAACACCAGTGCAGTCCTTGATAGATATAGACCTTAGATTGGAGCAGCACTTCCCAATGGCTTGTAGACCTTCATTGCCAATTTTTGGACACAGTTCTATTGATAACTCAGTGAGATTCGGGCAGTTCTTTGCAACTGCAATTAAAGACTTATCAGAAATTGTAGGGCATTTGCAAAGGTCAAGCTTCTCTAGCTGTTGACAACTATTAGCAATCTCAATTAGGCCTTCATCACTAACAGTAGAAACATTCCATAAAGAAAGAGACTTTAAAGAAGGGCATCCACGAGCAACTGCTTTGAGACCTAGAGTAGTCACCCCACGACCTGAGTTGCTTCCACGGATTGAAAGCTTCCCCAATCCTCCTCGGGATGCAGTTCCAACTGCAATGGCAGCAAGTCTAATATCAGTTGCCTTCTTTCCTTCCAAGCTTCGAGAGAGGTATCCCTCACCTCCAAACTCTTCATCATCTTTTTCCTGTTTACTCTCATTCTCTAAGCTTGCATTTTTGTTGCTACAGATTTCAGTCTTGCAAATATTGCTTAGAAGCATAAGCCAGTGCTTGGAAACGCAAGCACATGCACTCCTATCTTCACCTGGCAACTTCCTGAAGATTTCAAACAGGCATTCATCTGGCAAAGTTTCAATAGATGTCTCCTGCTTCTGCTCCAACCATTCTCTGCTGAAAACAAATGGAGCACTGATTCGTGACCTTTTCCGAGCAGGAAAGTATACATCAACTGGAAGGCCATGAGACAGGAAGAAACTTGCTTCCTTGGGGTTTGTGTATATTGTCCCCCCAGGGCAAAAATCATCAGTTCCTGAGAACCCAAACAGATTACCAAAGTCAGTAAGGAACAAAGTGAGCATAGATAGGTATATTTAACCACTAATCGGAACAGGCATATCTATCCTATGTATGTAATATTTGAACAAATAACAGAAATCAAGATATGCCTAAGAACTCGATAAAATCCTCTGAAACAAACATGAGATTCAGATCAACTTAACAAGATCCAATTTCCAACAAGATCCAAAAATCTCAACATCATTTCATAATGAACTATCTCACCATCCCTTCAATAAACTTAGACTATGAATCTCTACAATTTACATATCTTTTATCATATCAAAACAATCAAAACCACTTGTGCCTGAAACCCAAATACACCTCAAACAAAACCAAATATATAAAACATCAGATCACCAGCAAAGGAAAAACAAAACTTCAACAATCCAGTTAGAAATTTCAAATCTTATTTCAACCACATGATGATCCATGACACAGAACAAAATAAGAAAGTTAACCGCAACCCAGAAAATTTTTCCAAAAAAAACTAACAGAGCAGAATCATTACCAAAGAATAACCTTTCCATGCAACACAAAATCATCATCTACCATAAAACTTGGAAAAAAAAAAATACCACACCCACAACCAATAAAGCTATGAATCGAATCAAACACACAACAATTCGATGAACTAACCAGAAAAGCCGAGGACTTTAGACATGGGCACAGCTGAAAAAACCTCGAGAGGCAAAATCTGCAGTGTTCTCGACGAAAGAACCCTCGAACGAGAGCAAAAAGAACGACGGTGGTGACTGCGATGGCGATGAGTGAGTTTTGAGGGCAATTATGCATGAGAGAGCTAGTGGAAGCTATGAAATTGCAGAAACCCTAAGGTAAGGGCAAAAAGAAGAGAGAGAGAAGAGAGAGAAGTGGAAGGTGGATGAAGAAGGAGAGAAGTTAAGGAATGGTTATTGTGAAAAGGGAAGGCATTTTATTGAAAGTTGCAGCAAGTGGGGAAATATTAATTGATTCCAGTACAATGAATTGTTTCCCATTTCACATGCAATGTATCTTGCATTGAAACTAGACAGACAGTGGGGTTTCTTTTCCTTTCTTTATTCCCACCAATTAAAACCACAACCAAGGTGGGGGTTTCTTTTTTATTTATTATTATTATTTTGTCATGAGAAATAATGATTTTCCTAATTCTGAAGAAAGTTGGAAGTTTCAGATAGACTGGTTGGAAAAGTCGTACAAAAGATTAAATATGCATATTTCGCTGCAATTCATGTGAAATCACGTATAATATCGCTCATTTCTCTTCATATTTCATTAAGGTAGCGATGAAGTACAAGTGTTAACACAACATTATTCTAATTTTCCCCAACTAGTTGTGAGTTCACTTTATCACAGTTACCCGTGGTGGATTTAGAAATTTCAATTTATGGATTAGACGGTAACTTATATAAATTTGTAACATTAAAAACATAAAATATTACTATCAAAAGTTTAAATATACATTTATTAGAACTTAAAAATTTGTAAGAACTAGTAAGGGAGGTGAAACATTTTACTTAGCTGATGTGGCAAATTGGTCGTTTAAAGGTGTTATCCAAGAAAGTGAGGTCAGGCGATGGCGCGTAGTGAAACAACCAAGGGTCTGAATTTGGACAAAATTTAAGGGAAGGTGCAAGGATCTTAATCCATGATAAAGATGTTTACAAGCTTCCAGAAGGTCTCTGCATGCTTGAAACACTAAGCAGGAACATCCTTCAAAATAGGGAAAGAAGTTATGTCTCAAGAACCAGCTGATGCAAGGAAGATCGACTTAAATTAAACTTCCAGACTGACCAAGAGAAGCAACCGTCAATACCACACGATTGTAAATGCTTGTAACTACTCGGGAGCGTGGGTCACAAGTGTTCGTTAACTTCCTAGGTTAGCCAAATTTTCATCTATATAAAGGAAGGGTAATGTGGACAAATCATAACTCATCAATCATTCAAACTACAAAAGCCTTTAAGTTTTCTTAGAGCATCTTCAATGAGGGTTGCTTAATCCAGTTGGAGCACTTAAGCAACGTTGCTTATTTTTTAGCACCATTGAAGCAACATGACATTGCAGTCTGGTTGCTTAAATTTAAGCAACGGTTGCTTATTCTCTTTCTTCTTACTTTTTGACTAAAAAATTATATTTTATCTTTCATTCATTAACTTGAATAGTGTCATGACCTTGAAATAATATAAATATATGAGGTATAGTGGGACTCAACCAAAAGTAAAATAAGCAACCATGGTTGGAGATAATTTCGGTTGAGTTGCTTAAATCTTGTGTGACAGTTTGGGCTCACAAGAATAGTGTTTAAGCAACCCAATTAGCAACCATGCATTGGAGATGCTTACAATCTTTTAGCCTTTTACCATTCCAACACTTTATTTATTCAGCTTTCTACCATTTACTTTCACCTGTTTTAAGCCCATATTTATACATTTTTGTCTTACTTTAGTTCAGCAGCCTTGTAATCGATACAGACTTCTCAATAGTGATCATTGTAAGACCCGCAATTAATTAAGGGGAATAAATTCGGTTAATTCATGATTTCATGTTATAATGCGCAGTAGCGTGATGTGTGATTATGTTTGCTGGATTTAATCCAATGAGAATAATATTTTGATTATTAAGATTGAAGTTATTTTCCCGCGCGATTCATTCTTAGCATCGCCAACGAATGTATTTACATCTCGAAAACAACATGTTGTCTAGAACGTTATTCATTCATCAAATTATTGATTGAGTGAAAATTAAATATTTTCCTTATCATTATAATAATTTATGCGTGACTTGATGAATTTTGACTATAATATATGAGATCGAAAACATTGAGAGATAGTGTTTTCGGCTTGTAAACAAATCATTTTAAAATCTAGGCAATTTTCCCTGCTGAACCTGGTGAACAAGATTGGTTTAGCACAAGGTTTTAGGGCTGCACCTTAATCATAAGAGTTAACCACTAAAGAACAACCATTTGAGTTACCATAAAAGTGACTTTATAGTACTTTCATGGTGAACTATGTTGATAGCATTCTATAGTATATTAGTATTATATCACATCTTCAGATTTATGAAATATTGAATGTGGTTTAGATATTTCTCTCTTCTGAACGAATAGTATTGACTTTCTGTATTGTGTAACGTGATGATACCAATAAAATAAGCCCCTCCCGCGACTGGGGCTCTATACCAACTCAAGCCCTAGTGATCATCTTGATATAAGATATATCCACAAACTTCAACCAAGAGGCCTTCCACTGATAAAATATTTTGTGGAACTAGTGACAACAAGAAACATCTGCTCTTGAAGATCAATGTTTAGGCCAGAAACAAGCAGCAGGTGAAACTTGAAATTATCTCTGTGCAAGAAGCTTCTCTAAATCACCCAAGTAAAAAATAAAAGGAAGGAAGAACTATACAATTAATCTAGTTTAATTCATTTAGTATTAGCAAAGAACTACAGAAGAGTTAATAAAAAACAACTTGCAAGAGTTGCACTATTCTAAACTATCCAGTAAGACAATGAACAAATTCCACCTCACTTCCTGTGCAAAATCCATTAAAAAATAGCGCCTATTTTGTTTGATCAGTCATATAGACCCTCTTGCTCCCAAATATCAACAAGAAAGTATACCATTTCCTGTCACCAAAAATATAATAATCAATCAGTGACATGTTCCAAAAGAAAAAAATAAGGTTTAAACTTTAAATGTTTTTGGTCCCTGCATTATTGGAAATTATTAGTTTTAGTCTCTCTTTGCTTTTTTATTTGACTTCAATTCTTGTATTTTCGAAATAATCATGTCTCAATCTCTAACAGCACCAATACCAAAAGAAAAAGGCAAATTCAAACACAATCTTTTTAGCAAATTTCAGTCCTCAAAAGTTTATTTTTTCTTTTGGTATTGGTCTTCTCATCGACTGAAACATGACAATTTCGGAAATACAGGTACTAAAGTCTAACAAAAAACTATGAGAGACTAAAACTAAAAATTTTGTATAATGCATTGACCAAAAACACATTTAAGCCAAAATAAATCTTTATGAGTCGTAGGGGAGCACTCTAAGCTGCCTTGTTTTATTTTAGTGAGTGATATGCTACTAGAATATCAATAGAGAAGAGCCAAGTTCAGAAAATCATACTCTCAAAGGGATGGGTTGGGGAAAGGGCTTGTTGTTTCCAAGTAGATTGTCGTAGGTGGCATTCAAACTGTGAAACATGAACTGAGAATTAGAGGCTAACAAAAACATATTTGTAGTGAATGCTAGTCCCAACTTTCATGCATCTTTGATCAATATCCCTGACTCCGTCACGTATCAAAAATGCTCACAGTTGTCATCAACAAGGAAACAACGCAGTTTAATAATAAAATGAATAGCATGAACAAAGGAAAACCAATCCCTATTAAAAATATCAAGAAAAAAAAGGACGGGGTTCATTTCAGTTAAGACTTGTAAACTTTAGACTGTAAACTTTAGAGTCTAAAAGCTTAGTTAATGTGAAAATTAGCACCAGAATGATATATAGGTAAAACGTGCTCAGACAATGCTTTATTATTAACTAGCATAAAAACAGACAATGATCCAATACGACGGATTTGACTCCTCTAAAGTGAGGAAGTCATTTTAGATGGTAAAGTAAGCCATCAAAACCTTTGTGATTGTGATCATATACTTGCACATGTATAACAAACTATGGTGTTCTTTAAATCCCAACTATTGAATTTTCAATCAACGGTTGTAATGACTTACTTTACCCTCTAAAATGACTCCATCACTTTAGAGGAACCAAATCCTAATGCTGCATGTACAAAACAAGCAGATTTTACATTGAGGTAATCAGCCACAAAAGCTTTATATTTTTCAAAAGCTGGAATATGCATGAAAGGAAATGGGTAAGGCACACTTTTCTTTTCTTTGTATACTCTATCGCAACTGAAAACTTTGGCTTTTCATTAGAATGCATATACTAATTTACCTTATTTTTGGTTCTCGAACTTCTGTCTGACTCTCAGAGGTTTTATTTCCAACCCATTGTTGCCTCATCTGGTACCAGTGAAGAAGCCCTGCACACATCAAACTTTTCTGTCATTTCATTTGAAATGAAAATAAAGAATTATGCATACGCCATACGGATCATCTAAAACCCTAAAAACTAGCTTTTAATTGTAAGTTCCAGAAATAGTACATAACTAATTGACTACAATACTGCAACAAATTGAAAGAAATTATAGTTTAGCCAATTAACTTTCTATGCATCAATTGACAAGCAATACTGCATCTGAGGAGAGGCAGACATTTTCTCCTCATTTCAATAAGAGAATTAAAGGAGAAAATAAAAATATAAAAAAGGTGCATTTCACAACTCAGCATAAGATGGCATTCTACCAATCCCAAGGAATTTGAATTGTTACTATTCCTTGAGGGTCAACGAGTTTGATTCAATATTTCATAGTCAGTTTGATTCGAGAAATAGTTTCGAGATTTCATTTCCTATGTTCGATGATAATTACAGAAGTGTCACTTTGTTTCCGGTTTTCAAAAAATTATATATGAAACAACAAAAACATTGTTATACACCTTAGACCATTCAGGTTTGGGAATGAATGTCTCACCATGAGAAGTGAGGAAATAAGTCTTATCGAATGCTAATGGAACATCAGGGTGAGCCATGAGGAAAATATATTTTGGCATCAAATGGAGTTAATCGAGCATAGGGAGAGGAAAGGAATATGTTTGAATCAAGAAGATTCACGGGAGTTAAGAGAAGATGCTTATCAAAAAACAAAAGGGGAGTAAAGAGAAGAGGTGCTTCTGGAATGGGAAGGTTTGAAGTAGACAGGAAACCCCAAAGATCAGAGAGAAATGAGTTTTGGAGAACAAAAGGGGAGATATTTAAAAATCCGGAGGAAGGTGATGAAGAACACAATAACAAACCAAAACAGAAGAAGATAAGTCAAATTAGAAACTAACATCGTTATACACCTTAGTCCGGTATAACTCTATTAACAAATAAAGAAGGCTATTTCCACATCAGAGAACCAATACAAAATAAACATGTAACAACAAACTTGCCATGGTTGACAAATTCAGGAGGAGCAGTTTGACTGCATGCACTACTTTGGGGATCAGAAGGATAATTTGATGTTGCAGTTGATGAGACGCTTCTCAGCGACTGAGCTGCATTATGATCCATTTCGATAGTGTTGCTGCTCCAGAAATCTGATGATCCATCATCTTTAGTCACTGTTTGACCTTGATTTCTTAGTCCTTTAGATGCCTCATCCATTGAACCAATAACTGGAGGTTTTGTGCAGCTTCCAAGACAACCTATGCTCTGTTAGAAAGCAGGTACAATACAACCACAAGAAGGTTAAATCATAATTATGAATAATAACACCAACTATTAACATTACACTCTACCAACTAGAATTAAAAGCAGATATTGATGGTAAAAAGAACTGTAGGTGCCAATCATTGCTCAAGTTGAACTACAAAACCTTGCACAAGTGTATCACTCCATTTATAGTACTTATCATTACTCAATAGACCAAAACAATGCATTAAACGACAAGTAAAACAGACAGAGACGTAATAGCCTACTTGCTTGGTATGTTTTCACCTATTAATTATTTTGATATCCTTTAATGTTTCTGTAGGAGGCTTTCTCACATCAATAGCACATCAGAGATATGAACTTCCTCAGTAACTAACTTTTATGTCTTTCTCCTCACATGATACAAGAACATGTTTATTTATTTAACAGTCAATGTCTGTGCAAGAAAATTATGCCTCACAAAAATACAAATATTTGCAATTAAAGACTGCGGGGGTAAATGATTTCAAAACATAAATATTGCCATCAAGTTTATTCAACGCTTGCTAATTTCTTATCATTGAATTTTTCAATTACTGAATTCACATTTAAACAAAAAAAAAATTTGTAGCAAACCTGTGTCTTGAACATCTGCTAGGCTCACTATGATAAACATATGAAAGCACTATAGACACCCCCCCCCCCAATTCACAACAACAACAACAATAGAAGTCTATCCCACAAAAAGGGGTCAGCTATA